>NC_133125.1:38205568-38511193 GCF_048418815.1 Hemitrygon akajei
AAGAAACACCATGAAACAGACCATCAAAGAGGTAACACAATGTTTGAAACTGGAGTTGAAGTAGAATATAATTTCAAAATGGGAATTTGATTGTTAATCTCTTCTTTCTTTAGTAACATAGTAACGGGAGTAGGCTATTTAGCTTTCCGGCCTTTTAACTCTTCAGCTAAATTACTGCTAACTTGTTTCTTGGCTCCATCAAATTATCTTGGTTTTGTATCTCATAATACTCTTAATATGTTTTGTAATTTTTAATTTTAACAGTGATTCTTTACCTTCTTGCTTTCCCATTTCTCCTTTAAAATTTGTGATATTAAAATCACTTCTCTGAAGTAATGTTAAACATTTTTCGTTAAATTTTAGGCCATTTGATGAAGTATGAAGTTGAGACAAAATGTTGTAGTTTGTTGTGTGTCAGAGGTTGAATGTTGCTTTGTCTACAGCGCAGTTTAACGATCAGTACTGTACTCCAAAGTCATCCCAACTAGAGAGCTATTGCATTGTTCAGGGTAGTTTTTTTATAGCTTGGCTTTAGCTTGCTAAGTCTGAATTTTTTTTTAATGCCAAACAAGCAGGATTGATGTATATTCACCCACTTGGAATTAACCAAGAATAAAATACCTTAAATTGTTTGCATTAAATAATCTGGAACCCCTACTGGATAAATTGAGAGGCAGTGTTGTAACTGAAATATTTTTCCTCATACACATTTGTAAGCAAAGGAGAATAGTGAACTGAATGATTCCTTTATAATGCTGTCTGTTGTTTAATGTGTACATGTTTTTGACATAGGAAATAATAGTTGGGTGTCTTTTAGACTGTAACTTTGTTTCTCATTCAACAATTGACTGAATTTGCCAAATTACAGCATCCTCTTGCTTTAGATTTGGTGAATAATTATAAATAAATCTGCAATGTCAACAGTCTCTTATTACTGTAAAGGCATCAGCTTCCTCATTGATGGTGAGTGTTGCCAGTGGTGAAGCTAATTGGGTCCCTAAAGTGACACTTAAATCTCGGTTTGCCATTAGTGCCTTATGAACTTACCTCCATCTCTTTCCCCTGCCTCTTTGTATAGTCATTTTATGCTCCTTGAAAGGTTATATTTATTTTTAAGGGACCACTCCAATATAAATAAGGATGATTTTGCAATAAGGAAATATGCTAAATTGTAGAACTGCTTGAATAGTTATCCACCTGCTTTCTTCATTAATCCATGGGTGAGATAAATTTATCCATGGTACATTATCATTGATTAGTCAATCTCTCTGTGTGGAGTCTGATAATGTATTCAGCTACCTTCTTTAAGAGGATTAGTAATAGCTTCTACTTCTTTTTCCAATGGATTAATTTCCTGCTTCATTCTTGCAAGCAGGAGCCAGATAGATCATGAAACAACATGGTTAATTTGTTCTTCAGCCTTGAAGATCACAAATTTAATGAAATCATCAAGAATGAAATTTCACCTTTGTTTTCGTTTTGAGAGTTCTTGTTAAGCAAAGAAACAACACTGCCGAACAATATACAATTGGCAAAAGTACAAGTACCATTGTATACAAAGTAGTTCTGTCTACCCTGTCATAATAACTGTTATATTACTATATCATTTATATTTTGTTTGTTGCCAATGTAAAGTAATACATATCTTGGGAGGTTTGGGAGGCAGGGGGGTAAAGACTGCAGATATCACCTGATACGAATTTCGAACTTGAATCCCAAGCTGTAAATGTGCAAGTGAAAGGATGTGAAACTGTACTTACTGGGAAACAACACATCTGGTGATTAGATAAGCTGACAATCATGATAACAGGTGCTTGTTTTTTCCCTCCCACCCCATTCCCCACTTCCCACTTTTCCTGCTCTATTCTTGATTGCAACCTCGTTCATTTATTTAATGATGTGGCTTCCTATGAGAACAGACAGAGACTCAGTAAAGGTAGGTTTCAACAATTTTTTTTACAAGGGGATAAAAATTCAGTCTTTGGACAGCTTCTTGTTTTTGCCCTTTTGACTTTTATTTATAGTCCCATATATTTTCTGATATTGCTGTGGTACAAGAATACTTTGGTTGTCATATTGCCAACGATAACTTTAGATCTGTGTCTAAACATGCTTTCATTTTAGAGCTGAGGCTCCAATGGGAAATCAATGGGAAACCCATTATCTTGGAACACCAGCCTTTTCATTTTTAGTTTACCAGCATACTGTGAGTCCATGTTGGTGGGTTAATGAGAAATAAGTACATTTTCTTGCAGTTTTTTGATTGACCTTGGAAATGAGGAAAACCTGACAGCCTGGAAATGTATTCCTGTGTTTTGTTATATTGTTTTTATTGGTGGTAGGGACAATACACAGCAGCAGTTTCTAACATAATACTGCCTACCTCATTGTGTGGATTAATCACCAAAAGCATTTTATAGAGACAGTGCATTTCAAATACATTTTACTTTTTAAAAAAAGTCATAGGGCAATACAGTACTGAAATAGGCCCTTCATCGCACTGGGTCTGCACTGACAGATATCCTATTTACACTAATTCTACAGCAGTCCCATTTTTTTTTAAAGTTCTCACCACACACTTGGTGAATCTCCTTGTATTTTACCATTCACTTTCACGCGAGGGCTCTTTTAGAATGGCCAGCATGCATGTTGTTGGGATGCGGGAGGAAACTGTCGTACTTGGCAGAAATCCATTTGATCAGCGGGGAAACAAAAACTGCACCCACACCCAGACAGCACCCAAGGTCAGGATTGAACCTGGGTATCTGGTGCTGTGAGGCAGTGGCTCCTCTGGCTGCTGCACTGTGTGACCCTCCTATGGGTATTTGACAAAAAGTAATTAAACATGAGATTTGTCACCTGAATGTGCAATATTTGCTAAGGAAATAAGAGCTTACATTTACAGAGCACCTTTTACACCATGTTCAGAAAGTCACAGAGCTTAGAACAACCTCTGTGATTTTGTTTTGAAATGAATGAATTATTATAATATAAGCAAATGTAAAAGTCAGTTCTTATAAAGGAATATTTCACAAACAGCAGCCGAGGTAAATGACTAGTTAATCTACTTTTTGGAGCTATTCAGTGAAGGGAAGATATTTTGAATGCATAGGACAATTTCATGCCCAGCTCTTATACATGGTCTTGTTTTAAATTCACCTTGGCTGGTGGACAGTTCTCTGTTTAACATTGCAGCCAAAGTATACAATGTGCGTTCTACCTGTAGTGTTTGAAGCAACTTCTGGCTCAGAGCAGAAATATATTTCCCCTTGTTTGTAATTACAACTAGCATTGGTCATAATATCCAAGTGTTTAGGTCTTTGGTAAACAGTGAGCAGTTCCCTGTGAATCTATTAAATTTGATGTGATATCTTGCTGCTCCATATAGAGGTAGGCGATGGCAGCTGATTAAACTGTTGTTAACATGTACAAGTTTTTAACTTCAATACTTCTGCCATTGTGTGTCCTACTTCTGCTTGGCTTACACCTGGGTGCTTGCTTCATGTGAGTGGACTGTCTGTTTTGTACCATCCAGTGCAAAGAATGGAAAAATATTTGCTGTGTCAAGCCATCCTACATGTCCTATCTCATTAAGAGAGTGATTTATATATGCAAGATACATTTTTGCCTCCTGGTAGATTATTACTTTGTGGTTAAAAAGAAAGCAGACAGTTTGATGGAATTGGAACTTTTCTTAACATCTGATGTATTGGAGTGCTTACTACTTATTTGCCCAGGCCCAGATGGTTTGAATTTGATTTTGTAAGAACCAAGATCTTCAGTGTGTATATACGATTAAAAGGCAGGTTTTGAAACTGGCAATCGAGCTGAAGTACTGAAATAAATTATAGTAAAAAATGTAATGTTCTTTTGGAAATTTGAGCTTTTCTGATAAGTATTTGATACATACATTTTCTTTACAGAGCATTTAGATCACATTTTAATGCAAAATATTCTTCAGTGCTTGTGTTTGTTTTAATTTGTAATAAATCAAAATTGCTTCATGCTTGCTTCACAAGTAAATGACTTTTTAATTAATCTCATTAGTGATTTTAATGGAAGTGGAAGACTGTTGGACAGAAAAAAATGTAGCATCTAGTCTGAAACTAATATACCTTTAAACTAATATACCTTTAATTAGCAATTTGTGTAAATGTAGCTTTTGACCATGTTCTGTCTTATAAATTGAGTTTAAAACAATAAATTGGTTGCTGCTTAAATCTTTACAGTTGCATTCTTCTCCTTGCTGTAACTTCTACCCTGAACTCTCAATTTTTCCCCACTCACCAGGGTTCCATGAACAAGTTAGTCTTTCCTGTCGAGAAACAGAAGCCCTGTCTCCTGCTTGACTAGCAGGTACCCCAACCGTCACACTAATGATGCGCTTGTCAGTGGGCCATTGAGATTGTTCTAACCATCATGACCCAGTACTGATAGACATCTCCGTTGTATGCACTTTCCAGAGGGCTACTGGAAATTGATCTGATATTTTATGACCCTTCACGTTCAAGACATTAATAATATAATGCCCTGACTATAGCCTTTTAAAAAAAATTTTCACTAACTTTAAAGCTCAGATGCACTAGGTCTAGATAAAGTAATTACACAAAGGCCTAGAAGTCCCTCTGTACACTGCTTGTTAAAGAATACTGCATTACCTTCATGCAAGGCTGTGCAAATGATACTGCAACCAAACTTAATACAGTATTGTTACAATGGAATTTCCAGACCTTGTATCTTGTATACATGAAGAAGGACTTTATTGGGCCAAATACTATGTATGAAGTGTAAGTAATTTTATGTGCCCCCCCCCCCCCCGCCTACTGATTGAAGTGATAGGATCAGTTTGGGTGATAACCAACAGCCATTGTGATGATGGACTTTTAGAAGTAAGCATCCAGGCCAAACAACCTACAATCAGGGCCTTCTCACCTACAATTGGGAGATGGGCAATATCACAATCATTCCTGAAAGTTGTGAGCATTGTTTCGCTGCCAGATCCCTCACTGTGGAAGGACCTTTTAATTAACCTGGAGCAGGTATTCACCAGATGTGACTGTGGCATATACAGATGGGCACTTGCAGTCATTCATGCATTGATGTTGCAGGTTCTGTTCAGTCGCTTTATTTAAATGGTTTTTTTTGAGTGGAGAACTGCTATAACCATATAACAATCACAGCACGGAAACAGGCCATTTCGGCCCTCCTAGTCCGTGCCGAACTCTTAATCTCACCTAGTCCCACCTACCCGCACTCAGCCCATAACCCTCCACTCCTTTCCTGTCCATAGATACCAAAACTTACTGTCATGAAGGAAATAAGTCATTTGGTTACACAATTTAAGCATTTTTGAACAAAAGGGTGACAGTGAGTAGGGAACAAACTGGTATACTTTGCTGTGAGAGAGAACAAAATTGCATTGTGGCTAAAGAGAAAATGTTTTAGTACTAGAAGTTTAGCAACTCGTCAGAATAATGTATTTTAGGATGAAAAGTTTGTTAATCATACAAAAGTACGGCACAGAAACAGGCCCTTCGGTCCATCTAGTCCATGTCAAACCATTTAAACTGCATACTCCCATTGACCTGCACTGGGACCATAGCCATCCATACCCCTACAGTTCATGTACCTGTTCAGGCTCCCCTTAAACTTTACACTTTTCACCCTTAACCCATGATGTCTAGTTGTTGTCCCACCCAATCTCAGTGGAGATTGCCTGCTTACTTTTATACCCATCTATACCCATCATAATTTTGTATACCTCTATCAAATCTCCTCTCCATCTTCTACGTTCCAAGGAATGAAGACATTGTTGTCAGCATTTCAGAATGCAATAGCTTGCTAGTTTCGCTAAATATTTTCAGCAATGCACAAAATAGCTGTTAGTCTCTTATTTTATTGATTGAACATTTCTTAAGTGATTCAGTGAAGGAGAGGCTTTTTATGATTTTTGTACCATATGACTAATACTGATGTCTAACAACCAGAATGTGACAATTCCCAACAGCTGTACACTGTGTCCTTGTATAATATAATTTATTCATGCAAGATAATGCTCTTTAACAGGTAATGAGCGTGACATAAATTGCCTTTTGCATTTTTCCCTTTTTTCTTCTCTGCTAATGTGCAAGCAGGCATTACTAGTGTTCTAAATAATAAGCAATTTTTGGCTGGCTGTCAAAGAAAATTCCAGTGCAAATCTAAATTAATGATGCCTGAAATTTTTATAGCTCTTTTGAAAGTCACTAATGTGTAAAGGATATGTTGGTAACAATTAGTGTAGGATATATTATGAACAAGTATATTTTGTATAGTACTGATCAGTTTTTGTTTTAAATAAAATTAATCAACTTTTTGTAACAAACTGGGATGACTTTTTTTTAATTTAGGTGTTTTTATTTGTGGCTTTTGGGTAGGACTGCAATGGGTGATTCTCTACATTTCATGTAATTACATTAATTTGCACAAACTGCATGATGAGGGAGCGTAGTTTTTCGATTTTTTTTGGTAGTGGTTTAAATATTTAAATAAATACACAACACTTTGCTCTAAGAATAAGGCAGATACTGTACTGTTGTTCCTTTATCACTGTTTGTACTCTAGAATTTAAAATATTGAACAATTATTTCTGAAAATTCTGCCTTTACCTTTTTACAGAGCAACCCCAATCTTGAAGACATATGCTTTATAAATGTAACATTTAGTGGTCCCTCATCATTGAGGAATATGTGTGGCGCGTGGCCAAGTGGTTAAGGCATTGGACTAGTGATCTGAAGGTCGTGAGTTCGAGCCCCAGCCAAGGCAGCGTGTTGTGTCCTTGAGCAAGGCACTTAACCACACATTGCTCCAGTCCACCCAGCTGAAAGTGGGTACCGGCAAAATGCTGTGGATTAACCTCGTGATAGACTAACATCATATCTAGGGTGGGGGTGGAGGAGTCCCATACTCTCAGTCGCTTCACGCCATGGAAACTGGCATAAGCACTGACATGATGAGCCTATAAGGCTCGGGACAGACTTTAACTTCCATCTAACTAACATCATTCCTACCATGGTTTAGAGGGATTCTGAATTCAGGATTGATAAGGCCAATGTGGAGCTGCAGGCTCTGCCATGTGGAGGGGAGGGGAGAGGATTGAGGGTAGGAATAAACTGATGGTTTGTTTGGGTCAGTAGTTTGAGAGTTGAACCACTCCTGCTGGTTAATCTGGGATTCTGTGTGCTGCTGTGGAATGCTTTCCCAATTTTGTTTCTCTTAATTTATGCAAAGCATCAATAACTGTTCAAGATATTACAAAAATTTCTGTTTGACTCTAATCCTCACTTTTCCTGTTTCTGAATAGTATTTCCATCATGGAAAGGATGGAATAGAATGATTATAACAATAAACATAAGAGATTCTGCAGACGGTAGAAATCTTGAGCAGCACACACAAACTGCCTGAGGAACTCAGCAAGTCAGGCATAATCTATAGAGAAGAATAAGCAGTTGACGTTTTGGGCCAAGACCCTTTACCAGGACAAGAAAGGAAGGGGGCAAAGCTAGAATAAGAAGGTGGGGGAAGGAGAGGGAAAACAAGCTGGCAGATGATAGTTGAGTCTTATCATGCCATGAAGGATATCCGAGTGGGTCCATTCCTATTCTGACATATCTGTCCACGGCTTTCTGCACTGCAATGATGAGACCAAACTTAGGTTGGTGGCCCAGCACCTCATATTGTGTCTGGGTAACCTCTAATCTGATGGCACGAACATCTTTAACTTCCAGTAAATACTTCGCTTCCTCTGTCCTTCTTTAGTTTTCCATTCATCATTCAGATTACCTTCTCACCCTTTCTCTTCCCTTCACCTGCCCATAACCTCCCTCTGGTTCCACTCATCCTTCCTTCCATGGTCCATTGTTCACTCCTATTGGATACCTCCATAAGACCTTTACCTCATGCACCTACCATCTCCCACCTACCGACTTTCCCCCTCACCTAGCCTCATCTATCACCTGCTAGCTAGTACTCTTCTCCCTCCCTACCTTACCATCTTATTCTGGTTTCTGCCTCTTCCTTTCTGATCTTGATAGTGGGTCTCGGCCTGAAAAGTCAGCTGTGTATTCTCCTCCAAAAAGCTACCTCACTTGCTGAGTTCATTCAGCATTGTGTGTATGTGTGTGTGTGTGTGGTTACAGTAGCCTGGTTTTGCAGTAATGATAGCAATAAAAAACTCAAAAGTTCTGTAACTGTCTTAATTGGTGCTATTCTCATGACAGTTTGAATGATGTACTACTGGGAATTGCACATAGAGTTGGTTACGATTTCCCATAAGCTCGGGAATAAAGTGGATTCTGACCATGGCTGAGATAATCAAAGCATTGAGATTAATATGAGACTGTTAGACTCAAGTGGCATTTTGGTGCTGATATTTGCAAAGATGTGTTAAAAGTTTTAAATTTATTGTTCACCTCTTTTTCGGTATTCACAACATAGGAAACTGTCTTCATCTGTATTTTAGTATCTCCATTTTTCTGAGATTAGAAGTTGCCTCTTCCAGAGCACAGGCCGTTTGAGATTATAATCTGACTGAAATGTTGTTAGCGTTGACTATTTGGCATATGACGACATTGAACATGGATGTAGTTCATCCATTTTGCATATGCTACAGCCTTTGATTTATGGCTTTTTAGTTACTTGTAGCTTCACAGGAATGCTCTTAGTGAAGTAATCAAATTGGCATTAGTAGAAAAAGCATTGTTTTATTGATGGCTCTTTGGTCGTAGATTTTCATAGTTTTTTGTAAAGTTGATATTTTTTGGTATTAGCCTTTATTTAAACTATTTTCTTATGCCGTTGAAGTTTTACCAGTACACATTCTGCTAAGCCAGTGTGGGTGCTTTAATTGTTTGAAACCACTGAAAGTCTTGTAACTGAGTTGTTGGTAGAATAAGTGAAAATATTAGAGGCTTAAATCCACCACAGACTACAGAGATGTATTTGTCCAATTTAATAATGTCACTCGACAGAGCAGTAACAATTAAGCAGCGTTCTGTATGTTAAATGTTGGAGTGAATGAAACTGATCAATAATCCTACAGATAGTATATTTTCCCTCTTCAGTCCAAGGGTGGAAATGTTGTACTTTAGTGTGCATTAAAGGGCAGAATGAAAATCCACATTACCATGGCAACAAAACTGCTTTCTAGATTGCTTCCTAAGATATATCTGCACGACAAGCAGATGTCTGAATCAAGTAGCGCTCTCTGAATATAAACAAATAACTTTTTAGCAGGTGTTGGAAATCATATGGAAATCCTATTAAGAGGCCTTGGCTTCTTTTCTATCAGGATGCTGTTGCCGACAAAGGGGTTGGTTGGCTGAATGAAATGGACAGAATTAATTCTCATTAGGTTTTAGCTTTCCCAGGAAATTATTGTCTCAGCATGTTCTCTTTCTCCTGTGAATATGAATGGAGTCTGTTCTGCTATTGATCTATTCTGCCTGCCCTCTGTAAATCAACACTTGAACTACTGTAGTCCTCTGAGATTTGTGATGTTTCCCCTGGCTGGTCTGGGCTTGCCAGATTCTACATGGATTAGAGGAGAAAGCCGAGGTTGTAAGTGCAGGAAAGGTGAAGCTGTTATATCTGCCCAGATGATTAAAGGTTTATTGATATTGTTGAGAATGTGTGTGTTTGGGTTCTGTCTTGCAGCCAGCTTTCCTAGTACAATATTCCACTTGGCACTAAACACTTGTAGAGCTGGGATAATTTATAAGCACAAGAGCTGCTCTAGATGCTGGAAATCCAGAGCAACACACGCCAAATGCTGGCGGATCTCAGGAGGTCAGGCAGCATTTATGGAAATGAATAAACAATCAACGCTTTCAGCCGAGACCCTTCATCATAGCTGGAAAGGAAGGCGGAAGCAGTCAGAATGAGAAAGTGGGTGGAGGGGGGAGAAGAACTAGTTAGAAGGTGATAGAGCAAGCCAGGTGGGGGAGGGGGGATGAAGTTGGAAGCTGGGGGGGGGGGTGATAAGTGGAAAATGCAAAGGGCTGGAGGAAGAAGGAATCTGACGGGAGGAGAGTGGATGATCATAGGAGAAAAGGAAGCAGGAGGGGCACGGGGGGGGGGGGGGGTGATTGGTGAGTAGAAGAGGTAAGAGGCCAGAGTGGGAAAGTGAAGCAGAGGAAAGGGTGCAGCAAGAAGAATACCAGAAGTTGGAGAAGTCAATGTTCATTCCCACAAGTTGGAGGCTACCTAGATGGAATATGAGGTGCCCTCCTCCAACCTGAGAATGGCCTCATCATGTCAGGAAAGGAGGCCATGGCAGAACAGGAAAGGGGGTAGGAATTGAAATGGTTGGCCATTGGGGAAACTCTGCTTTTTGCACATGGAGCTGAGCCCCCCCCCCCAGTCTCTGTCTGGTCTGGTCAGTGTTGAGGAGCCACACCGTCTGCACCAGCAACAGCTGATGACCACAGCAGATTTGCATGTGAAGTGTTGCCTTAGCTGGAAGGACCGTTTGGGGCCCTGAATGGGGGTGAGTGGGCAGGTGTAGCACTTCTGCCACTTGCAGGGATAAATGCCAGGAGGGAGATTAGTGGGGAGGAACGTATGGACAGGCAAATCACTGAGAGAGTGAGAGGTGGGGGGAGATGAAGATGTGTTTGGTGGTAGGGTCCGTGGAAGAGGGTACCAGTTGTGGAGAATCATGTCGAGGCTTGTAGGTGGTAGATGAGAACAAGAGGAACTCTATTCCTGATAAGGTGGTGGGAAGATGGGGTGAGTGTTGCTGTGTGGGAAATAGAGGAGATATGGGTGAGGGCAGCAGTAGTGGTGGAGGAAAGGAAAGCCTCATCCTGGGAACAGATGCAGAGGAACCGAGAAAAGGGAGTGGTATTATTACAGGAGACAAGGTGGGAAGAGGTCGAGTCAAGATATACATGGGAATCAAGGGGTTTGTAATAGATATTGATAATTTATTTTGCTTCTGGGTTAATCAATGCATGTACACATTATTCAAAGCAATTGGTATTTGATACTCAACTGCAATTAGTATAATATAGTCTGTATTTTAAAAAAGATCCTCCTTTCTATAACAATTGCAGTAGAGAGCTAAAACATTTTTTTAATTTGGAAATTAATTACTAATCAGCAATTTTTTGTAAGTGAATGTATTTCAGATATACTATTATGATATTGATGGGCAAGCAAGTTCAACAAAAGCTGCACTATCACATCTCCAAACCATGTGCTGCATTTTATAAAAACAATAAAATTCACATTGGTGGTCTCTTGTTGCTTAGTAACAGGCTACAGGGCATGCTCCATGTGAAATGCATGAACATCTGTGTTTTAATCTTTTCAGTTTATTCTTCTCTGGGCACTGATTGGACTAATCAAAATTGCGCTTGTGACATTGCGTGAGGAGGGATAAACTGCAGGATTCCCTTGGGTCCTGCCCTAAGTGGTTGGCAGAATGGAAAAGTGAAGTGAGATTTAGCTAGGCAGCATCTTCTACATTTGAGGGAGTTAGCCTAACTCTGTTCTCAGTGGGACTTTAGTAGATTAATTTGTATCATGCAGGGAAATGAATAGAAATTTACTAGTGAATCTAGGCATTAATCTTGGTCTAAAATCATGAGGAGAGCTAAAACACTTCAACTAATATGTTTTCCTTTATCCTCCTCTTGCAATACTGAATACATTTATTCAAGACAAAAGATGATTCCCCCCCCCCCTCTTTCGTGTAATTTGGTTTTAAGGAAATACAGCACAATTGTTATTAAAGCTAATTTTTGTTGATGTGAAACTTTAAAAAAAAGAAAATCGTGTTTGTATGTGATGTGTGTTTGGCAGTGTGATCCTTTCATGTGGATTATGAAGTAATAAGCCAATTTGTAATCAAACACAGCTATTATCAAAATGTAAGTTATGACTCCCAGATTTAGTTGATAGTCTTTGATTCCAAAAAAAAAGATCTTAGTAGGATATCATCAGTTTTTAATAGCTGGTGATGTTTTCTCTCACATTTTCTCTCCCTTGTTGCCTGTGATTGTCTGCTGTTGATTGGCTGCTTGGCCTACTTAATTGTTTCACAGCTTCTGGGTGCCAGCAATCACTCTAGGAATGACGAACAACAACATTGATTGAAATCCATAGCACAAAGATCACAATTGCTGTGGCCAATGTTCTTCAAAAACACACCATCACTTCAGCAAGTGTTCTGATCTTGCAATGATTTTTTCCCCCTGAAATGTTGCACTTTGCACATGTAGTAGTTGTTTTATATAATAGACCATAGTATGAATGTTATACAGTTTTCCTGTGGAATTCTATTTGGTCAGTTTTAATATAACTTCATTAGGAATCTTTTATGCAAAAATAGACATTGAATTAATTTCAATTGATAAATGCATTATTCATTTTTCAAATGCTTACCATTAAAGCACATTTTTTTCCTTATGACCCTGACCTGTTTTTGTGCTCTCTGCATTTGTAGCAAGAAACCACCATTGTGTTGCTTATCACTATTCAGTGCAGGCATCCAGCCCACAGGAAAAATTCAGGAAGCTATTAATTCATGGTTCACAGAATGCAAACCACTAAACAAGCACTCTGTATGACTAAATGATCCTCTATGTTTATTGAAGCAGTGGGCATAGAATGCAACATTTCCTGTTGTGAAGGGTTTATACAAACTGTTTTGACCTATCTAGCTACTGGGCTTCTACTGTTCTTAACAAGTACAGTCTAAACATATACTGAATAGTTAGATAATTGGGGAATTCAGCATTGCACATTACCCAGTGTGATACAGTGCAAATAGGATCAAAACAAAAGGTAAAGGAAACAGTAATAACCTTGAGGTAACTATAGAGAATTGTATTAGAGACTGCTTGTTGTCATGCATATATATAGATAGTTGAGGTGTATTTTTTATTATTTGATTTGGGATGTGAGCAGTGGGTGAAAGATGATTGGAGCTCTGGGTTAGTGTGAAACAATGATGGGTTTAGAGGGGGAGATGGGATGAGAGTGATGAGGGGAAATGGGGAGGTGGAAAGTTGCATCAAGAAGAAACATTACATAGTTTTATTTGTTATTAACTCAGTGGTGGGTTGAGGAACTACTGGAGTTTAATTAGGGTCATTGGGGTTAATCAAGAAGGTCGAGACAGAAGTGAGAATCATTTTATCATTGGGGGAACTGAATCAACTGAGGAAATATTTCTAACTCAAAATTAATCAAATAAAGGAAAATTAGTTTAGTGGTTAATTTACAAAAGTCAATTTTTTTCCCTTGTTTCTGATTTTTTTTGAAGTGTATTGGATTAAGTAGAATTTCTTTGATTCCAGGAAGGCCGTTTGAAAAGTTTTGGCATGCCTATAACTATTCTTGACATAATGTTTGGACTTTTTTTGCATTAGAGCAGGGGTTCTCAATGTCTGTTTATGCCATCGGCCCCACCATTGACCGAGGGGTCTGTGGACCCCAGGTTGGGAGCCCCTGCATTATAGGAACATAGAGAAATGCAAATCACTTTTATACAAAATTGCCCAGAAAATTAGGCTAAGATGTTCTGAAGTTCACTTACTACTGTATAATCATACTTTAAATAATGGGTTGTGGCTCTCCTTATTTGCCATTCAAATTCAGTTTGCATCTGGGAGTGCTGGGTTAATTTTCCAGGAAGACACAATCTACTCTAGAAGTAACTAATTTGCATGTGGTGCGAAAGTCTACAGTACAGAAAGTCTAGTTTTTGTATGCAATGAGTGTAAAATATATTAAAAGAATGTAAGAATACTGGCTGCATCACAGCCTGGTATAGAAACACCGAAGCTCTTGAACGGAAAATCCTACCAAAAGTGGTGGATATGGTCCAGTTCATCGTCCATAAAGCCTTCCCCACCATTGAGCACATCTACACAGAGGATTGTCACAGAAAAGCAGTATCTATCATCAGGGTCCCCCCTCCCACCACTACCACCACCCAGGTCATCTTCTCTTCTTACTGCTGCCATCAGGAAGAAGCCACAGGACCATCAGGACTCACGCCACCAGATTCAGGAACTGCTACTACCCCGCAACCATCAGCCTTATAACTTCACTTGCCCCATCACTAAACTGTTCCAGCAACCTATGGACTCACTTTCAATGAATCTTCATCTCATATTCTTGATATATATATTGCTGATTTTTTATTATTATTATTATTTCTTTTGTAGTTTGCACAGTGGTTGTCACCACTGGTGTGGTTTTTCATTTAATTCTATTATGGTTATTGGATTTATTGTGTATGCCTGCAAGAAAATTAATTGCATGGTTGTTTATAGGGAAATATATGTACTTTTATAATAAATTTATTCTGAACTTTGAGCATAATTTTAACGAAGCATGGATGTATTTCTTATTGAAGTCTGGAGCATGAATCATTTTGCTCAGAAGACCTGACTACAATGTGTGTCAATGCGCAACAGGCCAAAAAATCAAAACCAAAGAACCTTGAAGGAGTGATAGGGTTGATGCAAATTGCGGAAAAGGTGGGGAAATGTGTAGGAACATAGCCAAGGGTGCAAACGCTATCAGCTAGAGGTATTAGGAAAATACCTAATGCAGATCTGTGACAAAAGCAGTGTTAAATGAGAAGAACATGACAGAAAAAAGGAATCACATAACAAGTTTTGGATGACGTTATGGGAATAACATAATATTGCATCACTCTGCAATCAGATATAAAAGTATTATCATGCATTGTTAGAATGTTCTTCACTCATGCACGCAAGAGCTGTTCTCTGTCTGATATGTTTTGGGAGATGCGAAAAGCTACAATATGCAAGTTTGTGCTCAGTTTTACTGTCAGACTATATCTCCTAATATAAGTATGCTGCTGTCGACATGGTTAGTTGGAAGTATGTACTCAAAAGGATGTTGCAAGCTAAAGTAAATAAATGTACTTTTAATGCAGTTTGGATAAAATAGCAAAAGGTAAAGGAAGTATTTTGTTTCCATCAAGATCTTTGTGCCTTTTATTGCTATGAATGATTGATTTATTGAAAGAATATTAAAACCTTCATGAAGAAAGCTGTGATTTGAATACTTGTCTTTTCAGAGTTCCTCTGTATCTCCATCAGCCAGCTTCAGAGCTGCTGAGAAGCACAGAAGTTCAAATGATTACTCCTCAGATAGTAAGAAGCAGAAGACAGATGATAAAGATTTAGCAAAGCGTTATGTGAGTCTTTTTATTTGTAATTAAACAAATTATTCTGTAATTTATTTTTCCTCTCTCTCCTGTGCATATTATGAACTCTAATTTAAATGCTGTGAAAATATTTGCTTTAGCTTCAGAAGTGGGAGCTTTGACTTTGGGTCATTGGGATGTTAGTATTGTAGGGACTGCTTAATTTCTTTAGGTCGAATTCACCCAGACTGTTAAGGGTTAAGATCACCGTGTATGTTATGTGTTGTGTTGTACGTTACTACATTTTGGGAAAAGGTGTTTCATCTTCAGAGGGCTTTTCCTGCAACAGCTACCCAAGCAAGGTGCGGTCGGCTCTGGCTGGCTCTCCCCTCAAAGACCTCCGGGCTCTAGCGAGAGAGGTTGACAAGGTGTATTTTGTCACCAAGACAGTGCAACTGGACGATTTCGCCGCTTTGCTGCCACCTGAACATGAGACAATCGCAGCGGCTAACGACCATCTCACATCCTGTTTCTACCACGCAAGGTTAGGGCCGAGAGCTAAGAAGTGTCGCCCAGCCTGCGGGTTCAAGGAGTCAGGAAGCGGAATGGCCGGAGCCTGTTAACTGCTGTGGGCGTCAGCAGGTTAGGTAGTTTGTTGTTTGTTATGGACCCTGTTTAGGGCGCTGTTTCCTCTGTGACATGGGCACTTGGGTGTCAGTCCTGTCTACATCGAAATTGGACATACGAACTAGAGAATATGGACTGTCTCTCGAGGCTGCGAACGGCAGCGCCATCTGGACCTTTGGTAAACGTCAGATGGCATTGTGCTTCAGCGGCGCAGAAGTTCTGCTGGAATTTTGCGTTGGCGGTGGCGTCTACACCCCTGCTGGGAGCCGACATCCTCTCGCACCAACAGACTACCCGTTGATGTCCCGAGCTGGCGCCTTGTCAACGCAGAGACTTCCTACTGCCTCTCTGGCACACCCAGCCCACTGGCACTTCAGACCCGACCGAGACTGCCACCACCTCCTCTGAGCACCAGATCCTTGCCACCGGCCTGCCCATTCATGCCCATGCCAGGTGCCTTGACCTGGAGAAGCAAGCCATTGCCAAAGCTGAGTTTGATGCCGTGGAGCAGTCTGGGCATCATCAGGCAGTCCAGGAGTCCATGGGCCTCCTCTCTCCACGTCGTGCAAAAACTAGGGGGGGGGGGGTGGCATCCACGTGGTGATCACTACAGCCTGAATGATGCTACGACCCCTGACCGATACCCAATCCTGCACATCCAGGACCTCTCGGCCCGCCGGGCAGGGAAATTTATTTTCTTGAAGTTGGACCTTGTTCATGGTTATCACCAGCTCCTCGTCCACTCAAGTGACATTCCTAAAACTGCTGTTATTACACAGTTTGGTTTATTCGAATTCCTTTGAATGATATTCGGGTTAAAGAACACAGCCCAGACCTTTCAGCGCATCATGGACAGTGATCTCAGGGATTTGCTATTCCTGTTTGTTTACTTAGATGACATTTTGGTAGCCAGCTCTTCTGGGGACGAACATCTCTTGCGCTTGAGAACCCTTTTCGAACACCTTAGCACAGTCTTATCGTCAACCCAGTGAAGTGCCAGTCAGACTCCACGTCGATGCAGTTCCCCTGCTGGCTAAAGTTGAGGTTGTTACGCATTTCCCTGGCCAGTCACCGTCAAGGCCCTGCAGGAGTTTTTGGTCATGGTGAACTTTTATCATTGTTTTGTCCCCAAAGTGGCTCTGCTCATACACCCCTTTGACAAGGCCCTAAAGGACGAAGCGGCCAAGCATGCGGTTGAGTGGATGGAGGAAAGATCCAGGCCGTTGTTGGACACTAAGCAGACATTGTCTAATGCAAAGGTGCTGGTGCAAACCCTCCCTGATGCGCCGATTGCTCTCACCATGGACACATCAGATTGCACAGTCAGCATGGTGAACGAGCAATTGGTCAATGATGTTTGGCGGCCTCTCGCCTTTTTTAGCTGTCAGCTTTGTTCCCTTGAGCACAAGTACAGCACATTCAACTGTAAGCTTCTCAGCCTGTACTTGGCAGTGTGGCATTTTCACTTTCTCCTAGAGGGCCATCCATTTACAGCTTCTGTGGATCATAAGCCCCTAACATTCGCCATGGCTAGGGTCTCTGAACCTTGGTCTGCTCAGCAGCAGCGCCATCTTCCTTTTATTTCAGAGTTCACCATGTCGTGGGGAAGCGTAACCTTGCGGCTGACTGCCTGTCCCAGTCCTTCACTGATGCTGTCCATTTGGGTGTGGACTACGCTCAGATGGTGCAGACGCTGTGTTCGGCAGACACGGTAGAAATTGGTGAACGTTGCTTTCGGTGACAGCACTGTTTCACTACCGTGTGACGTATCAACGGGCGACCCAGGCCGGTTGTGCTAGCGAGCTGGTGGTGGTGCGTTTTCAATGCGGTCCACGGACTTTCTCACCCAGACCAGAGAGGCAGCACAGAAACTGGTGACAGTAAAGTTTGTATGGCACGGGCTTAGGAAGGACGTCAGGGACTGGGCTAGTGTTTGTTTGGCGCGTCAACGCACGAAGGTGCATCAACACATGAAGGCTCCTCAGGCTCCTTTCACGGTCCCTGAGTGGCGTTTTGACCACACGAATGTGGATTTGGTTGGTCCATTGCCCCTGTCCTGCAGGTTTACTCACCTCCTCACCATCGTTGATAGGACCGCACGTTGGCTGGAGGCAGGGCCGCTGTCTTCCATTTCAGCCATGGAGGTGGTGCGAGCATTCGTTGGCTCGTGGATCAGTCAGTTCGCCGTCCCATTGGATATCTCTTCAGACCGAGGGACGCAGTTTACGTTCGAGTGTTGGTGTGCAGTTGTCTGTGATCTGGGGGTCATACTGCACCGGACCATGGCTTATCACCCTCAGCCCAATGGTCTGTGGGAGCGGTTCCACTGTTCAATGAAAACCTCTCTCCATACACGCCTCAGTGACGGTTGATGACTGGACAGACTGCCGTGGGTCATGTTGGGCCTGAGGACGACCCCAAAGGCGAACCTTCAGTCCTCTTCTGTGGAGCTTGTTTTCAGTCAACCCCTGTGGGTGCCGGGGGAGGGTCTTCCAACATCCACGGTCCCATGATTTGCCTTGAAGCAGCAGTCTGTTTTTATGGACAGCGCCAAAACTTTCACTCCAGTGCCCGTGACAGAGCATGGCTGCCGCAGTCACACCTGTTGATGGGTCTGCGGGAGGTGAAATATATGTCATGACGGACATCGTGGTCCCCTGTGGCTGTTTTATGATGGCCCGTTCCACGTGTTGGGTTAAGTTTTTTATGCTGGAGTTCGGAGGTATCCCGGACAGTGTTTCTGTGGATCGTATCAAGCCTGCCCATTTGGACCTGGACTGTACAGCGGAAGTGACACAGCCCCCACAGAGGGCAAGCCTCCCACCTCCAGACCCCCTGACATTGACTGATCATCTTGTCTGTGAAGGCAGGAGTAGGTTTTGCCAAGTTTTGCGGGCCACTGCTCGTTTGACTTTGTCTGATAGGCTGAATTCTGGGGAGCTGTGGGTAGGAACTCCTTAATTTCATCAGGCAGAATTCACCCAGACTGTTAAGGGTTAAGATCGTTGTGTATGTTACGTGTTACATTGTATGTCATTACATTTTTGGGGGCCGGGGTTTTTATATACATACGACACCACCATTTGCTGACGGGGGAATAAAGTGTACGTTAGAAGTAATTACACTTGTGACACTCCTACAGTATGCAATCTAGCAGCAAATTATATCAATCTGATAGTGAGGTGTATTAACATAATAGCGATAATCTTCCACGCTCATAACCAACTTTTGTGCCAGAGTGTTCCTTTGTGTCTTTAATGGAGGCCTTGCCAGCCAGTGCTGGCACAAACTTAGGCCAGTGGCAGCATCTTCTGCCCTGTCAGCTGTACTGCTGGCTGCCTCTCTACTCCACCATTCAATGGGGCACCCAAACCTCTCCACGCGTCCCAGTTCTCAGGCTAAGAAATCTGATCGTGGAGCTTGCAAAGGGTTAGACCTGGCATGAGTACAGGAGACCCAGCCAAATGAAAGGAACGAATTCAGTTCCAGGAGAATGGCAAGTAGAGCTAATTTTCCAATTTTAATTAATTTAGTTTTAAAAAAATACTTAATTGTTTTAGGAGTATTGTTTAGTATTTTTGCTTTGCATATGGAAAGAAAATGTTTATAACAGTGAGTTTTGATTGAAGTGTCATTGGCTGTCAAATCCATTACATTAGCGAAAGAGATATCTCATGTTAACTCAGTATTATGTTACATTCCAGTAGGCTAAATATGATGGGAGCTGGGTGTCTGGCTAAACACTGCGCCCAGTGCTCCACTGAAAGAAGCACGCTCGGAGACGACATTTGAACCTGGGTCAACTGAAAATTTGCCTTTTTTATTGTGGGAATACATATTACTATCAGCATATCAGCATAAGTATTTGTTACTTCCTTCTCCATCACCGTTCCACCACCACCGCCACCTTATTCCTTCTAAGGAATAGGCTGTATTTGTGTAGAGAAATATGACTTTCTGAGCATTTAATGGTCAGTTACTTATACTTGACAATCCTTAGTCCAGTCCTTGTATGAAGAATGAAGCCCTTTTAACAATGGAGCTTATTTCCACCAATGCCCAAAAGACCCCCTCACATTGCAGCTAGTGTGATGTTATTTCTCTCCCCACCCCCTCCATTTTGCGGTTGTGTGTCTTATCATATTAACTTAGGAATGATCTGAGCTGGGCTGAACTAATTTGACAATGGATGCCTCATATCCTAAGATAGTAATGCAGTGACATTATTATTAGGTCTGGTTGTGGTCTCCAGTTTTTGTCTCGTCTAGCTTTTGGCTGTGGTGGACTCCAGCTTAACTGATATAAAATATTATATAACCATCTCCAAATGCATTGATTGTATTTACTTCTAGTATTTTAGGGAATTTTCTGAATTCAGTTAAAATTTGTATATTAATCACATTAAAACATAAAATTATTATTGTTTCTATATATTTTCTAGGATAGTGATGGAGAGAAGAGCGATGACAACTTGGTTGTTGATGTTTCCAATGAGGTAAGTAGATTTTGGAATATCGAGTTTAATGGTTTACTGGTCATTGGCATTTAACGCACTATTTGATGCATTCATATCATCCTGCAGATTTTCTTGCTGTATTGTTGAACTCCCATTTAAGATTTACAAGTTTCAGCTTGATCTCCTTAAAAATATAATTTAATGAACTGAACATTTATCAAAATCGAAACTGGACTTGGTCTTCAAATATGACTGAGGATATGACCACCTTAAAATATTCAAGGAGACTTAGAAGAAAAAACAAATGCTGGAAATAATTAGTAGAGAGAAACCAAATTTCTGCCCCTTCAGATGCTGCCTGCTTTACTGAGCATTTAGAAACATAGAAAACCTGCAGCACAATACAGGCCCTTCGACCCACAAAGCTGTGCTGTACATGTCCTTACCTTAGAAATTACCTAGGGTTACCCATAGCCCTCTATTTTTCTGAGATCCATGTACCCGTCTCTTAAAAGACCCTATCATTTCCACCTCCACCGTTGCCGCTGGCAGCCCATTCCACGCACTCATCACTCTCTGCGTTTAAAAAAAAAACTTACCCCTGACATCTCCTCTGTACCTACTTCCAAGCACCTTAAAACTATGCCCTCTCGTGCTAGCCATTTCAGCCCTGGGGAAAAGCCTCTGACTATACACACGATCAATGCCTCTCATTATCTTGTACACCTCTATCAGGTCACCTCTCATCCTCCGTCACTCCAAGGAGAAAAGGCTGAGTTCTCTCAACCTATTCTCATAAGGCATGCTCCCCAATCCAGGCAACATTGTTGTAAATCTCCTCTTCATGCTTTCTATGGTTTCCACTTCCTTTCTATATTAAGGCGACTGGAATTGAGCATAGTACTCCAAGTGGGGTCTGACCAGGGTCCAATATAGCTGCAATATTACCTCTCGGCTCTTAAACTCAATCCCAAAATTGATGAAGGCCATTGCACCGTACGCCTTCTTAACCACACAGTCAACCTGCGCAGCTGCTTTGAGCGTCCTAAGTACTCGGACCCCAAGTTCCTTCTGATCTTCCACACTACCAAGAGTCTTACCATTAATGCTATATTCTGCCATCATATTTGACCTACTAAAACGAACTACCTCACACTTATCTGGGTTGAACTCCATATGCCACTTCTCAGCCCAGTTTTGCATCCTATCAGATTCCGCTTAACCTCTGACAGCCCTCCACACTATCCGTAACACCCCTAACCTTTGTGTCATCAGCAAATTTACTAACCTATCCTTCCACTTCCTCATCCAGGTAATTTATAAAAATCACAAAGAGTAAGGGTCTCAGAACAGATCCCTGAGCCACACCACTGGTGACCGACCTCCATGCAGAATATGACCCTTCTACAACCACTCTTTGCCTTCTTGTGGGCAAGCCAGTTCTGGATCCACAAAGCAATGTCCCCTTGGATCCCATGCCTCCTTACTTTCTCAATAATCCTTGCATGGGGTACCTTATCAAATACCTTGCTAAAATCCATATACACTACATCTACGGTTCTATCTTCATCAATCTGCTTAGTCATATCCGCAAGAAATTCAATCAGGTTCATAAGACACAACCTGCTTTTCACAAAGCCATGCTCTCATATTATACCTCTCCAAATGTTCATAAATCCTGCCACTCAGGATCTTCTCCATCAACTTACCAACCACTGAGATAAGACTCACTGGTCTATAATTTCCTGGGCTATCTCTACTCCCTTTCTTGAATAAAGGAACAACATCCGCAAGCCTCCAATCCTCTAGAACTTCTCCCGTCCCCATTGATGATGCAAAGATCATCGCCAGAGGCTCAGCAATCTCCTCCCTCGCTTCCCACAGTAGTCTGGGGTACATCCCGTCTGGTCCCGGTGACTTATCCAACTTGATGTTTTCCAAAGCTCCAGCACTTCCTCTTTCTTAAAATCTACATTCTCAAGCTTTTCAGTCCACTGCAAGTCATCCCTACTGTCACCAAGATCCTTTTCTGTAGCAAATACTGAAGTGAAGTACTCATTAAATACCTCTGCTATCTCCTCCGGTTCCATACACACTTCTCCTCTATCACACTTGATTGGTCCTATTCTCTCACGTCTTATCCTCTTGCTTTTCACATACTTGTAGAATGCCTTGGGATTTTCCTTAATCCTGTCCACCAATTGCCTTCTCATGGCCCCTTCTGGCTCTTCTAATTTCACTCTTAAGCTCCTTCCTGCTCGCCTTATAATCTTCTAGATTCCTATCATTATCTAGTTTTTTGAACCTTTCATAAGCTCTTCTTTTCTTCTTGACTAGATTTTCTAGAGCCTTTGTACACCACGGATCTTGTACCCTACCATCCTTTTCATGTCTCATTGGAGAGTGCCAATGCAGAACTCCACACAAATATCCCCTGAACATTTCCCACATTTCTTCCATATGTTTCCCTATTTATGCTTCCAAGTTCTTGCCTGATAGCCTCATATTTCCCCTTACTCGAATTAAACACTTTCTTAAATTGTCTTTTCCTGTCCCTCTCCAGTGCTATGGTAAAGGAGATAAAATTGTGATCACTACCTCCAAAATGCTCTTCCACTGAGAGACTTGACACCTGACCAGGTTTACTTACCAATGCCAGATCAAGTACAGCCTTTCCTCTTGTAGGCTTATCTACATATTGTGTCAAGAAACCTTCTTGAACACACCTAACAAACTCCACCCCATTTAACCCCTTGCTCTAGGGCATGCCAATCGATATTTGGGAAATTAAAATCTCCCACCATGATAACACTCTTATTATTACACCATTCCAGAATCTGTCTCTGTATCTGCTCCTCGATGCCCCTGTTTCTATTGGTGGCCTATAAAAATCACCCAGTAAAGTTATTGAACCCTTCCTGTTCCTAACTTCCACCCACAGAGACTCCATAGACAATCCCTCCATGGCATCCACCTTTTCTGCAGCCGTGACATATCTCTGATCAACAGCGTCACGCCCCCACCTCTTTTGTCTCCCTCCCTGTTCTTTCTGAAACATCTAAAACCCGGCACTCGAAGTAACCATTCCTGCCCCTGAGCGATCCAAGTCTCTGTAATGGCCACAACATCATAGCTCCAAGTACTGATCCACACTCTTAAGCTCATCAGCTTTGTTCATAATACTCCTTGCATTTAGTTTTTATTTTAGAATTCCATCATCTGCAGTAGCTTGGTCCAGAAAATGAGGACAAAATTTACTGAGGGATAAATTCATCATAATTTGTGAAGAGTGGCAAAAATTAGAATTTTTCATGTTCTTAGTCATTAATCCACTTAGTTTAATAGCTACATTTCATGAGATTGTATTGATAAACTTCTTACTGTTCACTCTAGAAGTCAATTATGATGTTTTCTTGACTGGCTATCTCGGATCATCAATCCTGTTAGGGCTTGTGCTCACATGAAACTCCATTACCTGAGGCTGAACCTGCATTAAGTCTTACTGACCATCATTCTATGCTCACAAGCTGTGATATTTGATAAATTTTGAAAATACTAATTTTTGTTTTCAAATTACTTCATAGTCTTGCCCTTCTCTACTCTGTGTCCCTGCAATCAAGTAAACTGTCCACTCTTTTCCATTCCCCTCTCTTGTTTTAATTGGCCAGTGATTAGTGACTGAGTCTCCAATTGCCAAAGTTATCAGCTCTAATATTTCTAACATTAAACCTTTCCACCTTTCTTTTCTCTTGCTGTGAGTTAGCTTTTCATTGTGATTTTTTTCATTCAATTTTCTTTTATGAACACCTGGGATATTGAACAATTTTAAACCTGCTTTCGTCTCAAGTATATAAGATTCTAACTTGGCAAAACTGCAGCATGGATGAGGTGAAAGTAAATCACAAATGCAGTACATGTTACACAGAGCTAAACAATCCCATGATTCATAAATCATGCCAAAGTTTTTCAGTCATACCACACTCACTTGTACAACACACACAAAATGCTGGTGGAACACAGCAGGCCAGGCAGCATCTATAAGGAGAAGCACTGTCAACGTTTCGGGCCGAGACCCTTCGTCAGGACTAACTGAAAGGAAAAATACTAAGAGATTTTCCTTTCAGTTAGTCCTGACGAAGGATTTCGGCCCGAAACGTCGGCAGTGCTTCTCCTTATAGATGCTGCCTGGCCTGCTGTGTTCCACCAGCATTTTGTGTGTGTTGTTTGAATTTCCAGTATCTGCAGATTTCCTTGTGTTTACACTCACTTATATACGGTTATGGATAACTAAAGAGGAGGAACCCTTAATATAACCCTGTCCTCAATAATGGTAGAGTCTAGCACAAGAGAGCCAAGGAAAAATTCTGAAGCATTTTCTACCATTCTCTGCCAGAAGTACCAAGTAGACTAGTGGTTGCCAACCAGTCGATCTTTGAGACTTTCCCACTAGATCCTGAAAAAAAAATGAAAAATGTGCACCGGGCAGAAAAGACCGTAAGCAAAACCCGGCAAACCCGCAAACAACCTCTCCCCACAAACAGCTCTCTACATTGCCATATTACCATTATCCTCATTGGTATTAACTTATCCTTATAATGCTCACATTACAACACTTCTCCACCTTTAAATTTCAACATTCCCCAAATGTAAAAGAACTGGAAAACAAAAAACAGTGGTGTCCTTAGCTTGTGTACCTCTGAAACTTATACTACTGTTTCAGTAACAGTTTACCAATACAAAACACCAAAAAAATGTGGCAGATTCAACATTCAGACTAACAAAGGAAACTGTCCATTCAAATATTCAGTCTGTCAGGAGGTTTGCGAGGGCGCTGTGCTTCAACAGATGAAAATTATTAAATCTAAGTACAGGAGCTGTCTTACTGGCAAACACCTCACAAGCTGTCTCAAACTGGCTGTCTGTAGTTATGAGCCAAATTTCAGGGAACTAGCAGAAAGTATTCAGCCCCAGTCATCACACTGAGTGCAACAGTCAATTTTTATTCATTAATTTTTCATGTTGAAATAAAATTAAATAATGAAAGATAGAATTAAAGATGTTGTAATGTGAACATTATAAAAATAAGTAATACTAATTAGGATGATGGTAATATAGCAATATTCCCGCTACGGAAAGCTGTTGGTAAAGAGAGATTGTTTCCAGGGTTGTGGGGTTTTACTTCCGGTCTCTTCTGCCTGGTGCGCATGCGTGTGTCTAAGCGATTTAGTAGGTCGATCTTGCCTTTCACTAGCGCCAAGGTAGGGGATCTTGGGCTTAAAAAGGTTGCCGACCACTAAAATAGACAATCCATCCTGGCTTTGTGCTGTAGACTGGGCCATTAGTGTTCAGCCAATTCGATGCACGCCATATGACAACTATAAATGGATGAGAATATGTAATACATCAAAATTTGCATTCTAGGACCAGCCTTGTTTCCAGCCAAACTGTTACAGTAAGTTTACTATATTGATGTGGATCCAACCATATAAAATGAAGAGCCCAGGTAGTCCCATACATGAAAAAGCAAGACAAATTAAATCCTCCGGGTGCTCTGGTTTCCTCCCACAGTCCAAAGATGTACCAGTTAGTCGGTTAGTTATTGTAAATTGCCCTGTGATTAGGCTAGCGTTAAATCAGGGGTTGCTGGCAATGTGGCTTGAAATGCCAGAAGGGTCCATTTCATCCTGTAACTCAAAGTAAATAATTTGTAGTTCCATTAGTCTGATCTAAATCAACAGCAAATGGATCAGTTGCTGCATTAAATCAACAGTTGTCAGCTTGTCAATACTAAGTTTGGATCTTGGTAAGGCTACTCAGCTCCTTATCCTATTGTGACTTTGGCCCAAACTTGGAGAAAAAAAACTGAATACCAGAGGAGAGTTGAAAGTAATTTCCCTCAATGACAAGGTGGCTTTTAACAGTGTTGAATAAAAAACTATCAGTGGAGATAGAGGAGAAACCTATTAAATGACTGAAGTCATACCTCAACAAACAAAAATTGTTATGTAACATAGAAACAGGCCTTTCAGCCCACTCCGTCAGACATCAAGTATCTCTCTGTACTGATGATGTTTTCTGGCACACAGCCCATTCCTTCATTTCTCCAGCATTTTATTGGCTTGTCCAACTACTTCTAAAATAATGTGAGTGGACCGAAGTCCAGCACCTCTGACTCTCAGGCAGAATGTTCCAAATTTCAGGCATGCTTTATGTGGGGAAAAATAATCTTCAAACCCCCTGAGCTATTCTCTCCCTTCCCGCAAACCTAAGCTCACCTTCTACCAGTTATAGAGAGCTCTGCTAAGGGAAAACATTTCTCAAGTTCAAGTTGCACTTTCATTCAAATATACATAAATCATGAACACAGCCCAACGAAACAGCATTATTCCAGCAAGCACAAGGAAATCTGCAGATGCTGGAAATTCAAACAACACACACAAAATGCTGGTGGAACACAGCAGGCCAGGCAGCATCTATTGGGAGAAGCACTGTTGACGTTTCGGGCCGAGACCCTTCGTCAGGACTCACTGAAAGGAGAGATACTAAGAGATTTGAAAGTAGTGGGGGGAGGGGGGAATGCGAAATGATAGGAGAAGACCAGAGGGGGTGGGATGAAGCTAAGAGCTGGAAAGGTGATTGGCGAAAGTGATACAGAGCTGGAGAAGGGAAAGGATCATGGGACGGGAGGCCTCGGGAGAAAGAAAGGGGGAGGGGAGCACTAGAGGGAGATGGAGAACAGGCAAACAACTAAATATATCAGGGATGGGGTAAGAAAGGGAGGAGGGGCATTAACGGAAGTTAGAGAAGTCAATGTTCATGCCATCAGGTTGGAGGCTACCCAGCCGGTATATAAGGTGTTGTTCCTCCAACCTGAGTGTGGATTCATCTTGACAGTAGAGGAGGCCATGGATAGACATATCAGAATGGGAATGGGACGTGGAATTAAAATGTGTGGCCACTGGGAGATCCTGCTTTCTCTGGCGGACTGAGCGTAGGTGTTCAGCGAAATGGTCTCCCAGTCTGCGTCGGGTCTCACCAATATGTAAAAGGCCACACCGGGAGCACCGGACGCAATATACCACACCAGCCGACTCATAGGTGAAGTGTCGCCTCACCTGGAAGGACTGTCTGGGGCCCTGAATGGTAGTGAGGGAGGAAGTGTAAGGGCAGGTGTAGCACTTGTTTCGCTTACAAGGATAAGTGCCAGGAGGGAGATTGGTGGGAAGGGATGGGGGGGACGAGTGGACAAGGGAGTCGCGGAAAGGGATCCCTGCGGAAAGCAGAAACGGGGGGGGGGGGGGGGAGGGAAAGACGAGCTTGGTAGTGGGATCCCGTTGGAGGTGGTGGAAGATATGGAGAATTATACGTTGGACCTGGAGGCTGCTGGGGTGGTAGGTGAGAATAAGGGGAACCCTATCCCGAGTGGGGTGGTGGGCGGATGGGGTGAGGGCAGATGTGCGGGAAATGGGAGAGATGCGTTTGAGAGCAGATTTGATGGTGGAAGAAGGGAAGCCCCTTTGTTTAAAAAAGGAAGACATCTCCTTCGTCCTGGACTGAAAAGCCTCATCCTGAGAGCAGATGCGGTGGAGACAGAGGAATTGTGAGAAGGTCTTGACAGTAGAGGAGGCCATGGATAGACATATCAGAATGGGAATGGGACGTGGAATTAAAATGTGTGGCCACTGGGAGATCCTGCTTTCTCTGGCGGACTGAGCGTAGGTGTTCAGCGAAATGGTCTCCCAGTCTGCGTCGAGTCTCACCAATATGTAAAAGGCCACACCGGGAGCACCAGACGCAGTATACCACACCAGCCGACTCATAGGTGAAGTGTCGCCTCACCTGGAAGGACTGTCTGGGGCCCTGAATGGTGGTGAGGGAGGAAGTGTAAGGGCAGGTGTAGCACTTGTTTCGCTTACAAGGATAAGTGCCAGGAGGGAGATTGGTGGGAAGGGATGGGGGGGACGAGTGGACAAGGGAGTCACGGAAAGGGATCCCTGCGGAAAGCAGAAACGGGGGGGGGGGGGGAGGGAAAGACGCGCTTGGTAGTGGGATCCCGTTGGAGGTGGTGGAAGATATGGAGAATTATACGTTGGACCTGGAGGCTGCTGGGGTGGTAGGTGAGAATAAGGGGAACCCTATCCCGAGTGGGGTGGTGGGCGGATGGGGTGAGGGCAGATGTGCGGGAAATGGGAGAGATGCGTTTGAGAGCAGATTTGATAGTGGAAGAAGGGAAGCCCCATTGTTTAAAAAAGGAAGACATCTCCTTCGTCCTGGACTGAAAAGCCTCATCCTGAGAGCAGATGCGGTGGAGACAGAGGAATTGTGAGAAGGGGATAGCATTTTTGCAAGAGACAGGGTGGGAAGAGGAATAGTGCAGGTAGCTGTGAGAGTCTGTAGGCTTATAGTAGATATCAGTAGATAAGCTGTCTCCAGAGATGGAGATAGAAAGATCAAGAAAGGGGAGAGAGGTGTCAGAAATGGACCAGGTAAATTTGAGGGCAGGGTGAAAGTTGGAGGCAGAGTTAATGAAGTCAACGAGCTCAGCATGCATGCAGGAGGCAGCGCCAATGCAGTCGTCGATGTAGCGAAAGAAAAGAGGGGGACCGTTTCGCTGAACACCTACGCTCGGTCTGCCAGAGAAAGCAGGATCACCCAGTGGCCACACATTTTAATTCCATGTCCCATTCCCATTCTGATATGTCTATCCATGGCCTCCTCTACTGACAAGATGAATCCACACTCAGGTTGGAGGAACAACACCTTATATACTGGCTGGGTAGCCTCCAACCTGATGGCATGAACATTGACTTCTCTAACTTCCGTTAATGCCCCTCCTCCCCTTCTTACCCCATCCCTGACATATTTAGTTGTTTTTTTTCTCTCTCTCTCTCTGCCCATCACCCTGACTGTTCTCCATCTCCCTCTGGTGCTTCCCCCCTCCCCCTTCCTTTCTCCCGAGGCCTCCCGTCCCATGATCCTTTCCCTTCTCCAGCTCTGTATCACTTTCGCCAATCACCTTTCCAGCTCTTAGCTTCATCCCACCCCCTCCGGTCTTCTCCTATCATTTTGCATTCCCCCCTCCCCCCACTACTTTCAAATCTCTTAGTATCTCTCCTTTCAGTTAGTCCTGACGAAGGGTCTCGGCCCGAAACGTCGACAGTGCTTCTCCCTATAGATGCTGCCTGGCCTGCTGTGGTCCACCAGCATTTTGTGAACATTATTCCAGGGCCAGGTGGCAAAAAAATACAGTCACATAACAAAAAGTATAAATAGTCCAAGTTCCTGAGTCCATGAATGTTGCAGTAGTCTGCAGTCGGACTCAGTACAGCTTGTCTTCAGTTGTGTGTACTCTGGGGGCAGCACTGATAGATGCATGGATGCTGATGGACTGCCAGACTCAGATGCCTCCCCCTGGATGGCTGTAAACAGGCAACACCAGGGCTTGAGGCCTAGTACTCACTACGACCAAGGTCACACAGCTGACATGCCATCCAACCAGCTGTTCACAGTAAACCAATGAATTGGACTTGCAACATTCCACATCTCCAATGTCCAGCAGGATTTTGCGATCACCAGAAAAGCGATTTAAGTCTGCACACCTCCTCCGTGCACCCAACGCCTCTGTCATAGATGACATCATGGTCTGCACCAAGTCCAGCTCTGCCAGATTCTCTGCCAACGAGCGACTTGCTGAAGGGCTAGACCTGCGGTACTTCAGGTTGTTAATGTCCAGCAGGATCTTTCAATCATAAAAGCTACATTTAAAAAAGACGATAACACTTTTGTTTGACCTTGTTAAAGTCTCTTCATCTGAGCTGCTGCCATCTTACGGGAAAATCAAATCTGTCTTCTTTAACTATGCCCCTCTGCATCAGATTCTCCAACAAGAATGATATTGGAGATAATGTAGAATATCTTCCAAGTGTAAAATCTTGCAGATATCCATTCCACACCACCTACCCTCCTATAGCTTTTCTGGTAGATGTACTTAGTATTTTCAGCTCATCGGTTTCACCTGTCCCCTAGGCCCTGCTCTTGGGCCTGTCCTGTGAAGTGGCAAAGGCTACAAGTAGCAATCCAGAGCCTCTCCTCAGGATGTATGATGACCCTTTGACACTTCACCTATATCAAACACCTGTATCATTTATTTTAAATCTCACTAATAGTTAGAAACTTTTAAATACTATTCCAATAGATCAGAATATCTTGAGCTACTAGAAGTCAATTGACATTATTAAAATCAAGTTAACAAACCATATAACCAAGCTTGCCTTTTAAATCAAGATCAGTTGATTTGATCAATAAGAAGGAGATACACTTGCATGATGATTGTGGTGTAGGGGGGGGCTGAATACTCTTGAGTATTCGGGTGCCAAGTCCATCAGTAAGGTGGGGACTTGGAAAGCCGCTTCTTCCCCTCTATAGTATATAGGCATCCGTTAGTCTCGAGAGACTATGCATTTGCGTCTTGGAAAGTTTCCAGGGCACAGGCCTGGGCAGAGTTGTATGGGAGACCGGCAGTTGCCAATGCTGCAAGTCTCCCCTCTCCACGCCACCGATGGTGTCCAAGGGAAGGGCAAGGGCCGATACAGCTTGGCACTGGTGTGGTCACAGAGCAATGTGCCTTGCTCAGGGACACAACACGTTGCCTTAGCTAAGGCTTGAACTAGCAACCCTCAGATCACTAGATCAATTGCATAACTATTTGGCCATGCGCCATTAGATTTATGAACAGTGTATGAACACTATTTATTTCATTTTATTATTACAACTTATAGTAATTTTTTAATCTTTTTTTTAAATCCACTGCCATATAGCAACAAATTTTACAGCGCATGCCAATGATAATAAACCTAACTCATCTTCAATCATATTGAAGAGCCATTAATGTAACAGATCTTTGTACATTACAGGTAGATATATGGGCAGGTTAGGCAGAAAAGTCTCTCTGCAATTCTCATGGAGTGCTCTGCTGTTGTGGCATCAAAGGACCATTTCTGGGGAGCCTCGGTGGCAAGCTAGTCAACTGGAACTACCCCATATTCCAGTGTGCAAGTACAGATGGAGGGCATTTCCATTTCTTCAATAGTATTAAAATCTTTGTTGGCTAGAACATTCTTCCTTATACTGCTCTCCTTTGTTGGCCATGGCTTGAAGTTCCGGTGCTTCTCTCCAGGGGCTGCCTGGAATCCAATTAACACAGCCCTTTATCTCAGTTGTCTCATGGTGGCCAGTTTTGTGATAGGTTACATTTGTTTTGTCCCAATATTGAACAATTGTATCTACGTTATGTGTGTACACTGAGGAACTAATTATCTATGAGAACAGTGATCAATATTCAAATAATTTATGCCAAGTGGCTAATCAGAATGTGTAATAAATCAAGCACTGCTTTAATAGAAAGTGATCTTTGTTTACAAAGCTGCACTTTGTTATCTCAAAACTGATTGCTGCTTGTTAAAACTTAAATAGTAATTTGAAGATTGTGTCTTGCTTACGCCGGTGGTTCCTAACTATGATTTCTACTCTCCATCATTCACCACTGCACTGTCATGGGCAGACACGGATGTCACAATGAGGATGTTGCTTGTGGTTCTCTGTGGGTCGCCCAGTTATGTTTTGGCCAATGTATTGCTTGAAGTTTGTTAGCAGGATAAACAGAACTTGTTTCTTCATTGTTTCGGATATCAAGCTTGAATCTTCGGAGACAAAATTAGTGGCGAGTTCTGTATTGCTCTACAGCATTTACATGAGGTTTAATGAATTTGGTGTGATTGTTGCATATCTGTTGAAAATTAACTTGCATCTAAGTTATCAGCTGTGATGTAGACAGTTTGTATACGCCTTCAAGTATAGCACTGTACTCTAATTCTTGGTTTGAAATATGCACTCAAAATTTTGTGTTCCTTGTTTAGGATCCCACTTCACCAAGAGGTAGTCCACCTCACTCACCACGAGAAAATGGTTTAGATAAATCTCGCCTCTTAAAAAAGGATGCACCTATAAGCCCAGCTTCCATTGCTTCTTCTAGTAGTACTCCTTCTACAAAGTCCAAAGAAATGAGTCTTGTGAGTAATTTATGTATACCTCCGGAAATTCTTCATTTGCAGCTTAGTAGTGCCAATAGAGATGCATTCTATCTAGTAAAATTGTGTTTTTCACTCATTATTTTCCTGGTTAAATCAAGACAAGCTTATGACAGGATATAACTTGCCAATATTAATTTACTGTAGATGTTAGTGAATTTTAGTAACAAGTTAAATATATAATCTTTGGAAAATAGCAGAACTACAAATCTGAATCAGAAAGAAAAAATACTGAAATTGCATGTTAAATCGATCAGTATCTGTGTAGGAAGTTACTGCTTCTGATATAGACCCTTGATCAGACCAGCTACTATCAAAAAGTGTAGCATGCAAGTCTGTAAATCATGCAGACTGGAAAGATCTCGAACTCTTTTGAAATAAAGTTGTATCTTGTTTAGTTACCAAATAATTCTGTATTGATCCCAGCCTAGTTACATCGTTGGTATTATTAAAATATTGTTGTTGGTAATATTCAGATATTACAATGGTAATTTCTGGTGAATTATGATGAGCAGTTTTGTAGTTGCAGTATTTACAAAGCCACTTACTGCTTATGTGCAGAATGAAAAATCAACTACTCCTGTGCCAAAGTCCAACACTCCAACTCCACGATCAGATGCTTCAACTCCAGGAAGTAATTCCACTCCAGGATTGAGACCCATCTCTGGCAAACCACCAGGAATTGATCCAATAGGTAGTAAATAGTTTTTATAAATAATTGACTTTGTATAGCGTAATTTACTGTTGGCATGGGCTTGGTATTTCAGTGGTGCAGAATCAACGAGATCTAGATTTGCAGAAAGAATTATAATGTAATTTGTACTTGGAAATTCTCCTTATAGGAAACATATTGCAAATGGAAGCACACTGTAGACCTATGTTTGCCTTTTAATTTCACAGGTTTCTGTGATAATGTTCAGCTGAGAGCACTCAGCTTCTGGGCTTACATTCACTGACTTCAGAATTTGGTGATTCACAGGCTTGAGGACTCCTATGGCAGTTCCATGCCCTTATCCTACTCCGTTTGGAATAGTGCCCCATGCTGGTATGAATGGAGACCTAACGAGTCCGGGGACATATGCAGGATTACATAATATCTCCCCTCAGATGAGTGCAGCAGCAGCAGCCGCAGCGGCGGCAGCTGCCTACAGCCGATCTCCAGTGGTGAGTGAATTTCATAGGCTTCCCATCTTAATTTGACCAAAGCATTTTAACTGATGGTGATCTTAAGGTTTTGAACAATTCTCTTAAAGTACGAATTATTAGCAACTAAAGATTTTTTTAAATATGTTTAAAAAGTACGTCTAGTTTTTTTTTAAAAACAGAAAGCCAGGTTTTACTGTTTGTCCTTCAATAAAGCGGTGGCAAATTATAATATAATTTTGTTAAAAATTAGGTTGGATTTGATCCACATCACATACGTGTACCTGGCATTCCACCAAACCTAAGTGGCATTCCCGGAGGAAAACCGTAAGTTATAATAATCATATTGCTAATCTGAAAACATGCATGAGAAAGATGCCTCAAATATAATGTTCAGTAGAATTGCTGCTGCTCAGCCTGTTGCTGATGAATTGCTCTCAATACCAGATACCCACACAGAACGGAAACATGCCATTTTGACCTGCTAATGATTATTCTTGGGGAGTAGATGAGTTCAAAGTAATGTTATTATCAAAGTGAGTATATGTCACCATATACTACTTTGAGATTCATTTTCTTTCAGGCGTTTGCAGTAGAACAGAGAAATACAATGGAATCAGTGCAAAACTACACACAGACTGATAAACAACCGATGTGCAAAAGAAGACAAAATGCACAAATTAAAAAAGTAAATAAATAATCATTCTAAGAACATGCATTATAGAGTCATTGACAGTGAGTCCATAGGTTGTAGAATAAGTTCAGAGTTGAGGTGAGTGAAGTTAGTCATGCTGATGGTTGAAGGGTATAACTGTTGTTGAACCTGCTGGTGTGGGACCTAAGGCTCCTGTACCTCCTGCCAGATGGCAGGAATGAGAAGAGAGCATAATCTGGATGGTGGGGTCCTTGATGGATGCTGAACAACTCAATGACCGAAACAAATGAGAAACTGCAAACATTTCAATTTCTAGCTGTACATTCTTTCCAGGTTTTACTAAATGAGTTCAGCTTCATATAACCTCGTTGATAGACTGGCATCCTATCCGGGGTTGCGGGGGAGCGGGGAGAGTCTCATACTCTCAGTCGCTTCACGCTACGGAAACCGGCATAAGCACAGGCCTGATGAGCCTATAAAGCTCGGGACAGACTTTAACTTTAGCTTCATATAAAGTTTTGTAGTAACACGCAAGTTGAAGACACACTGATGGGTAGAATGATTTACTAATCTGTAATTTCATTCTTAACAGTGCTTATTCATTTCATGTAAGCGCTGATGGACAGATGCAACCTGTGCCTTTCCCTCCTGATGCTCTGATTGGACCAGGAATTCCAAGGCATGCACGGCAAATGAATTCTCTGAGCCATGGTGAAGTCGTGTGTGCAGTGACGATCAGCAATCCTACGAGACACGTGTACACTGGTGGAAAGGGATGTGTGAAGGTCTGGGATATTAGTCACCCTGGGAACAAGAGCCCAGTCTCTCAGCTGGATTGCCTGGTAAGGGAAATGGTGGGAGATAATGCATTATGGTACAGACATAATTGGCAAATGTGTACTTAACTTGAAGACAGACATTATCTTTCCTCCTTTTGCATAACACTGTAAAATTCCAATAATCTCCTAAACGATTATTTGGAATCCCAATTTGTTTTCTGGCTCACTAGGAGATTATTTCCCCTTGTTCTTATAAAGTCATCTAGGGCCCCATATCCCTGTGGTCTGTTATCTCAACTGGTTCACTAGTAAAAGATATATTAAAGTTCAAAGTAAATTTATTATCGAAGTACATATATGCCACTTAATACTACCCTCAAATTCATTTTCTTGTGGGCACTCACAGTAAATACTAAGAAACACAATAGAATCAGCGAAAAACTGCACACAAAGATGGACATACAACCAATATGAAAAAGACAACAAATTGTAAAAAACTCAAAATAATAATAATACATAAGCAATAAGTATTGAGAATATGAGTTGTAGAGTCCTTGATAGCAAGTCCCATAGGTTGTGGAATCAGTTCAATGATTGAGTGAGTGATGTGTCCACTCTGGTTCAGGAGCTTGAGAATTGAGGGGTAATAACTGTTATTGAACCTGATGGTGTAGGATCTAAGACTACTGTATCTCCTTTTTGATGGCAGCAGTGAGAAGAGAACGTAGCCTGGATGGTGGTGGTCCTTGATAATGGACGGTGCTTTTCTGCATCAGTGTTCCTTGTAGATGTGCTCAAAGCTGGGGAGGACTTTATCTGTGATGAACTGGGCCATATCCACCACTTCTGTAGACTTTTCTGGTCAAGGACATTGGTATTTCCATACCAGGCTGTGATGCAACAAGTCAGTATACATTCCACCACACATCTATAGAAGCTGGTCAAAGTTTAGATGACATGTCAAATCTTCACAAACTTGTAAGGAAGTAGAGGTGTTGCTGTGTCTTCTTTGTAATGGCACTTGTGTGTTGGCTCTAGTACAAATTCTCTGAAATGATAATGCCAAGGAATTTCAAGTTACTTAACCTCTCCACCTCTGATGCCCGCTGAAGACTGGCTGTCCTAAAACTCCCTGTTACAGACAGACATACTTTATTGATCCTGAGGGAAATTGGGTTTCATTACAGTCGCACAAACCAAGGGTTACCCCCTCACAAGGGGCATTTGAAGTATCTGCGGTATACAGGGGATGTGGCTTCCACCCAGGAGTGGCCACAAATAACGCTTCTGCTGACTGTGCAAGCAGATAGCATACAGTTCGATTTCCATGCAAGTGTATACGAGTCTTATAAAACAACTTGTTCTCCAGGCTTAATACCATGGAGGCAGTTATAACAATGGAAAGTCCAATAATAGTCTTTAGTCCACCTGTGGAGCCCATCATTTACTATCACTTAGGTGAATCCAGCGGCTGTGCCCTTGAATCTTAATGGCCGTCAGTGTTTGCAGAAGTATCTGGAATGGTCCTTTCCACCAGGGTCCAAGCTTGGGACGCTCTCAATCCCTTATCAATACCGAATCTCCAATTTTCAAATCCGGCCACTCCGCTTCTGGGTTTTCCTGTGGCTTAAACACCTCCTGCACCTGAGAATGAAGAAACTTTAGAGAGGATGTTAACTGCCTGAAATAACTTTGCAATTCATCCCCCATAACATTAAGGTCAACTTGGGTGGGAGGCTGAGTATTAGCATCCCATGGGGTCCTCCCGGGACCTCCATAAATAATTTCTTTCTTTTTCAATCTTTTTATTATTATTATTAATATCAACATAATAAGATTGATACATAGATAATGGGATTACAAACATACACATTTCAACTGAACATGAGAGAATACATAAGCAATAGTTACAGTATAAATGAGTCTTCCCAAATCATGGACGATACAAGTAACCAATAAACAAGGCAAACCTAGGTATATCGTAATATGTATTAAAAAAAACAGAAAACAGAAAAAGAAAAAAAAAATTATGCAAAAAAAACTAATCTAACAATCTAATAACTAATAAGAAAAAAAAAGAAAAAAGAAAAAAGGGAAAAAGAAAAAATGAAAAAAAGGGCTGTTTATAATGTCTAACAAAGATACAAAATCATCAGTGTCGTCAACTCCGATCCTCTCAACATATGTAAAATCAAAACTTGAAAAACAAATAGGCTTGGAACAGGGTCATATTACATCATATGAAAATATTGAATAAATGGTCTCCATATCTTTTCAAAATTAATAGAAGTATCAAATACAACACTTCTAATTTTTTCTAAATTTAGACATAACATTGTTTGAGAAAACCAATGAAATATGGTAGGAGGATTAATTTCTTTCCAATTCAACAAAATAGATCTTCTAGCCATTAATGTAAGAAATGCAATCATTCGACAAGCAGAAGAGGATAAACGAAGTGAGTCCATCATTGGTAAACCAAAAATTGCAGTAATAGGATGAGGTTGTAAATCAATGTTCAATACCGTGGAAATAATATCAAAAATGTCTTTCCAATATTTTTTCAAAAGCGGACAAGACCAGAACATATGAGTTAAAGACACTATCTCTGAATGAGATACGCTATCTCTGTATCCAATTGCTTTTTTTATCCTTCTATTATAGACCAAGCTTATTCAGCTTGGAAGACTAAAGGATTACTACGTTTTTCCGATTTATTTTTGGATAATTGTTTTATGTCTTTTGAACAATTATCTAATAAATATAATTTGCCCAGATTTCATTTTTTTAGCTATTTACAGATTAGGAATTTCTTAAATACTGTACTTCCTACCTTTCCAAATCTTGTGTCTTCAGGTATTTTGGAGAATTTGTTTGAACTAAATCCTTCTCAGAAAGGACTAATATCAAAACTTTACAATATAATTATGAAGATACGTTCAGAGCCCTTCTATAAGATTAAAAATGATTGGGAAAGAGAACTTAACCTTACTAGCCCTATTGAGAATTGGGATAAAATTCTTCAATTAGTTAATACATCATCTATATGTGCTAAACATTCATTAATACAGTTTAAGGTTGTGCATAGGGCTCATATGTCCAAGGATAAATTGGCTCATTTTTATTCCTATATAAATCCTATTTGTGACAGATGTCATCCATAAATAATTTCAGCTGCTGATACTCCAGCAGTGGAATGGGGAGTAATCCTCATACGATACACAGCTAGCGGAAGGACCTTCAGCCAGTTCAGTCCGGTTGCGGACATCAACTTAGCCAGCTTATTTTTCAGGGTGCCGTTAGCCCGTTCCACTGCTCCTGCAGCCTTCGGGTGATAGGCACAGTGGAATCGCTGTTCAATGTGCAGCACCTCGCATAGCTCTTTATTTATTTTTCCCACATTGTCCGAACTTACATGTCTGTGCACACCGAATCTTCGTACAATCTCTGTAAGTAAAAACCTTACCACCGTGGAAGCTTTATTATTGGTGGTCGGAAAGGCTTCAATCCATCTACTGAACACAACTACAATCAGTAAACAATACTTACAACAGTGTACACATGGTAGTTCGAAAAAATCAAGCTGAATACATTCAAAAGGACCACCTGGCAAGGGGGTTTTTCCTTGGGCACGTTTTACTCCTTTTCCTGCCTTTGTTTATTGGCATATCAGGCATGATCATATTTTCTCTTGTGCCACCTCTTCCAATCTAGGGTGCCACCAGGTGCATAATAAAATGTTACTCATTCCCTCCTTGCCAAGATGTGTATCAGTATGCAGGCAATCAATAAGCATTGGTAACAAAGCATCAGCTATACATACTTGGCCAACTGGAGTGAGCCAGAGGCCCTCAGACGCAGAGTGTAAACACCCGTGCGTGTTCCAGATTAGTTTTTCTGAATCGGGGCATCCCTCTGTAGTTGTTGTACAGTGTCTATGTCTGGAATACCCTTTGTTGTTGTGGTCCACCTGCAGGCCAAGGCCAATTTCTCTGCCGTGGAGACAATATAAATGGCAGTTTACACCGCTAATTTGGCTTCCCTGTTGGCCCGATTATTACTTTGGGTGACTGTAGAGGAGTCGGAGAGATGGGCTGAGCACTTGATGACAGCCAGTTGTTTTGGGAGGAGGATGGCACTGAGGAGGTTCTTTACATATGAGGCATTCTGGATAGGTGTCCCTGTGGAAATGAGGAATCCCCGGTGGGCCCACAGTTGGCCAAAGTCATGAGCCACCCCAAAAGTGTAACGGGAATCAGTAAAAATATTGGTCACTTTATCCTTGGCCAATAGGCTCTCGTCAAGGCAAATAGTTCCGCCTTTTGTGCTGAGACAGGAGGTTGTAAGGATGCTGACTTGACCACAGCCAAGTCATTCACACTGGCGTAGCCGCTCAGGCGGGTTCCCTGCTCAGACACAGAGCAGGTCCCGTCAATGTAGAGTCAAATCCATAGATAGAAAAGCCTTGTCAGAGAGTTGTGGTCAAGAAATGGTTTCTCGTTAAACAGTCATGGGGCGGGTCTGTGAGGTCTTCAGGTGGGCTTTCTAAAAAGGTGGCAGGATTGATGGTAGTACAGTAGGCAAAGGTGAGAAGTGGGTTATTAAGGTGCACTATCTCTTATCTGTTTAACCTAGCTTGAGTGAGGTGTTGGGTCTGATGGGAGGTCAAAAGTGCAGTAATAGTATGCGAAGAATATATAACCAACAGCTGCTGCAAAGTGATATTTGTGGTGGCCATTACCAGGGAATAAATGGCTGGGAGTATCTGTGAGCACGGTGGCAGGCCCCTAGCTACTGGGTCTAGATGCGTGGAGAAGTACGCTACTGGCCGTTTCCTAACCCTGTGAATCTGAGTAAGGACTGCTGTAGCACAGTCCTCCAAGACACTGACGAATAACTGGAAGGGATGATCATAGAGAGAGCGCTCCAAGGCGGGGGCACTAGCCAGCGTCTGCTTAAGTTTATCAAAGGCATCCCTCTGTTTCTGGGTAAGCTCAAAGGGTCCTGCTGTCTGGCTGGGCACCAAGGGTGAGAGGTGTTTAGTCAAGAGGGCAACATTGGGCAGACATTGCCTGCAGAAGTTTACCAGGCCCAGGAAAGCTCTAATGCTTTTGGGCGTGGTGGTGGTGGGGTCGCCAGAATGGGCGCTATTCGTTCAGGGGTAAGCTTCCTCTCATTCGCACTAAGGGTGCCCAAGGATTTTACTTGGCGTTGTGACAAGGGACCACATATCCCCAGGAATGGCAGGCATTAAGGAGTCTATTGGTATCCTGTTCATTGACAGGCTCAGAGGAGCTGGCCAGCAAAAGGTCGTCCACATATTGAATTACCGTCGAGCCGCCAGGAAGCTGCGGGTCTTTTAATTGGTTATGCAGTATCTGAGAGAAAATTGTCCGTGAATGGACAAATCCCTGGGGGAGACGCGAACAGGTATATTGCTGACCTTGGAAAGTGAACGCAAATAGATACTGTGAGTCGGGGGGCAATAGAATAGCAAAGAACGCATGTTGCAGATCAATAATAGTGAATACACAGACGTCTGCTGGGATATTACTAAGAATGGTAGCAGGGTTAGGGACAATAGGATGCAAGGGTTCAGCTATTTCAGTAATTTTACGCAAGTCTTGCACCAGCCGCCAGTCCGTTCTTCCGGGTGTAGGGACAGGCAAAATGTGAGTATTACAAGGCGACTGGCAGGGGACTAAAATTCCCCGTTTACAAAAGCCATCTATTAGAGAAGTGATACTAGCAATGGCTTCCTTCTGAAGGGGATATTGCAGAATGGAGGGTAATTGTGCACCCGGTTTTACCCTGATACGCAACGGGGCCACTGAAGTCAATCCCACCTCGTCCTTTGATGCAGCCCATAAGTCAGGGGCTGGTCCATCTGACGCAGAACGGTATGGCTGATGGTGGTGGTGTAGTCCTTGCACTGAAAAGGGGGTAGGGCAATAGGTAAGGGTGCCATCTGTTAGCGTTTGGGGTACTCCTAAGACGTGTGGGTTTGCCTGCTGCCACAGTCGATGGACTAGGAAGCCTAGTTCCTTTGGCTTGTGTCCAGCCGCCACGACAAGGTAACATGGGGAGGATGCAAGGCCTGACTGACTCCAAATTTCAGCAGGCACTTAGATAAGTAATGCTGTCCCTTCCTTGCCCTGTACCTCCCCTAGAACCGTGACTCTGACCATGCTGTCCACAAAGGGAGCATATTGGGTTTCCAATTCCTTTGAGACCCCCGAGGGATCATAGGCCAGTGTCACATGTGGGTTGGGCACCTTAAAGGGTGGGTTGAAATCTCGGGGCTGAAGGTCTACGGACCACCATTGGGGAAGGGGGTGAGTCCAAAAATTTCTACCGATCGCCGGGCCGGTGACAGTAATGCCAGCGTTAAGGCTTTGGATACTGAGGCCAAGGGAGCACAGTAAATCTCTCCCTGCTAAATTTGCTCCAAGGCTTGTAGTCTGTGTGAACTGGACTTCAGTGCACTAGTCCCCAGATTGCACCTGTAAAGATACTGTCCGTGTGTAAGAGCATTGTTGTCCCATCATGCCTCTGAGGATTACCAGATCTCCTGACATTCCGAAATTATGCTGGGTTGTACATGATGCCCCAATATCTACCATGAAAGGCATATTAGTATCTTCTACTAACAAATTAAATCTGGGCTGATCTTCTGGATTGTTAGTAAGCGTGGGAAACATGTGGGCGGGCATCAGTGGCTCATCTAGTGAGGCTAAAAACGGGTTATCTGTGGTAAAAGGATGTCGCCTGCCTGGATGTTCCGCTTTCCTGGTGGGTTGTTTAAGCGTTAGGGGCTATCCTTTTTTCAATGGTCTGTGGCACCGCAGTAAAAGCATCCTGTCAACCGGACACTGAACGGGGCCGGGTTGGAAGGACGGGGGAATGGAGGTCTTCGACCACCACGGGGCTGAGGACTTGGAGCATAAGGCGGCCCATATTGTGGTGCTCTGGATCCATTAGGGTGGACTGCTTACCCATGGCCTGATTGGTCCATCCATCCAGGGACGCAATACTGAGGTTCCATCTGGTATCCCGTATTGTCAGATTTCTGGCGGGGAAGCTGATGTGGTCGCTGGACCATCTCACACTTTACCTTTGTGGGTTTGGATTCTTTAATTGGGTTCCAACAGAATATGAGCGCTCGACTCATCTGGGGTCGGGAATTATCTGACCAGTTCATATTGTTGGTCCTGATGGCAGTAGCAATATTCTCAGGGATACATTGCAGGAGGATGGCATTAAACTGAGGTGAGGCATTACCAGCATTATAGGCAGTATCCCCAGCATAGGTGGAGCAGAAACAGTCCCAAAAGTCAGTACCGTCTTCCTTATTCTTTGGTCTACACTCTAGAGCTTTCGTCATATTGACAGGTTGCTGCAAAGTAGTTTTAAGAGCCCGCTTAATCCTAGTGACCTGCTGCTCTGGGTCATTAATCGCCATTGAAAAGGCTTGCCATGTCGGGTGGTTACCGAGTTCCTCCTTCCACTTGGCTCGCTCTTCCTGAGTGAGGGCCATACAACACAAGCTAAAAAGGTCCTGTGGTGTTGCCTGGTACATCTGAATAGTGCTTATAATATAATCTATGAAATCGTCAGAGTTAGTTTTATGGTTGGGTGCATTACTCATTATCATGCACATTTCATGGGGCTTCCATGGGGTATAAACCATAGAGGTAGGGTTCTGGGCATCTCGATGAGGGTTAGGGACGATGCAGTTGTGGAACACACCTGCCCCCGGGGCCAGGAATGGAGGAGTTGTCATAGTCATACTCTTCATTCAGGTCCACCAGGGACCCGTCTCCCACTGGGAAATTACGTCGCTGGGGGCCGAAGGTAGGTCGGGGGAGGTGAGATGGTGTTTCCTTTGACTGCTGTATAGTCTGGCTCCTAGTCCGGGCAGCTATAGAGTCACCGAACTGCTCCGGTCCCTGCTCTTGGGAATAAGGGAGTGGCGATGGTTGTGGAGCTTGTGGATGGGGAAAAGGTGGGTATCCCGGGGCCGAGGGTCACACCAGCCAGTCCTCCTCAGTTTCATCTGTGTCATCAGTCTCATTTTGGAACAACATGAGCAATCCAGACATGTTGGGAGGTACCTCCGTTTTACCCTGGTAATTAGCACCCTCATGTCTCTGTCCAGTTCCTTCTCCTGTTTTCTCCCTCCTTTTCTGTCCTTTATCATGCTCCTCACACTGATACTTCAACACTTCCCATGGCTTGGGTTTGTCTTCCCTATCACATACACTCTTCTACGTGCATTGTGTTCCCAACTACTTTGTCTCGACTTATTAGTTAATTCCTTGGCCATTTTTCTCCATGTTGACATTAAAATTTTCCATTTTTCCCCTGAATTTCATTTCCACATTGTCTTTTCTGCATTAATGAATTTCTGCACATTTCAGATTCCCCCTAATGGCCACATTCCATTTCCCAGTTTCTTATTTAATGAGCCTGATAATTTACGAAAATCATTCTCATCCCTAAGATTCTCCTTACAAATTTTGAACAAGGGTGTATCTGGTCCTGACTTATCAAGGGTATGACCCATTTTTCCTTAATCCGTTAATCTCGTGCCGTGTCTCCCTGCATCCACTTCAGGGTCCTGACCTTCACGTGGGGGATTTCTCCCCTTAACAACCAGTCTAAGGCAGGGTGTCCGAGACAGGCAAATTGTCGTAAGCTTACTTCAAAATGTATGTATACCGGAGTGAATCCTCTAACTCTTCTTACACCAGGGCGAATCCTCAAGCCCACCGTTCTTACTGTAGTACTCGGGTAATCTTAATGGTTCTTCAGGAGTCCGTCAGAGGATTTCCCGTAGACGAAAGGGTCGTCAAGGTGGACAATTAATGAGAGAGATCAAGGTAAATTTTACCTTGTGGGTCCATCCGTCTCAGGTTGTTGCCACTGAGCCGATCGCTGACCCCATCTTACGAGGATGCCTGGTCTTGGACTCCTGGCTGGCTCACCAAATTGTTAAACCTTACTTCTAATTATTACCCGTTACCTGATGCAAGAACACACAGTACTAGGGAAGATAAATCAACAACTTTTTTTAGGAAGAAGCTTCCTTCAGCACTCTCTTGGAGTCTGCTTAGGGGTCTCCAGTTACTTGTACAAGCATGGCTCTTTTATACACATACAGTCATGTACACTTGTTAAGCAATTGTGCAGTTTCTTCTTTACTTGCCCAGCAACAGTAACATAAGGTACTTACAAGGTAATTGATCATTTAACGAATCATTGTTCTAAGAACCTGCTTAGCGTAGATAGTTCTCATATACTTCTAAGAACCTGCGTTAGGACATTATCTCATCAGGCGGTTCTTTATTTAAACCTTGGTCTAGCAATTTCGAGAACAATGTTTAGCATGTTCAGAAAACAGTGTATAATTAACACCGCATCCTCCGGTGTGTCAACAACATCGAAATTACTCCTTAACCCCTTTAATTCCTTCAATCCAAGGGGACATTGCTTTGTGGATCCAGAACTGGCTTGCCTACAGAAGGCAAAGAGTGGTTGTAGACGAGTCATATTGTGCATGGAGGTCGGTCACCAGTGGTGTGCCTCTGGGATCTGTTCTGGGACCCTTACTCTTCGTGATTTTTATAAATGAGCTGGATGAGGAAGTGTAGGGATGGGTTAGTAAATTTGCTGATGACGCAAAGGTTGGGGGTGTTGTGGATAGTGTGGAGGGCTGTCAGAGGTTACAGTGGGACATTGATAGGATGCAAAACTGGACTGAAAAGTGGCAGGTGGAATTGAACCCAGATAAGTGTGAAGTGGTTCATTTTGGTAGGTCAAATATGATGGCAAGACACAGCAGTGTGAAGGATCAGAGGCATCTTGGGGTCTGAGTCCATAGGACACTCAAAGCTGCTGCACATGTTTACTGTGTGGTTATGAAGGCATACAGTGTACTGGCCTTCATCAGTTGTGGCATTAAGTTTAGGAGCCGAGAGGTAATGTTGCACCTGTTTAGGACCCTGGTGGGACCCCACTTGGAGTACTCTGCTCAGTTCTGGTCTTCTCACTATAGGAAGGATGTGGAAACTATAGAAAGGGTGCAGAGGAGATTTACAAGGATGTTGCCTGGATTGGGGAGCATGCCTTATGAGAATAGATTGAGTGAACTCGGCCTTTTTCCCTTGGAGCTACTGAGGATGAGAGGTGACCTGATAGAGGTGTATAAGATGATGAGAGGCATTGATCGTGTGGATAGTTAGAAGCTTTTTCCCAGAGCTGAAATGGCTAGCATGAGAGGGCACAGTTTTTGAGGTGCCTGGAAGTACGAAGTCTTGAAGCAAACGGAGATGAGTTGTACTTGAACTGCACGTGCATGTAATGAGAGCTGTAAAATTCATCTCCTTCTACGTTAGGCCACAAACTTATCAATCACCCCTGCTGTGGACACTTTTTGGTGGTCCAAGATCCATATGCTCCACGACTGCTGGACTAAGTGTATAAATGTAGGAGGGGATTATGTTGAAAAATAAATGTGCTAGGTTTTCTAAAATTGACTCCTCCTACCTTAGGCCACAAACTTATCAATCACCCCTCGTAGGTTCAGAGGAGATGTCAGGGGTAAGTTTTTTACGCAGAGAGTGGTGAGTGTGTGAAATGGACTGCCAGCAACAGTGGTGGAGGCAGATACGATAGGGTCTTTTAAAACACTCCTGGATGGGTACATGGAGCTCAGAAAAATAGAGGACTACAGGTAAACCTAGGTAATTGCTAAGGTAAGGACATGTTCGGCACAGCTTTATGGACTGAAGGGCCTGTATTGTGCTGTAGGTTTTCTATATTTCTATCTGTGGAGCATCCTGATGTATGCATCTTCACTGTCAGATGTTCCAGGGTTGACTGAAGAGCCAGTGAAACGGCATGTGCTGGTGACCTGTTGTGATGGTAGGCACATTGGAGCAGGTCTAAGTTGCTCCTCGGGCAGGAGTTGATATGTTTCATCACCAAACTCTTAAAGCACTTTGCCATAGTGGATGTAAGTGCTACTGGACTGGCATATTACTGTGTAACTTGAATAAAAGGATCAAAGGTGGGTTGGGTTATTTATAGGAACAGTGTACAATAGTCTAGGAAACCTGCCAATCCCGTAGCAAAACCCAAGGGTTCTATATTGTTGAAATTCTTACCATTTTGGGTTCACTTCAAGTCAAGTCAAATTTATTGTCAATTTGACCATAAACCGCTGGTACAGTACACAGTAGAAATGAAACAACGTTCCTCCAGGACCCTGGTGCTACAAGAAACAACACAAAACCAGACTAGACTATGTGAGACAGCACAAGGCTACACTAGACTATGCAAAGCAACATTAGAAACTGTACTAGACTACAGACCTGCACAGGACTGCATAAAGTGCACAAAACAGTGCAGGGCAGTGCAATAATTAATAAACAAGACAATAGGCACAGTAGAGGGCAAATTACAATATAATAATAATAAATTATGTTTAACTTGTGTTTAAAATAATATTAATATTATACAGGCTATCACAGAGTCAAGAATGCCTGACTAATGAATGCCCCTGCATATCACTGAGTTTGCAAAATAATATTAATATCTAAAGTCCATCATTGTAAGCTCATATTTTCATTCTACAAATGACAGGACTAGTTTACACTCTCAAATTTTCGTAATAGTTTCTTTAAAAACAGTCTTGTGTGTTTTTGATGCCATTCATTGGAATAGTGTGAAGATGTGGTTCCCAAATCAAGTGGGTTTTTTTTGGTGTATTTTATGACTCGTGGGCAAAATCAATTTATGGATGTTTGTAAAAATGGAACCTGCTCAGTAATTGCATACAGCAGTATATTCTGGTTGTCAGTTATAACTAAAATGCTTCTGCTTTTATTATTAATGATCAAAAGGGATAGTATGTAGACTAATGTGAACTTTATGTGAAATAGAATCATCATAGCTTGTCACACCAGACAGCCAGCCACTCTCGTGTTGTTTGGTTGGTGTCAGCTAAATCAGGTGAGAGTGGGCAGTGTGCAGAATGTGTACCCTTTCGCCGCACTCACAGGATTCACTGGTCTTTAAACCTCACTTCACCATATTATCTCCCGTCCTACAAACTCCCGCTCTCGCTCTGTTGAGAGTGCACCACTTCCGTCTGTCCAGCAGTGCCCCATCTGGCAACATTTCTGTGGGGTCTCGCACTGTTTTGTTTGGTGGGGTTCTGGCTTCTGTTTGTTGCCAGATGTAAATCCTGTATGTTTGGGAGGATGTTACGTGCAGTAGTTCTTTCACTGTAGCAAAGCTTTTCCTCGATTTTAGGTGGATGTAAACTGGCACATGATGATGTAGTGGGTGCAGTGGATCTGAATTTTGTTTACCTTTTTCAATTTTTGTTGTAGTGTGTCTTCAGATCTCTGGGGGAGCAATGCCTGCAAGTCTGTAAATGATGTTAGTGGGTGTGGGGCGCAGTGTGCCCGTGAGTATTCGGCAGGCTTCGTTAAGCAACAGGTCTATTTTCTTTGCATGGGCTGATCTGCCCCACACAGGTGCACAGTATTCTGCAGGTGCATAGCAGAGTGCTAGGGCAGTTGATTTAAGTGTGTGAGCATTAGCTCCCCATTTCATGCCTGCTAATTTTTTTTCAAGAGAGAATTGCGAGAGGCAACTTTCCCTCGGAGTTTTTGGATGAGAGCGTCCTATCCAGTGTCACGCCCGGGTAAATTGGAGTCGGATGGTGCTTGAGCTCCTTCCCACACCAGAAGATCTTGAGTTTCCGGGCTGCTTCTCCATTCCTCAGGTGGAATGCACACACTTGAGTTTTTGATGGATGTGGGCTCAGAGACCATTTTTCATAATACTGCTTCATTGCTTCGAGGACTGCTGTCAGTCGTACTTCAGCTTCTTGGAAGGAGTTAGCTTGTGTTGCTATGCATAAGTCATCTGCATAGATAAACCTGTGCGTGTTAGGAAAGGTTGGCTAGTCGTTTGTGTAAACATCAAATAGTAGAGGTGTCAGGACTGATCCCTGTGGTAGTCCGTTCTTTTGTGGACCCCACTTACTCTTAATTCCATTCATTTCTACATAAAATCTGCGATTTTCTAGGACGCTTCTTATTACTTTGACTGTGGTTTTGTTCTTAAATAATTTCAGTAGAAGGCCTCTGTGTTTCACAGTGTCGTATGCTGCTGTTAAGTCAACAAATACTGCCCCTGTAATTTGTCGCATTTCAAAGCCATCCTCAATATACTGGGTTAAGTTCAGGACTTGACTGCAGCAAGAGCGGCCTGGCCTGAACCCGGCTTGGTCTGGTGTTAGAAGATCTTTGAGTAAGGGGGATATTCTTTTCAGTATGAGTCTCTCGTAGAGTACAGAGGGTGCAGAGCAAGAAAATCGGTCTGCAATTTTTAGGAATGTTGGGGTCTTTATTGGGTGTTAGGAGAGCAACAACTTTGGTTCTTCTCCACTCTTTAGGTATTTTTAATGATCTTAGGCAACAGTTAAAAAGGGACAGAAGCCAGTCGAGTGCTTTAGGTCCAAGATGTTTAAGGAATTCATTAAGAATCCCATCTATGCCAGCAGCTTTGTTGGATTTTAGCTGTGATACTTCATCCTTTAATTCTTCTAGGATGAGAGGTGGGAAGTTGTTATTCCTGTTTCAGAGAGCTGACACCATCTCCTGATGTTGCTTTTTCTTTTGCCTCTGTTCCTTGTTATTTGGTTGACTATTTAGTATTAGTTGGTGGGCGACATGATTGGGTGTTACGGCAGCAATTCTCTGTGATGGTCTGTTGTCTGAGTTGAGTTTCCGAACATTTGTCCAAGCCTTCTTACTATTCTTGGTCATGTCTGTGTTTTTTATCAGTTCCTGCCAACGCTGTTGTCTCTCTTGGCTCAGTAGGGACAGAACTGACTCTCCCATTTCAATTGTGTCTTGAACAAATGGGTTTTGGTTGTATAAGTTGACGTACTTATCATAACCATGCTCGATATCACTAGTCAATCCCTGAATATATTTGGTTCTGCAGCCTCTAGGTATGTTCTGCTGCGCTACTTTCCAGATTATCAGACAGATTCATCATAATGATCAGGTTCTGGTGGCATGGTATCGATAGGTTGATCGAGGGATTCTGCGAAGGATGTCCAATTAGCTTTTCTCAGGTTAAATCTTGGTAGGTACTTTGATGGTACAGATCTCAGAACTGGAAGGGATTCTACCTGGCTTGGGCGGTGTTGGGATTTGGGTATACATTGGAGAACTGTTCATGTGAAGAGGTTGGAGCTTCCTGAGGTAACAAAGGCAAGGTCTGGGTTGTATCCTTTTCTCCATCTGGCACTTGTGAAGGTAGGGGTGTCCTTTGACTTGTATAGTAGCTCAAGGCTGTTGTTTAGAGCCCATGATACAACTTCTTCTCCATTTGCATCGTCATCTTCGTATCCCCAGTTGATGCAATGACTATTAAAGTTACCATAATGAGGTACATTTTGTCCTGGAGATCTAGGTTAGGTGGCCACATGAATGGCTGATTAGGGGGTTTATAGACTGAGATGATATTTAAGTGTTTTGTTTCAACTTTCAGAAGTTCCATTGAGCCAGCTTGGATGTTTGCTGTGCTCATTACTATAGATTTATCTTTAACAAAGATTGCACTTCCATAAGTTTGGTGAGGGGTGTCAATAGCCAAGTGCATTCCTGGCACATAGGGTTGGTTGTTCAGCCTATGAGTTTCTCATATGCACAAGATGTCCAGTTTTAAGTTTGCCAGGATTTCTGCTTTACTGTGGCTGAAGCCTTCAATGTTGTGGCTAATGATTTTCATAATTTCCCGTGGGCCGAGGATTTATCCTTTTACCACCCACTGGATCACTACGCGCCAAACCAAATGTGAAATAGAAGAAGAATATAAATTGAAATTTTGGCTTACAATGATTCGCAGAATTTGAATTTTGTAAAGACAGTGTTAGGATAAATGTTATTATACGCATTTTGATAATGATGACAAACGTGGTTGTGAAATTCTCCTGGTTCACTCTAGGTAATAATACCATTATCTTTCAAAATGAACTTGATTATCTATTTGTAAATCCTTCTTGGGATTCATCATACACAGGACAAATGATTTATCGTGAATAAACATCTCTGACAATTTCCAGAGATTTCTTCATGTGATGTGATTTGTAGCTTCAGTTGCATGATTTACATGAACAATCCCAGATGCACTCAAAATTATGGTACTTGATTTTCAATTTTCAACAACAAAATACTTGTCTGAAACTTAGCATCTGTTGTGGCCGCTAATGGAATTTACATGTAGTAGCTCTCTGTCTATTAGTGAGCGTCTATATTTTTTAATCTTTAATCCAACAATGTCAACCTGTACACACTTTAAAGCATCTTAATGCACTCAAAATTATTTTGAAAATAGTTTCTTGAATTTCTCAAGACTGCCTCATTGGGCACGAATCCTGCTTTAACTAATCTGCCTTGGACAGCTGGTATCAATAAAACTAACACAACATGTATTTCTTAGAGATTCATAACTGACCAGCGTAAACAATGCATTCTACAAATGATTGATGTAACAATTATATGCAAGATGTGTAAACAGAGGAAAGGGCAACTTGGCATATTTTTGAATTTCACATAATTCTGAGATTAAAGGTTTTGAAATTGACTCCACTCCAGGGATTTAAGCACATAATCTAGATTGACATTTCAGTGCAGTACTCTGGGAATACTCTGATATTAGTAGTTTTTTTTTCCAGATGAGATGTTTAACCAAGGTATCCCTGTTTGCTCATTTATGTGAACTGGGAAGGTCCCATGACTATTTTTGAAGAGCAAGTTAATTTCTGCAGGGTCCCACAACCCCCTCCCCAATTTATAAATAAGCTAATGTGAACAAGAAATTATTTTCTAGTCATTAATTTAGTAACTGTTTGAAAGACCTGATAAGCAAATTGGTTAGCCTGTTGTCCTTTGTTAGAATATGTGATTGTCATTTCAAAGTACATACTTTCTGTGAATTACTTTAACTCTTAATGGAAAAAAGAGCCAAACAAATGTAAATATTTTTTTCTTCCTTGTTACCAATCCCCAATTGACCTAATTATTTCTGCTTTTGGTAAGCTACATTCCAGACAGTCTGATAGTGAACTTCTGTACCTAGCTACCTGGCAGTTTAGCAGGTGCTCAAATGAGAAACTAAGCTGATTTGTGTTCAAGTCTCTGCCCTCATGCTCTGTAGTTCAAAACTCCTTGTCATTGTGCCCTTTGGCCTAGTTTGACAGCAGGTTGCAGACTGCCAGTAGTGCTTTTGTTTCACTTTTATGTCACTGGTCAATAAGTGTTCTTGCCAAGCCGTTAAATTGTGTACTAGGTGCCATGTATGCTCCATTGTTATGCTGGCAAATCTTGCTACAATTAGTGTTTTTTTTATTGTACCTTTGAAAATTATTTGAATACTAGTTACCAGTTGTTACCAAACCAGTTACTAGTTTAAAATAATTTTTTTCAAATAGTCAAATTATAAAATATTTAAAAGCCAAATGTGTATATTTGCTAAATAGCATTCTGATTTCCAGTCCAGTGTAATCATTTGCACAATTTCAGTTCAAACATTTTGGAGTTTCTGGTCTCTCATTCACCGCTGTCTAAAATGTCCTGAGGGCTTAGACCGTTTAAAAAAAAATTCCATGAGCATTATACTTTGTTGATTAGAGCACGTCTCTGTTTATTTAGCCTTGTGTATGTTTTGGGTAAGCAAACAGCAGATCCAGACTTAGCACTAGCAAACACCTATAGTGAGGCAATTCTCCCTGAAAAAGTTCAGCTGCTTTGTCTCATTTGATGCTGGCAAATATATCCAGGAGATAATTAAACTATATAGATCAATATTAAGTAAATTAAAGTTTGGAAATTATCAAAACTGAATATTCAAAACCGAAAGTTTTCCATAAAGGTTAGCTGATAAAGTATTTGTTAAGCTATTGCAGTCTTTAGCACTACAGTGGCAACAATATTATTCATGTGCTCCAGTTGTTTATGTTATGGTGAAGAATATTCCATTTGTCAAAAAATTAGAAAGGGAGAAAGAGAGTTTGAGGGTCGGCATAACATTGTGGGTCGAAGGGCCTGTTATGTGCTGAACTGTTCTATGTTCTATGTAAATCATGTTTTACATTATGAATAATCTGTATAATCCTAATCATATTTGATTGAAATTAACTTGCATGGCCAGTGCAAAATACTTTCAAAAGAAAAATCTCACTGTTATAAATTTTTAAATAAAATAGTTAAAATTGATCAAATTATGTTTTACTTTGTACACTACAGGTAATTTTGTTTGCCCTTTTCACTTCAATTGCTTAATGGATTCTATCTCAACAGAACAGAGACAATTACATCCGCTCATGCAAGTTGCTTCCTGATGGACGCACTCTCATTGTTGGTGGTGAAGCGAGCACATTATCCATTTGGGATTTGGCAGCCCCAACTCCACGTATAAAGGCAGAGTTGACATCCTCTGCTCCTGCCTGCTATGCTTTGGCTATCAGCCCTGACTCCAAGGTCTGTTTCTCCTGCTGTAGTGATGGAAATATTGCTGTTTGGGATCTGCACAACCAGACTCTCGTCAGGTAAGAGTTATTTTCTAGTAATCTTCAATACTATTGCTTTGTGATTTGTAGGCTTGATTTATAAAGCCAAACTAAAAGACCTTCAACTGTAGTTTAATCCAGTTTTGAATTAAACATGTAAGTGTCTCGATATCTTGGTAGCAGCATCACCCCTTGCATCTGGAAAAATCAGATATTCAGCTCTATTTCAGATTTGTTATTTAGTTGGTATTGCAATTCTGTGTTTGCTGATGTGTTATTTTGTGATGAAATATATTCAGAAATATCGCTTGTTTAATATCAGGCAATTCCAAGGTCACACAGATGGAGCCAGCTGTATTGACATTTCAAATGACGGCACCAAACTTTGGACGGGAGGTTTAGACAACACTGTAAGGTCCTGGGACCTCAGAGAAGGAAGGCAATTGCAGCAACATGACTTCACGTCTCAGGTATACTTACATAGGGATTATTTTTTAAGAATGAAAGTTTGTTAAATAATTGAGGTCTTTAACAAAATCATGAAATGAAATTTCAATTGATTTATGAATACCAAATGAACAAATTATTGTGATTTTCCACTGATTTTTCTTCAGCTGCAGTATTTTGTGTTTTTCATGATATTTGCAGCTTTATGTCTAAAAATACTTTATGACGTGTTCCTTTTTTTATTGCTTGTGATTCAAATATGTTTAGAGCATTCACTTAGTTCAATGTGCTCAGCTACCTTTTGGCAAAGGGAAGTTGTCTGCAGTGCATTTTAATGGTATGTCTAAATAATATTTTGAAATGTAACTGAACTATATGTTTTTAGATTAGTGTAATGGATCAGATTTTGCTTGATTCTATGGCAGGTTTACTGAAAAATATTCTGTAAGGTGACTATTGCTATAAAACAGTTGCACAGCATTTCATATATCATTTACAAAATTATCTTTTTCGAAGGAGACATATTCTGCAACTTATTCTCTCTCTTCTCTAGATCTTTTCTTTGGGATATTGTCCTACTGGAGAGTGGCTTGCCGTTGGAATGGAAAACAGCAACGTAGAGGTTCTTCATGTGACAAAACCAGACAAGTACCAATTGCACCTCCATGAGAGCTGTGTGCTATCCCTTAAATTTGCTCATTGTGGTAAATTCTGTTTTCCATTACTGCTTATTATTAACTAGTGAGCTGATGAGATTTACATGTTTGACTACGCCTAGTGAGGGATGGAAGGGGTTGGATGTTGAACTGAGGATGGGAAGACCAAATTTTAGCTGACTAATAACTTGGTCAGACAATGATGTGAAATCAAGTTGTTAAGATTTCAGCTTCAGTAGCTTAGGTCAGGTTTACCTATGAAACCAACTACCAGCAACATAATGTATATTGACGGTCAGAGTAAGATCATTAAGGGGAAATTTAAATACTCCTAGACTTCTTTTCAGAAGGAAAGTCAACGATCATAAACAGGTGTGCCTCTTTGGGACTCAAACCATTTGATCCTTTTGCTTCCAGTAGAAGATTCACAGCACTTCATTGCTTAGGCCACTTAAAATATTAGCTGGGTTTTGTTAGTAAAACATTTCTTTATTTTCCTAATGCATGAAGATTTTAATAAAGGATACTACCGGGTTTCCTAGACTGCTTTTAATAGATTCTTAAAATAGGCGAATAATTATTTTAGTTTTGAGGTCAGACAATTATTGTCAAGCTGTAGAACAAAATTGACCAATTAGTTTTGTCATATTTTTAAATTTTGAAACATTTGGCCCAGTGAGTCTGTGTTACTTTTTGGAGCATTTCCATCAGTTCCTTTTCCCAGCTTATATCATCTTAACCTTTTCTTCACATGTCCATCAGTTCTTCTCAATTATCCTGTCGCCACCTACATGGGGCATTTTACATTCTTCAATTACTCTGTCACCTTTGGCAATGTGTGAGTTGCACCCAGGGGAATCCCACACTAAGAGAACATGCAAACTCCACACTGACAGAGTTCCAAAGACCTGGGTTGCTGGAGCTGTAAGGCAACAACACTAATTGCTGTCACCTTGTTAAATTTTTCTCTGATCTTAATCATGAATAATTACACTGTACAACAAGGCAAACTGCAAAAATTCATTAATTTTAAAATTATAACATGTTAAAAAGCATTTTGTTCCCTGTTCACTTCTAACTCCACAGTAATTAGTCACCACTTACTGCTACTGAGTGCTTTTATATCTTCTGAATTTCATTTTTCAATCAATTAGTTTTTACTTTTAGACTGTTTTGTGATTTAAATTTGATTTCAGGCACAGACAAAAATGTTCCTTTATCTTCAGTTTTGGGAGCAAAGAGGTTACACATTTCCAAAGCTGTTGATCTTGAGTGTCAAACTCTTGAGATCCTCTTCTGATCCCATTACTGTACTGTAAAGTTTCTGTCTCAAAGTACAGTTATTTAATTAGTAGTGACGTACATAGAGGTGCCGCAGAGCTGTGTGGATAAACTTCTGGTGTCTTCACCTCACATTGTGAATGTCAGAAGTCAAATCTTATGCATTCCTAAGATGCATAAGGAAATGCAGGTTTGCTTTTAAGAACATTTGGTGCAGAGGTGTGGGATTAAGAGATATGACTTAAATTTTCTTTAGTAATGTTTATTTTTCTCTCCATAAAGCCCAGTTTGTCCAAACAAAATGCTGAACATGTATTCCACGTTGATTTTTAGGTAAATGGTTTGTAAGCACTGGGAAGGATAATCTGCTGAATGCCTGGAGGACACCTTATGGAGCTAGCATATTCCAGGTAAGGTTGGAATGTTGATACTTTCTCCCTGAATTGAAACAAAAAATCTTGATAGGGCTTTTAACCCCTAGATTATTACACAACACAAAACAAGTGCTGGAGGAAACTTCTCCTCCCATCTAACTTCACAACTAATGTTCTAGATGGTATCAAAATGTTTTGGGGAAGTTAAGGGTAGAGAAAGCAGTGAGGCTCACAATCAAAGAGTAATTGTACGTAACATAGGGCTACTAATTCCCTGGTGCAAGTGTCTCAAAGTTTAGAAATTAATTTGTCATTAGTGTTTCAAATCTGAAGTTAGTTGTAGAATGATTTCACTTTAAATTTTGTTTAAAAGCCAGAGGAATGAAAATGATTTTTAAAAAATGTAGAGCAGATTTTCTGATTCCTTTGTAATTCTGCACTGATTTGTTTGGATGTAATGCATGGTTAAAAATAATGCAGGTTAGATCCCAAGTCTCCATAGTAGCCAGCACATTTGTAATAAATAGTCAGTTAACAGACCAGAAAAAAATGGTTTCTCCTGCCTGATCTGCCTTCTTTGTATTCAGCCCTCTCTTCCTGCCTTTGCTGTGTGTGGCCCCCCGGCAGTCCAATGCACTACATTCAGGATCAGAATAAACATTCCCTTTAACTTGGGATTCTTATCTTGGACACGTTTGTATGATTCCAGAAATAGTTTTCACTCCTGTACTGTTTGTGAAGTAGACAGTTTATGTTGTGGAACATTTTGCAGAAGCAAAGCTTGTAAATTCCCTTGAGCATCTGCTACTGTGGAAATCCAGTGTTTCTAAGCTAGAAATCAGAAACAAATTATTTGCTCCAAAGTTTAGATTCTCGATTTAAGTCTGGCTGTGGGACCTGCAGTTCTGATTTGTATGGGTAAGACAAACAGACTACCTAGAGCCAAGGGAAAAGGAAGATTTATTTTGTCAAAGGGATGCTACTGCCTTATGAAAGTGGAAGGGGGTAAAATATTTGGGTAGAGGCAATAGAATTTTGTCATTAACTGAAAAGAGCTACTATCTGAAATTAAGTTAATTTTAAGTTACCATTAAATCCTATATACTGATACAAATCTGCATTGTCTGCTCAGTCACAAATGTTCATGGGTACTAAGTGTTCCATGATTATGTGTACAAATTTGTTTTCTCTTCCTGTTACTCATTTGTGCTTTTTTTTTAAATATAAAAAATTCACAGTCTAAGGAATCCTCATCGGTGCTGAGCTGCGACATCTCAGTGGATGATAAATACATTATCACTGGCTCTGGAGACAAGAAGGCTACAGTCTATGAAGTTATTTATTAGGAGTGGAGCCTGAATACAAAGATACCTTTCACTATAGCACTTTTGTTAGATTTGCTCTTTATGGCTGACTTTGCAAAACAAAGACTTCAACGTTCTTGTCATTGTTTCTCAGCTCTGTGCTGTATTTGATCGTAATTTCTGGACACTTCCGTCTGATATACAAAAAAGCCTCAAAATGCAACTACGCTGAGCAGAGTGACAAGCCTCTTTTGCCGTTTAATTGAATGAAGGACCAGAAGGTTTCAACTATTTATTTTTGTTTTTCCAAGACTTTTTATAATCTTTGTTGAAATTGGTTAATTTCATACAACCTCACTCAAGACTTTGGTGGTAACAGTTATTCTGTTTGGAATTGGGATGGAGGGCATAAGTTCATTTCCACCTTGACTGATATTGTGTGTTTTATTATTATTTCTTCATTTTATTATGGAATTATTGAGATTTTTAATAGGAGTATCAAGTTACAGAGTAACATCCTTAGAATTCATCCAAACTGAAGCTAGTTGATACGCTGAGAGAAAAGTAAAAAGAAAATACAAGACTGGCTAGGTACTGAAGTGACTGCTGTTGGTATTGTTTTGGTAGAAGACAGATTTAATAAAACAATACCACTTCAAATCACTTTCTAAGTATTGTACTAAATAAGGCAGAAGGCGCCAGTAGAAAATGGGAAACTCCACAAGCTGAGAAACGTGCTGATTTGCTCAGGTGTTTTGCGTAATAGAAAAACAACCATTCAGAAATGACTAAACTGCAATTGTTTCCTATTCGCTGAAAAGCAAAAATTCTTGAGCAGTTAAGTTAGTTCCCCAGATCGCTCCATTAAAGATACCTGAGATTTAATTTTGTAATGGAACACACAATGAGATTAAATTATTCAGAATAAAATTCCTAAAATTATCCATTCTCTGTTGCATCAGTCCCTCATATGTGCTCTCCCTTGTTGAAAGAGTTTCTACTGTCAATTCAATTTTTCATCATTTGGATCCTTTAATTATTATTTAGCTTTATGCATATTCCTCTGCCCAATCTCATTCTATCCCTAGTACCAGATCTTTCTCTGCCTTCCTTTTTGTCCTTCTGTCACTTCTCATTCAAGTACTCTTGAAATGTTCACATTTTTGCATGGTTGTAACTTTTGAGTCCTTTTCAACCCTGAAGAGTACTATCCATTATTTGACATGAATTCTCACTGTCACTCTCAACCCTTATTCTGACTTCATTGTTCCGACTTCCAATTCATACCTCATCATTTCTACTCGTCAGTCTCATTTACTGAAAGCAAAGTCATCAAAGGTCAATTAGTGATGTATGAAAAATAGTTTTTATCTGCTAACTCAAAAGTCTTAACATTTTTGTAGAGTTGAGGAAAGGAGAAGGGATAAGTAAGGAGGTAAAGAAAGATGACTGTAACTCATTATTTAATAACTTTAATGAAGATTGTATATTGTCATAGGTCAAGGCTTTGTGCTTGGATTTGTAACTGATGTTCTTGATGGAAGCCATTTTTTAGACATGAAAGTCAACTGAATTAACATCTAATGCACCAACACTAATATATCTGTACCCGCACAGTAATGGAAGAATAAAGTAAGTTACAATCAAGGGGATATCATAAACTGTCCAGACTTTGCAGACATTTCTGTACAAATTCCAACTGAACTTGAATCTACCTTTGAGTAAATGATAAACATCGCATGTTGTAAAGAGTTAATGGATCCCTTACTCTCAATATTTCCCTTTTTCCATGATTAACAAATGTTATTATATGACCTAGTGTGATTTTATTTGCTGCTCCCAGGAAAATTTAGAAAAAAATCTAAATGGACCTCTATCTAGTCCTGAAACAATTTCATTTTTGCTATTGGCAATGAGTTTTGTCTCTCTACAATCTCTCTATCTAGATGAAAATATGCTATTTTTACTATAATTCTTTAGCAATTGTTCCAAGTTGAAGAAATGCTTTCTGACCCCATTGAAGCATTCTTCATGAGCTAACACGAGGAAATCTGCAGATGCTGGAAATTCAAACAACACACACAAAATGCTGGTGGAACACAGCAGGCCAGGCAGCATCTATAAGGAGAAGCACTGTTGACGTTTCGGGCTGAGGCCCTTCGTCAGGACTAACTGAAAGGAAAATCTCTTAGTATCTCTCCTTTCAGTTAGTCCTGACGAAGGGTCTCGGCCCGAAACATCGACAGTGCTTCTCCTTATAGATGCTGCCTGGCCTGCTGTGTTCCACCAGCATTTTGTGTGTGTTGTTCTTCATGAACTGCAAGAAATTCACACCCACCAGTCATCACAAGAGAATATGAATATGCCATAATAATATTGTGCAATGTTTGTCAAAATAAACTCCACTAAAGTGGAAGTGCAAGACCAAGTGGAAGAAAATAAGGCCAGTGTCTCACAGATAAATTGAAGTGGTAATCCTCTAAATCTAAAAGGACAATCAGCTATTTGTTCTTCATTGAGAAGCTCTCGCTGATATTAAGGCAGACACTTTTTCCAGTAAAGTAGCAAATTAAAAGTATACTATACCTCTAACAGTCTGATAACATCTGCACGCTGATAATCTCTGCACAATTTGTCCACTTGTTCTTATCGGCTCTGGCTGCTTCAGTTGTGAACCTCAAATCCTAAGTACCCTTTTTTCAGTTATTTGAATTAGTTGGATGATAATAATGATTTGTGTTTATTATCCATAAAATAAACATGATTATCATGGAGACTGACACCCAGATTGACCATCAATACAAAGCCACAGTCAGAATATGTGAACTGTATCCACCATTCCAGCAACACATTTGACTTTCCTCCCAACATCCCCCACACCCTTTTCCTCATCCTGCATACACATTTTGAATAATGCTTTAATGTTTCATTTGAGGGTTTTCAAAAATTTACTGGTTCAGTGATTTACCATTTAGTTAGTGAATCCAGCACCAACTAACCCTGTAGCCAATAATTAAACAAATCCCTCCCACCACATAGATGAACTGTAGATACCATTTGTTTCCCTTCTACAGTAGGCAGTTGAATTACAGAAAATAGGGGTAGCTCATCCAGCTGTTCCTCATTTAATAATATTATGGCTGAGCTTTTAATTCCATATCAATTACCTACAACTAACCCCAGATTCCACAGTTCCTTAGGACACATCCATTTTCAGATATTAAGTACACCCTGACTGGAATTTATCAACTCTGCAGAAATTTTTTCTCATCTGTCCCGATTGGCTGCCTCCTTATTTTGAGATTCTGACCTCTGGTCCCAGCCCAACATCAACACCGCATCCAAGCTGTTAAGCCATGTACAGAAAATAAAATTATACATTTCCACAAGATCACTTCTCTTTTAAACAGCCGTTCAGATTACATCTCTCATGGCACAAAACCCACAGGCTTGGATCAATTCAGTGAAGCTTCAATACAATCTCTCCATTGCAAGTATTTATCTTTCCTTCGAAAGGGGACCTGATCAGTGCATGATCTTCTAGATGCAGATTCATTTGAGTCCATTAAATCTGAAGTAATATATTACTGTCTTGTACTCCAACCTACTTGCAGTGAAGGCCAACATACCATTTGCTTTCAGATTGCTTGCTGACCCTGCATTTTAACTTCACGATTAATGTACAAGTACTTGCGGATTCCACTAATGGCACCTTTTAATCTCTCCAATTAAAATGTGCTCTAGCAAAAAAGGCAAAATGGATAAGATGACACTTTCCACATTATATTGTATGTGCCACTTTGTGCATTCGTGTAACCTATCCACTTCTCTGTATCCTTCTCACAGGTAACAGTGACACCCAGATTGGTATCATCAAACGATGATATATCTCACTTGATCCCCCTCATAAATGGTGACCTTGCATTAATCCCTGTGCATCCAACCCAACCCAAAATGAATCTCTGCTGTTTTTTTGTTTGTTTTGTTTTCTAGCTAAACCTGATGTGTGGTTAAACAGGTGGGTTGCTTGGTGATACAACTCGTTGGGCTGGAAGGGCCAGTTCTGCACTGTATCTCTTAACTAAAATAAATCAGAACAGTATTCTAATTGTAGCACAAGGGACTATTTTTAAATTCAGTTTATACATTTTTTTCCACAAGTGAATTAACTGAATAACTTAAGTGCCAAAAAAATGTGTATCCCTGCAGAAAAATAATCATTACTTTTTAACAAACAATCCATAGCCACATACCCACAACCAAATTAATATATCCCTTTATGCATCATTGGAACACTTGAACAGAAGTTTTTAAAAAAAATCATTTCCAAAATCTGTGACTGGTTTTATGATATATAAATGACTCTACTTCCACATATTATTTTCCCCCCGTTCTGCATCCAAGCTCTAGGTGTAGACCTTGGTTCCACTATCAATGGCAGTGTTTAGCCACTGACCCTTCATTCCTCTCACTCTTTGAATACTTGCACAAAGCATTTTTATGGGTGCTTTTGGCTATTTGCTCATTTTCTGTGCTTATCATCATGCCTTCCGTATTTATTCAGACTATACAAGAAGTTTGTTTATTGCTCAGGAAGGAGGGATAAGAACAGAGCCTACATTTTGGTGACTACCTGCTTTTTCTTTTGGTAGAAATAGTTCCAAATGTGAACAAGCAAATAAAATTTGGCCTGAATTTATTTGATAGAAATTTTCAGTTACATTAATTGCAAGATATTCTAAATACCAATTGAAACAATCGAGGGAAATTTAAAAATTGCAGAATTTATTTCTTTCCTATGCTATTTGCTTTCAAGCATTTTCTGAAGATGGGTTTGAATATCATCTCTATTGGCCTGGACAGAGGAAAATAGACCAGGAGAAATGCATACATGCCACGTGGGAGCTTAATTCCCATTCTTTTTGTTTTCAAGGAGAAGGAAAACAACAATATTACTTACATATTTGTCACATTCTTTCCAAATTGCCTATCCATTTAAATAGCATTCTATGTTGCCTTTTTCAAATTAGTATACACATTTTTTAGCTTATGTAGAGCATAGCAATCTGTAGGAACAGCTGGTTGGCCAGCAATATTGAGCATTGGATTTTCTTCCCTTTTCTTTGTTTGAACTGAAGGCAATGAACCGTTTGTCCTGTATCTACACTAGGAATGGCGGTGCACAGGGATACACTCGTGGTTTGGTTTCAAGGTGGAATGCTTTTTCTTGTGGAAGTGTAAACTTTTAGGTAGGTTACTGTGAGACTTGTATGTCAGTTCTTTGCTTTATGAAAATCTGTGTACAGAGAGATTATTCATATTTTGGAGAACTTTCCATTCACCAGCCTCCTCCCCAACAAAACTACCACCTAAATTAACAGGGAACATCACCGAATAAGACTTACAGTGGCAACAGCCACAACTTGTGTTTATCTTTTCAGGCAATAAAGCATCACAAGATGCTTCAGATAATTGCTAGCATGCAGTATTTGACACTGTGCTACATGAAGTAATAGAACAAATGACCATATGCTTGACCCAAACTGTAGATCTTAAGATGCAACCGAATGCAAGAGCAAAAAAGGAATGAAAAGCAAAGAGTTTTAGGGAGGAAGTGCTAGAGCTTTTAACATCAGAAAGTGATCTTTGAAGCGCTTAAAGACAGGAATTTTCTGTTGGCTAAAATTGGGGAAGTGCAGACAGATCAAAGCTTTGAACAGGATTTCTAAGGTAGGGAGGAGGACAGTCAAGATTGGGTTTGAAAATGTGTAGGAAATTTAAAGATCCTGGAACACCTTAAGTGAGAAGCAACACAGAACAATGAACACATGGGTAATGGATGAACAGGGCCTAGCATAACGGAGGAAGTGGATTGCAGAATTTTTTTCAATGACCTTATGCTTACAAAATAAAAGTGAATAGTTCATCAGAAATCTATTAAAGTGGTCATATCTAGTGATAGCAGAGAGATGAATTAAGTCATCAACAGCAGATAATCATTTAAGGAGCAGATCTAGGTATTAATATAGAAGTGGATTAGGTATAGTTAGAAATTCATTCAGGGATCCAGTTAAGTTGCATACTATCTGGTTCAATTTCATACATCTGCCATTTAAGAAAGCCAGTGCCAAATGGAGTTTATAGGGATTGAAATTGATGGCTTAGGTTCTCTTAGTATTTAATTGGATTAAATGTTTTGCTTGTCCATTTCTGGGTGTTAAATAGGTCTGATTATTTAGTGAAAATTGTGAGAAGAAGAAAGCTGGTCTTAGGGCAAAGCTGATTTTGGCCCAGTATCATTATTGATGCTATGTTTTGGCAAGAGGTCAACAAGGGACAACATCATAATGAGAAATATGACAGAGCCAAGGACTGATTCTTGGAGAAACACTATTGATGGTCAAGAGATCAGGAAGAAAAGACCTTGCATTAGTTTAGTGTTGTGTTCTCTGTACAAATTATTAAACATGTAAAACCACCACTGTGTATATTTATGGAGCATCAACCTGGTGCTGCATTCATCAACAGTTTTCTATTAAGTCCATAATTTTAGATCAAAGAATGTAATTGCTTGGCTTGAGACCAACGATAAATTCTGGCACACTGCAAGCTGCAAAGTTCTAATGGTAAAGACTGTACTGAATGATTACTTAACTTGTTAATGTGCAGTGGAAGTGATATTTGTGCTCTTCAATGCAATTTTTTTGCAAGAATAGAGTGTGACATTTTCATAGCACTGTTCATTCTAAAAGTGAAATATGAAAGCATACAGGCTGTGTTCGAGTTAATATAATACGGAGCATTGCTCTGGAATATTGTTGTTTTCCCATCTATTGTTGGACAGCTGTCCACTGCTCCACATTCCAATTCTACCTCCTCCCAAAAAAACATTCATTATAAAGGTAGAATAACTATTCTATGAAGTCTCAATTTCTGTTGTGAGTAATAGTCCTGTGACTTCTATATTTTATGCAGACGTAAATGAACATGTAGCCCCTGGAGATAATGGCCTTAGTTCTATAAGGTAACATCAAGCTAGCACTGAAAGGGGATGCTTAGGTCTAGAAGAAATGTAAAACTATTATACTCTCAAATGACTGCTGTGTGTTGGCTAGTTTTCTCTTTTACCTTATTTTCTTTATTCCATGTTGAATGTCTTATTTAAGGCCTTTTACAAATAGGAATCTAATAATCTTTCTCAGTAATATGGGATCCATTTTGGCTGTCTAAGGCTCCTTTGCCTTTTCTGTGATTCAATTGACTTCCAGGAAGTTGCCCATCACATTGACAATTAAACTTGTATCTTGTGGTTAAAACTTGCTTTGCTTAGAATAATCACAAATATATTAATAACTCCTCTCTGCCTAAAGTCTTAGAATACCAAACTTAAGAGAATGCTTCTGGGTTCACAATCAATTTTCACTCCATTTTCAATGATGATACTAAGATTCGAAAAGCTGTCAACTGTTGCTGTTATAACCTACAGATTAACATAAAGGGAAAATAAGTTAATAGCTATTGAGGTGTTTCTTTGTACACATGCATTATATACCACTGAAAGTGCCCTGTGGTCAACTTGTTAGCTTTTTAATCCCCTTTTCTTTGTTAGAAATATTGTTATATTTGGAAGATTCTTAAATTAGTAGGAATGTTTTGTATCTAATTGATGGCTAAATATACAGTTCTGATGCTGTATGTTCGTTGGATCTTTAAGAAAGAAACTAGTCACATGTGACTATAACTTACAAAATAAGACAATGGGAGGAAGAAGTGCAAACATGCTGCAGAATTGCACTGGATATTCATATATGTAAAGAAAATAATCAATTTGTTTTAATTAAAGCAAAGATCTGAAACACTGGAAATGTAACCTCAGCTAGTCTGTCTCTAGTGGTCTCTGTACTGTAAAATAATTCTTTTAATATAACACACTGTTTCACTGTTTTGGTCTGTGGTTATTTCTGTATTGTTATACTGAATATTAACATCAGTAACCATGGTCTTTTGGAGCTAGGAGATTAACATTGAATATCTTTGTAGAGTTTAGATAATGATCTTAAAATATAAACACAAAGTTACACATCCAAACTTGGAAGATGAGTCTACAAAGATTTCCATTTCTGAGAAAATGCAGAAACTGTTGCTGTTTTAAAATAAATATTTGACACAGTCATGTTTTTACAGTATGAGTAAACCAGAGCTGGCTAGATCTGGCATTCCAGGGCAGTACAGGTCAAGAAATGTATACACTTTCACGCCTTGAGTGCATGAGAACGCTAATAAATGGGGGCTTGTTAAATGATTCCTGAATCTCTAAACTGAATGAATCATACACTGCCACAGTAGTACATCTGTTGTGTGTTGGGACTGATTTCTCTCTCCCTCCTGCATTCCCAAACAACAGTTACTTTCATGTGCAGACAAGTAAGGATTTCCATCAGCCCAGCACATTCACTCCCTCATTTCTTTATTCTGATTATCATTATTACAAATCGAATCATCAAATAACATTTGTATTTATTCCTTCTCTGAAGCCTTCAAATGATAGGAAAATGAAACAAGCCAACATATGCCCGAGACTTCCACTTGATTAATTTGGCATCCACCAACATGCTCAGAGGAAAACTGCTTGCTGTCTCCATACTCATTTACAATCCTGTGCAATTAGTCTTCACAACGCCTCTGTATTTAATAGTTTAACTTCTTGACAGATTTAGTTGACATGATACTTCAAACATACCTGCAAAAAACACTAGAAATATTCAGCAGGACCAGCAGTGTCTGTTGGAAGGGAAACGTTTGAGGCCTCATCAACAACCTTTAATTAAAACTGATCTTTCTATTTTGTACTTCTCCCTCCACAGACACCACCTGACCTGATCTTGCACTTGTCTTTTCATTTCAGAGTTCCAGCATGTGCAGTATTTTGCTTTTGGAGTATGGAGTTCAAAAATTTTGTAATTAAATTCCTCTGCCTGACCAAGATTTACTGATTGGGTTTTTAACTCTCATCCATTCTGAAATCTTAGTATTTGTTAATAACAAATATTCCTCAACTGTAAAATATTAAAGGCATAGTAAAAATTGGAGGCTGTGATCTGGGTCTGCTTCAAATGAACCCAGGTTTCACTCCAGGTCACTCCTTTGCACAGTGGATTCAGTTTTAACCCCTGAGTGGGAACCGCCTTGTGCAGCCAGTATAAAGACTGGGTGTTAACTGGAAAGGGTAACCTGGTGTGGTTCAGCACATTCAAGGAATTGTAACATTGGGTACTCTGACAAGAGCAAGATTCTTGAGAGATGGTATGTTGGGCTACAATGGGACATAAGCATTGCTTAATTAACTGTTTTCTAGGTAACTTATGTGGGAGCAAGAGAAGCACCCGTTGACTCCCAACAGGATAATTGAAAACTTGGATATTTTTAAATGAAGCTGATTACAGTGTATATAGCAAACAATGGGATCTATTTAGATTATAGAACAAAATTTGCTTATTAAATAATGTCTAAAAGGGACGGGAGCTTACAGCCATGTGGTGCTCCCTCAGGAAAGAAAAGCAATCGGTATGACATGGATATTACCAATACTGTATTGAGATATTTGCTCCAGTTTCACCAATTTGGACGCATTAAGGGAGTTGTATAACAAATTAAATATATGTTGATGTCCTGAACAGAGAAAAAAAGAATAGACATGCAAATTTATTCCTTGATTTTTGACTGGTGGTTACCGATGTAGATGCTAGGCAGAGATGTTTCCTCATCAGATTTATAAAAATGGCAGCAACTTCATTTGTTTGCAATTGAGAAACAAACATAGACCTTTTTTCCCTGAGTGCAGCTGCTGAAGATGACTAGAAAGGCCATAAATTTCTGAAATTGGCTAGAATTCATTCCTCTTCTGGCTGGGACTTGAATTGTACTGGTTTGAGATCCACTGGAACATAGAGCATCTAGCTTTGGTGTATAGCAAAAAGGAAAATCAGCCAGCTGTTTGGAGTTCATGCCCTTATTTTGTATTTATGACATATAATTGTCATAAACAAGGAACGATGGAAGATAAATAATTCCAGACTGCGCTTGATCTAGCCCTTCACTTGCACTTTGCTGTTACATTCCTGTATGTTTGTAGTGTCATGGACCTTTCAGAAATCTGATGGTGCAGAGAAGTAGCTTAAGACCTTAAGACATAGATAGGAGCAGAATTAGGCTATTTGGCCCATTTCTTCTGCTTCACTATTTGATCATCACTGGTTTATTATTTATCTCAAGCTTGTTCTTCTTCCATCTTCTGGTAACCTCTGACACACTTACAAATCAAGAAACTATCAACTTGTGCTTTAAATATACCCTGTATATTATTGTACATCAGTAGATATCTGCAATCTTTAGTGATGTGCCTCCTCAAACTCTTAATTGTACACTATTTATAATTTATAGTAATTTTTATCTTTGCACTGTACCTGCTGCCCCAAAACAACAATTTTTTCATGAATAAGACTGTGATGAAAGACGAACATCTGCTGAAACAAATCTTCTACTCACAGCTTAAAGAAGGCAGCTGTAAAAGAGGCGGACAACAGAAGAGATTTAAAGATATCTTAAAAGCCACCATGAAGAAATGTAACATCAACGTCAACAATTGGGAAACCAATGCCAAGGACAGGAAACTCTGGCAAACCATCATCTAAGAAGGAACAGCAACTTTTGAAGTCAACAAATGTGCAGAATTAGAAGAAAAGAGAAGAAAATGGAAAGAGAGGCAGCAACAACCAAAGCCCAATCTGCCATCTGGAACTACCTGTCCTGAACGTGGAAGAACTTCCAAAGCCAAGATTGGACTCAGAAGCCACTTGAGAACCCATAAATAGATCAACAGAATGAAGACCATCATCATCGACCTCAGGATAGCCACGATGATGAGTGATAATAAACCTGATTCTGATTCCAATCTTACCCAAAGCCTCTATCGCTATTTCTAAATTGTTGAGTGTGGGTCTTCAGGCTCCCTGGTGGTAGTAATAATAAGATAGAGTGTGCCTGATGGTGACGATGGATGGTGCCTGTGATGGAGCTGGCTGAGTCTACAACCTTCTGCAGCCTTTTGCAATCCTATGCTTTGGAAGCTCTATACCAGGCTGCGATGCAATCAGTCAGAATGCATTCCTCTTTATGTCAATAGAAACTTGTAAGAGTCTTTGGTGACATTTCCTCAAATTCCAATGTTGCACTATTTGAAATTGACAGCATTTCTTATATCCTTGCATTGTACTGCTACTCCCAAAACGTAAATTTTTATGCAATAAATCAGAGTTAAGAAAGCTGAATCTGATTCCAATTTTCCACAAAGTCTCCAAGCTGTGGCCATCCCACAGGGTACAGTGTTCCACACAAAACTCAGATGGCAGATTCTAAAGCCCCAGCCCTGGGCAGATCTAGGACAGCTTATTGCTCAGAGACATCTTTAAAAACTTGTTTAGGGGATGCAAATAACTCTTAAAAAATTAATGAAGGCCTCTCAGTGGCCATTTTATTAGGTACACCTGTACAGTTGTTAATGCAAATATCTTAACAGCCAATCATGTGGCAGCCGCTCAATGCAGACATGGTCAAGAGATTCAGTTGTTGTTCTTCAGACCAAACATCAGAATGGGGAAGAAACATGATCTAAGTGATGTTATGTGTGAAGTGATTGTTGGTGCCAGATGGGGTGGTTTGAGTATCTCAGAAACTGCTCATCTCCTGGGAGAATGCTGTGAGAGACAGAAATCACCCAGTGGGCAGCAGTTCTGTGGGTGGAAATGCCTTGTTGATGAGAGAAGTCAGAAGAGAATGGCCAGACTGGTTCAAGCTGACAGGAAAGTGACAGCAACTCAAATAACCATGCATTATAACAATAGTTTGCAGAAGAGCATCTCTGAATGCACAACATGTCAAAGCTTGAAGTGGATAGGCTACAGCAGCAGATGACCATGAACACACATTTAGTGGCTACTTTGTGTGACACAGGAGGTATCTAATAAACTGGTAACTGTGTGTATTTTTAAGTAATTGCCAAAGTACTAGAATTTAAGAATGGAAGACAAAAATAAAAACTTTCCAATCACAGTAGCCAAGAGTCCATCCATTCCCTCAGCTTGGGTCATTTGTGTAACATTAGATATTTAATTTCTAAAATCTCTATGTTCCAGTCCATCGAGGTTGCCCCATTTTATGGATGTTCAGTAATGGCACATCTAACTTTCAGCAGTGCTTCAATGACACTGTCCAGAAGTACATCATCCACATTTACGCTGGATTTGATTTTCACATATGTGATGTAGATGTATTAAGCATACTACTTTGCCCTTGCATGATTTCTCAATTTAAATGGAGAATGGGAAGAAAAGAAGAAAAACAAAGTTGTATATTTTAGTGCATAGAAACTTATCTGTGCTTTTTTTCATGAAAATGTGAAGTATTATACAAAAACATTCTGTATTTTGTATTCAAGTTAGAATATGACTTTTTGTAAAAGAAGTGATGCTGGAAACAAAATAGTTATGCAGTTGATACTCCCCAAAAATCCTATCCTATTCTCTCACTCTCTCTCACACCTACTCACACTCTTTCTCTCATGCACTCACACTCTCACTCTCGCGCGCATGTATGCTTCACACACTTATTCTTAGCTGGTGACAAGAGGCTGCATATTTTTGCCTGCCTCCACTTTTCACCCAAATACCCCTATCCTGCACCTCCACCTTTTCCCCCTGCCCTACCTGGCTTCATCTGCTAACATCTCTCACCCCTCCTTGGTCCACCAATCACTTACAGGCTGCTGCTTCACCACTCTCAGTTTACTCTTGATTCTAGCTATCTTTCTCTTCACACTTCATCTTTACACAAGGTTTTGACCAGACACACTAATTCCTGCCAGCCCCACAGATGCTGCCTAACCTGCTGAGCTCCTCCAACTGATTGTTAGTTGCTCTTTTCTCATCTGTTTAGTTATAGTAAGAGAATCATTTATGATGGCACAAGTTCCTGTCCTAGCGGTGCAAGAATCTATCCTTAACCCTCTTTTATTTCTTATCCTATTGACCCTCAGCTGATCATTTGAAAAGGCAGCATTGATTTTAACATTATCTTGACAATACCCAGCTGTATTTTACCTCTCCAGACCCACAGTATTTAATAAAAGCAGACAAGTATAAGATGTCCAAGTTATACTGTGAGATTGCAGGCTATTCGGCCCAACTAGTCTCTGTCAAACAATGTCCCTTCCTGTGCTAGTCCCATTTGCTTGCATTTGGTCCTTTCCTATCCATGAACCTGTCCAAATGTTTTTAACATTATAACTGTACCCATTTCTACTACTTCCTCTGGCAGCTCATTCCATTTACTCACTACCTCTGCAGAAAAACTTACTGTTCAGGTGTTCTTTACATCTTCCTCCCTTTCCTTCAAGCCATACCCTCTAGTTTTGGAGTTCTCTCCTGAGGAAAAAAAGACTGAACATCCACCTTATCTATGTGCACTTTCTGTTAAGTTTATAAACCTTTAAGGTCACCTTTCAGCCTTCTGGAAAGGGTGGTGGTGGGAGATAGGGGCAGTTGGGTGAGAAGTGGAGGCAGGCAAAAAATATGCAGTCTCTTGCCTCTAGGTAAGAATAAGTGTGTGTGAGAAAGAGAGAGTGTGAGAGTGAAAATGCATAAGAATATAGTCCCTGTATAATTATTTTCTTCTTATCAACTCAAGCTCTGCAGTCCCAGCAACATTGCTGTGAATCTTTTCTGCACCCACATTAGCTCAATCATATCCTTCCCAGAGCTACAACTGAAAATGCATGTAATATTCCAGATGCAGTCACAATCTCTCGTACAGATGTAACATGGCACCCCAACTCTTGTACGTAATGCCTTGTCTAATGAAACTAAGTGTGCCACAAGCTGCCTTCATCGCTTTGGGAAAAAGGGAAGAGCAACTCCACGGTGCTCAGTGAAATGTCACCAACTCCAATCTTTTCTGAAAATGAACTAGGCAATGTCATTGAAAAGATCAAGATTACATATCCCACTCCCTGCCCCCCCAACAATAATTTCAACAAGTCTTTTGCTTTGACAATGTCAATGCACTGAAAATTAGCTTTCCTCATTCTCTTCTCTAAAGATGAATCTATTTAAGGCTCTCCCACCAGTGTCCTAATTTGTATCACAATTGTTCCCTTTGCTTAAATTGCACTGGACAACAATGATTTTACTTTCTGAATACTTTTGGGTGCATCTTACAGATTTCAGGCTGCTGATCATGAAAATCACTTTAAATTTCCCTATCACGCGCTATTTTTTAAAATATCGACCAGATTTGTTATTCAGTTTGGAATAATTGATGCCAAGAATAAGGAAGGCACTTAAGCTAGTCCACAAATGGGACAGGAAAAATTCACATGCAAGGCATTCAAGGATGTTGCTGAAATTTTTCTTGGCAACAACAGAGCACCAAACTATGTGCAGCTGGTTGACAACGTACTTCAAGCATACAAAACCACGAAGTGCAACATGTCACTAAAGATTCATTTTCTGCATTCCCATTTAGACTTCTTCCCTTCAAATCTTGGCACCAGCAGTGACAGACATGGTGAAAGATTTCACCGGAATATTGCGGTTATGGAGAAGGAGTATCAGAGCAACTGGAATCCATCAATGTTGGCTGATTATTGTTGGACACTTAAGTAAGAAGCCTCAGGCACTGTACGAACAAAACTCATCAACAAAATATTTTTAGCTTAGTTGAACTATTGCAAAGCATCAGCATCTTTATGCAATTAAACTCTTTAAATTCAATAAAAAGTAAATTCTTGTTACTTCACATTCCTATGTGATACAAGTAGTTTGAAATTATATTGGTGTTCAGCTTCAAGCAGTCTATCATAAACAAAATAATTCTGAGGAAGGCACACTTTTGAGAAAAATTGCTGTCTAGTATTATAATTTTATCTTTGATTTAAAACTTGCCCTTCCGTATCCCGAAACTCCTCCAGCCATAAACCTTCTTGGATACCTGCACAGGTGCAGGTCTGACAAGTGACCAGTCCAAAGACTGTGATTGCAGTTTATCAGCAGCGTGTCTTCAGTGGCCAATGTCAAGTTCTACCATTCCTTCCACCTTTGTTCTTCCTTTTAAGAGCTCCCTTAATCCCTTTATAATTAAGGCTTTGATCATCTGTTCTAATATTTCTTAAGTACATTAAATTTTTCCAGATAGTATAATCCCCTTGAGGTTTAAGGCATTATATAAATGTATAGTTGCTTCAAGCATATTGTAATCTAATGTTGTAGCTGCTTCTTTTCGGAAGACCAAAATTTAAAAGGACACTTCCGTGAACTTCAGTTGTAGAAGGATGTACCTGGATGTAATTGTGTTTTGTTACACTCCTTTCACACAACTTGAATGCAAAACGTGCATTGAATAGTTCCTGAGTGGAGAGCCAGTGAAGTTTTTGTTCATGGACTGATAGCTGTTAAATATAGCAGCTGCCTTTGTATGCAATGAATTCAGCCTTACACCGGATCAGGCTTTTACACTGCATTCTTCTTCATTCTGGCAAAAGTCACAGAAGGTTTAGACTGGCCTTCAGGTACAAAGGTGTTGCAAGAGAGAGGGTCTGGAAGGTAGATTAGAGTGGTCGAAGAGAAAGGTAAGGTAACTAGACCAATATAGATGATAGGGCAGAATCAGCAGCTAGGGGTAGGCTGCTTATAGAAGGGGAGGGGTCAGTGGAAAACTGTAGACAGCTATAATGCTTTTGGGTGTAGGGACCAGAGAGAGAGAGAGAGAGAGAGCTCATGGATATGGATCAGAGGGCAAAGGCATCAATTAAGGGATGATGTGGTGGTGTCTATTGTAGGATGGTAGTCAGTAGGTCAGGTGAGACAATGGGTGGGGAATATCTGGCAAAAAAATTGAACTGGGGAGGGGCTGCTAGCAGATCTTGATGTAATCCTGGATCAGAGATGCAAGGGTGGGTGCCAATGGACAGCAGGGACATAGATAACCTACAGCAGCACTGGCCTGGGTCTTGCTAACTGAGATCCTCATGTAAGCAGAGTTGCTACCACACCAATGACACGTAAACTGATGCCCAGATGTGTGTTGTATGCCATTAAACACCACTGTGTATTCTACATGTCAGATACATGGAGGAATTGGTGCAATTCACAATGCACATGGCAAGTCCTTGATTCTTCATCAACACTTCAACTTTTGGTAGAAACTGGACTAGATAATGCAGAAAAAAGGCATCCTTTGTGAGGCAATTACACTTCACAAGCACAACAAATGTGATTGCGAGATTGCCCTTCTAATGATTTATCAAACTGCTGCAATAAACATAACCTACTGAGATTATTTTGCTGGCACAGGTTTCTTGCAAAGCTGTGCAAACATGTTCACAGTTACAAGAAGTAAATTTATTTCTATTGATGTGAAATGCTTTGACCATTTTGGGTCTCATGATCTTCAATCTTTTCTATTTTTGAAACTGCCACATAGTCATCAATATTTAAAACCATATTTAGGAACCTTATGTAAATTTGCACAGCAGTGCCAAAACACAAATCTTATTTTAATAGAAGTATCAAAATATTCTAGAAATGTTTCAGGTCAGATCTACTTACACTATAACTTCACACTTGGAGCATGACTGTATTTATTCTTAGGCACTTAATGTTGTGAAGTACATCAACTGCTCTTTACCTTGGCAAACTAGATAAGTCGGGATCCCTTTTCTTTATTTAAAGATTGTGGTGATAATCAAATCAAGTTATTTTTTGATGGAATCTCATTAGAACAGTACAGTGCAGTACTGTACACAACTCTGTTGCGTTGTCCTTTCAAACGACTTCAACATCAACCTAACATTTCCATCTCACATCTTTCCATCCCCGTTTTTCTTTAATCTCTCTTAAAAATCTCTAAAAATGTCTCTAATATATTGGATTGCATAGAGGGAGAGAGAGAGTTTAAAAGAAGTGAGCGAGGGGCAGTCGACACATTTTACACACTACGGTTCCTGAGGAAACATCAGTTTGCATCGTGCGACAGAGTGTTAAAAAGAAGCGAGCGGGGTCAGTTGCTGCATTTGGCATGCCTCAGTTCCCCAGGATGCATTGGATAATGCGTAATTAGGCACTTGACAAAGGCCAATTTAAAAAAAGTAGGTTTAAGTGGATCAGTTATTGTGTGGGTGGGTCAGTATTGGAATGAGGAGTTGAGACTATGGCTCATTGAACCTTAGCAGAGACATAAGCCATTGGTAGATTTTTTCATCATTTAATTTTTTCTTTCTTATTGCACATTTAGAGCAGTGGGGATGTGAAGCAGGATAAAAGAATGCTCCTCTTGTGGGTTGTGGGAAGGCAGGAAGACATCCAGCATCCCAGGCGAATAACCAGCAAGAAGTGCATCCAGCTGCAGTTTCTAACAGACCGTGTTAAAGAGTTGGTGCTGGAACTGGATGAAATCCAGATGGTTCAGGAGGCAGAGGGATTGACAGACTGGATCTACAGGGAGGTAGTTAGACCCAAAGTGCAGGACACAGGTAGCTGGGTGACCACCAGGATGGGGAAAGGAGATAGCCAGTGCAAAATACCCTTGTGGCTGTTTCCTTCAGCAACACGTATACCATTCTGGATACTGTTGGGGGGAGGCGTGAGTAGCATAGCAGAGGAAAACCTCAACAGTCAGGTCTCTGGCAGGGAGTGTGGGTCAGTGGCTCAGAAGGAAAAGGGGTAGCAGAGGCAAATAGCAGTGACAGGGGATTTGCTAGTTTACAGAATAGAAAGGAGGTCCTGTGGAATGAGAATGAGATTCCCCAGGTGGTATCTTGCCTCCAGGGTGCCAGGGTCAAGGACATTTCAGATCGAGTTGATAGTGCTCCTAAGTGGGAGAGTGAGCAGCCTGAGATTGTGGTCCATATTGCTGCCAATGACATGGGTAAGAGGGATGACGAGGCCCTGCAAAGTGAGTTCAAGGAGTTAGGTGCTAAGTTAAAGGACAGGACCTCCAGGGTAGTGAACTCAGAAATGCTACCTGTGCCACATGCTAGTGAGACCAAAAATATTAAGGTCACACAGTTTAACACACGACTAAGGAGATGGTGCAGGAAGGAGGGCTTCAGATTTTCAGATCATTGGGTTCTCTTTCAAGGAAGGTGGGGCCTGCACAGAAGGTACTGGTTGCACCTGAACCGAAGGGGGACTAATATCATAGAGGGAGGGTTTGCTATGCTACATGGGGAAAGTTTTAAATGAGAGTTTCATGGGGATGGGAATTGGAGCAGCAGAACATATAGTGGAGTGGTTGTGGAGAAGGATGTTGTTAACCATACAACAAAATCAGGAATCAAAAGGTTGGACATAATGGGACTAATGTTCTGAGTTGCAAATATTTCATGCAAGGAGTATTGTTGGAAAGGCAGATGGGCTTAGGGCATGTGAAATTATGACTTTGTAGCCATTCATGAGACTTGGTTACAGGAGGGGCAGGACTGGCTCACTGTCTGGGGTTCTGCCGTTTCCGATGTGATAGAGCGGGAGGAATTAAAGTGGAGAGGTGGCGTTACTAGTCAGGGAAACTGTCTTGGCAGTACTCAGTCAGGACAGACTGGAGAGCTCGTTTAGTGAGGTTTTATAAGTAAAACTGAGGAATAAGAAAGGTTATGACCATATTAATGGAATTATAGACCATCCAACAGTCCATGGAATTTAGAGGAACAAATTTGGAGATTTCTGGATCATTGGGACCTCTTTTGGGGCGGCAGAGTCCTGCATAAAAAGGACGGGTTGCACTTGAATCCCAGGGGGACCAATATTCTGGCAGAGACGTTTGCTAAGTCTATTGGGGAGAGTTTAAACTAGGATTGCTGGGGGATGGGAACTGAACTGAAGAGATGGAGGAAGAGGCAGTTGGCTCACCAATACAGAAAGCTTGGAGACAGTGCGAGAGGGAGGATAGGCCCGTGATAGAGAAGGGACACACTCAGACCGATGGTTTGAGATAAATCTATTTTAATGCAAGGAGTATTATGAACAAAGCAGATAAGCTTAGAGCACGGATCAGTACTTGGAGCTATGATGTTGTGGCCATTACAGAGACTTAGATGGCTCAGGGGCAAGAATGTTTACTTCGAGTGCCAGGCTTTAGATGTTTCAGAAAGGACAGGGAGGGAGGCAAAAGAGGTGGGGCCGTGGCACTGTTGATCAGACTGTAGAAAAGGAGGAAGACATGGAGAGATTGTGTACGGAGTCTCTGTGGGTGGAAGTTAGGAACAGGAAGGTGTCAATATCTCTACTGGGTGTATTTATAGACCACCCAGAAGTAACAGGGACTTCGAAGAGCAGATAGGGAGACAGATTCTGGAAAGGTGTAACAAAAACAGGGTTGTTGTGGTGGGAGATTTTTATTTCCCAAATATCAATTGGCATATCCCTAGATCGAGGGGTTTAAATGGGGTGGAATTTGTTAGGTGTGTTCAGGAAGATTTCTTGACACAATATGTAGATAAGCCTACAAGAGGAGAGGCTGTACTTGATCTGGCATTGGGAAATGAACCTGGTCAGGTGTCAGATCTCGCAGTTGGAGAGCATTTTGAAGATAGTGATCACAATTCTATCTCCTTTACCATAGGATTGGAGAGGGATAGGAAGAGACAAGCTAGTAATGTGTTTAATTGGAGTAAAGGGAAATATGAGGCTAGCAGGCAGGAACTTGGAAGCATAAATTTAGAACAGATGTTCTCAGGGAAATGTATGGAAGAAATGTGGCAAATGTTCAGGGGATATTTGTGTGGAGTTCTGCATAGGTACATTTCAATGAGACAGGGAAAGGATGGTAGGGTACAGGAACCATGGTATAAATCTAGACAAGGAGAAAAGAACTTACAAAAGGTTCAAAAAACTAGGTAATGATAGAGATCTAGATGATTATAAGGCTAGCAGGAAGGAGTTTAAGAAAGACATAGGGAGAGCCAGAAGGGGCCGTGAGAAGGCCTTGGCGGACAGGATTAAGGGAAACCCCAAAGCATTCTACACGTATGTGAAGAGCACAAGGATAAGACGTGAGAGAATAGGACCAGTCAAGTGTGACTGTGGAAAAGTGTGTTTCGAACCGGAGGAGATAGCAGAGGTACTTAATGGGTATTTTGCTTTAGTATTCATTACGGAAAAGGATCTAGGCAATTGTAGGGATGACTTACAGTGGACTGAAAAGCTTGAGCATGTAAATATTAAGAAAGAGGATGTGCTGGAGCTGTTGGAAAGAATCAAGTTGGATAAATCTCTGGGACTGGATGAGGTATACCCCAGGCTACTGTGGGAGGTGAGGGAGGAGATTGCTGAGCCTCTGGAGATGATCTTTGCATCATCAATGGGGATGAAAGAGGTTCCGGAGGATTGGAGGGTTGCAGGTGTTGTTCCATTATTCAAGAAAGGGAGTAGAGATAGCCCAGGAAATTATAGACCAGTGAGTCTTACTTCAGTGGTTGGTAAGTTGATGGAGAAGATTCTGAGAGGCAGGATTTATGAACATTTGGAGAGGCATAATATGATTAGGAATAGTCAGCATGGCTTTGTCAAAGGCAGGTCGTGCCTTACAAGCCTGATTGAATTTCTTGAGGATGTGACTAAACACATTGATAAAGGTAGAGCAGTAGATGTAGTGTATATGGATTTCAGCAAGGCATTTGACAAGACACCCCATACAAGGCTTATTGAGAAAGTAAAGAGGCATGGGATCCAAGGGGACATTGCTTTGTGGATCCAGAACTGGCTTGCCCACAGAAGGCAAAAAGTGGTTGTAGACTGGTCATATCCTGCATGGAGTTTGGTGACCAGTGGTGTGCCTCAGGGATCTGTTCTGAGAGCCTTACTCTTCGTGATTTTTATAAATGACCTGGATGAGGAAATGGAGGGATCGGTTAGTAAGTTTGCTGATGACACAAAGGTGGAGGTGTTGTGGATAATGTAGAGGATTGTCAGAGGTTACAGTGGGACATTGATAGGATGCAAAACTTGGCTGAGAAGTGGCAGATGGAGTTCAACCCAGATAAGTGTGAGGTGGTTCATTTTGGTAGGTCAAATATGATGGCAGAATATAGTATTAATGATAAGACTCTTGGCACTGTGGAGGATCAGAGGGATCTTGGGGTCTGAGTCCATTGGACACTCAAAGCAGCTGTGCAGGTTGACTATGTTGTTAAGAAAGCATAGGGTGCATTGGCCTTCATCAATCGTAAAAAAAATGAGTTTTGGAGCCGAGGGGTAATGTTGCAGCTATCTAGGGCCCTGGTCAGACCCCTTTTGGAGTACTGTGCTCAGTTCTGGTCACCTCACTACAGGAAGGATGTGGAAACAAAAGAAAGGATGCAGAGGAGATTTACAACGGTGTTGCCTGGATTGGGGAGCATGCCTTATGAGAATAGGTTGAGTGAACTTGGCCTTTTCTCCTTGGAGCGACAGAAGATGAGAGGTGACCTGATAGAGGTGTATAAGACGATGAAAAGCATTGATCGTGATGATAGAGGCTTTTTCTCAGGGCTAAAATGGCTAGCATGAAAGGGTACAGTTTACAGGTGCTTGGAAGTTGGTACAGAGAAGATATTGGGGTAAGTTTTTTTACGCAGATAGTGGTGAGTGCGTGGAATAGGCTGCTGGTGATGGTGGTGGAGGCAGATACAATAGGGTCTTTTAAAAGACTCCTTGACAGGTACGTGGAGCTCAGAAAAATAGAGGGCTATGGGTAACCCTAGGTAATTTCTAAGGTAAGGACATTTTTGACACAGCTTTGTGGGCCGAAAGGCCTGTATTGTGCTGTAGGTTTTCTATGTTTCTATGGAACTCCCAAACTGTAGAAGGGCTGGATTGGAAAGGGTTTGTCAAATCTGCTCAGGAAAATTTCCTTAATCGGGGCATAGAAGTCCCAACAAGAGAGGGTGCAATACCAGATCTCCTGTTACGAAATGAGACAAGGTAGGTGACAGAAGTTTGTGTAGGGGAATACTTTGCATCTGATGATGCCATTAGTTTCAAGGTAATTATGTAAAAGGATAGGTCTGGTCCTCAGGTTAGGATTCTAAGTTGGAGAAAGGCAAATTTTAATGGTATCAGAAAGGATCTGGCAAGTGTAGATTGGGACAGGTTGTTTTCTGGCAAAGTGAAATTTTGAGAATACAGTGTTTGTATGTTCCTGTCAGAATAAGAGGCAAGAATAACAGGTTTAGGGAATCTTGGTTTGCGATTGAGGCCCTGGTTAAGAAAAAAAAGGAGGCGCATAACAGGTATAGGCAGGGAGGAACAAATGAAGTACTTATCGAGTATAAGAAACGCAAGAGAGACGCGTAAGAAGGAAATCAAGAGGACTAAAAGAAGACATGCTCTAGCAGACAAGGTGAAGGAGAATCCTAAGGACTTCTGCAGAAATATTAAATGAAAAAGGATAGCAAGGGACAAAGTTAGTCCTCTGGAAGATGACAGTGGTAATCCTTGCATGGAGCTGAAAGGGGTGGGGGAGATCTTAAAAGTATTTTACATCTGTATTTAATTGAGAGTCGGAGTCGGACACAGAGTCTATAGATGTGAGGCAATGCAGAGGCGTGGTCATGGACCCTATATGGACTACAGAGGAGGAGTTGTTTGCCGTCTTCAGGCAAACTAGGATGGATATATTCCTAGGGCCTGACTAGGTATTTCCTCGGACCCTGTGGGAGGCGAATGCTGAAATTGCAGGGACTCCTGCAGGGATATTTCAAATGTCCTTAGCCATGGGTGAGGTCCCAGAGGACTGGAGGATAGCTAATGTTGTTCTGTTGTGTAAGAATGGCTCTAAAAATAAGACAGGAAATTACAGTCTGGTGAGCCTGACATGGGTTGTGGGGAAGTTATTGGAAGGTATTCTCAAGGTCCAGATGTAAGAGTATTTGGAGTGATTAGGGATAGTCAACATGGTTTTGTTCATGCTAAGTTGTGTCTAATCAGTTTTATAGAGTTTTTGAGGAAGATACCAGGAAAGCTGATGAAGGCAAGGCAGTGGATGTTGTCCATATGGTCGTTAGCAAGGCCTTTGATAAGGTCCCGCATGAGAGGTTGGTCAAGGCTCAGTCACTTGGTGTTCAAGATGAGGTAGTAAATTGAAGAAACATTGGCTTTGCAGGAGAAGCCGATCAATGGTAGTAGATGGTTGGCTCCCTGTGACCAGTGGTGTGCCACATTGCAGGGACTGGTGCTGGGTTTTTTTGTCTCTTGCCATCTATATCAACAATTTTGATGATAATGCGGTAAATTGGATCAGTAAATTTGCGACGACACCAAGATTGGGGATGTAGTGAACAGTGAGGAAGACTATCAAAGTTTGCAGAGGGGTCTGGACCAACTGGAAAACTGGGCTGAGAAATGGTAGATGAAATTTAATGCAGTCAAGTGTGAGGTGTTGCATTTTGAGAGGTCCAACCAGGGTAGATATTACACATTGAACAATAGGGCACTGTAGAGTGTGGTAGAATAGAGGGATCCTTGAAAGTGGTGTCACTGGTAGATTGGGTCACAAAGAAAGTTTTTGGCACATTGGTCTTCATAAGTCAATGTATTGAGTGCAAGAGTTGGGATGTTATGTTGAAATTATATAAGATGTTGATGAGGTCTAATTTAGAGTTCAGTGTTGGTCATCTACCTGCAGGAAAGATGTTAATAAAATTGAGAGAGTGCTGATAAAGTTTACAAGGATGCTACTGGGGCTTGTAGACCTGAGTTATAGCAAAAGGTTGAATAGGTTACAACTTTATTCCCTACAACATAGAAGATTGTGGGAAGATTTATAGAGCATTACAAAATTATGAGGGAGATATATATATATATACAGGGTAAATGCAAACAGGTTTTTTCCACTCAGGTTGGGTGAGGCTAGAATTAGAGGTCATGTGTAAAAGATGAAAGGTGAAATGTTTAAGGGGAACATGAAGGTGAAGTTAATTACTTAAAGGGTGGTGAGAGTGTGGAATGAGCTGCCAATGGAATTGGTGAATGCGGGGTGGATTTCAATGTTTAAGAAACATTTGGATATGTGCATGGATGGAGGTTATGGAGGGCAATGGTCCAGTTGCAGGTCAATGAGACTAAGCAAGATCAATGGTTCAACATGGACCAGATGTGCTGAAGGTCCTGTTTCTGTGCTGCAGTGTTCAATGACTATCTGTCTCTACCACCACAGCTGGCTATACGTTCCACACGTGGAAAACAGAATACCCCTGACATCCCCCCTATACCTTCTTCCAATCACCTGAGAATTATTTCCTCTCTTATCCCTGGGATAAAGGTGCTGACTATGCACTCTATCAATGCCTCTTATCATCTTATGCACCTCTATTGACACCTCTTGTTCTCTTTCACTTCAAAGAGAAAAGCCTTAGTTCCCTCAAACCTCCCCTCAAAAGACATGCTCTCCATTCCTGGCACCATCCTGGTAAATCTCCTCTGCACTCTCTCTAAAGCTTCTGCATCCTTCCTATAATGAGGCAATCAGAATTGAATACCATACTCCAAGTATAGTCTGAGCAGAGTTCTGCAGAGCTGCAACATTACATTGAAACTCTTGAATTTTATCCCCCAACTAACTAATGCCAAAAATTCTTACATGTCTTAACCACCCTGTCAACTTGCACATCAACTTTGAGGGATCTATGGATGTGGACCTCAAGGTCCCTCTGTTCTCCCACATTAGACTCCTACCATTAACCCTGTACTTTGCTTTCAATTTCAACTTTCCAAAGTGTATTTTTTTTACACTGAAGAGTCTCAGCCTGAAGTGTTGACTGTACTCTTTTCCATAGATGCTGCTTGGCCTGCTGAGTTCCTCCAGCATTTTGTGTGCGTTGCCTGGATTTCCAGCGTCTGCAGATTTTCTCAAGTTTGTTGTTTCACACTTTTCCAAATTGAACTTCATCTGCCACTGCTCAGCTGAGCTCTTCATCCTATCAATGTCCCATTGTAACCTTAGATAACCTTCTACACTCTCCACATCACAGACCTTTGTGAAATCTGCAAACTTACTAACCCATCATTCCACTTGCTCATCCAAGACATTTATAAAAATCAGAAGGTTCAGAAGTTCCAGAACAGATCTTTGCAGAACACCACTGGTCAGTGACCACTATGTAGAATATATTCCATCTGCTATCACCGTCTGTTATCTGTGGGCAAGATAATTCTGAATCCACATAGCCAAGTTTCCCTGAATCACACCTCACTTTCTTTATAAGCTTACCATGGGGAACCTTACCAAATGCCTCAGTAGAATCCATATGCACCACGTTTGCTTGTTTACCTTCATCATTTTGCTTTATCAGTCTCATGAGGTACGACTTGCACCTCACCAAGCCATGTTGACTATTCTTAATCAGGCTATGCTTCCTCAAGCATTTGTAAATCCCGCCACCATGAATCCTCTTGAATAGTTTGCCCACGACTGACGTAAAACTCACCGGTGTATAATTCGTAGGATTGTCCCTATAACCTATTTGGAACAATCGATTAGAACATATGTGGAAGTAGAAAGAAAGGTTTGGTGCAGAATGTTTGAATAACCTCAAATAAAAAATGAAATTAATCAAAAAATTGAGGATATGTCATTACTTGTCAATTGTATCAAAATCAAGATTACAGCTTAGATAATCTAATCAACAGGCACATTTAACAAAAATAACCAACTAAAATCATGCCTAATGGGATTACATTCACAGTAGACAGATTCCTATTCTTATGATTTACACAAGAGTTGGCTGAAACATCTTAAACAATGTTTTATCAAGGAGCCTATTGGCTGGTACTGAACAATACATTTGTTATGTCCTCCCTCACCTCTCCCCCAAAGGCAATGAATGTTATTCTTCTTCTTGTATTTGCACCTGTACCTTTCCTTCTTATACTAAAATGATCCTGATGTCCATTCTCTCAGGCAGTGAATGAACTTCTAACTGGTTAAAACATAACAAATGTGCAGATGTTCAAAATGCCACTAAGCTATTGAATAGAAATCAGTTTATTGATCCAAAAGTAGTAATTCTTGGATTATATACATAATAAGTATGTATATATTCTGGGCTGAGGGTTAGATGGAGGGAAAAACTACAATTCAATTAGTACTGGTCTTTAGGTTATCAAGAACTGGACATTTGAGTGTATTGCAGCCCTTTAGAAAGCATCTGGATACGTTTCAGGAAACAAGAGAGCTCTCTGCCAATCAGCTTTGTATCAAGAGTGGACGTGAATATATTTTGCACTTGGTCTCATTCTCAAAATCATTGTTATGGATTATGAACAGTTGAAACACTGTATTGATCCCTGCAGCACCCCATTGTCACAATCTCCCAAATGGAGAATGATCAATTTGTTCCTACTATTTTTTTTATCCATTAACCAATCTGTAAGACATGCTAGTATATTCTCCCCAAGTGCTCTAACTTTGTTTTGTATTCTTATTGAAAACTTTTTGAAAGTCTGAATGCAGTGGTTCTCTCTTATTTGCTCTAGCAGCTACAAACCCCCAGCAGATAGATTAGTTCGACATGAGTTTCCTTTTGGGAATCCATATTGACACCTGTTTATAATTTTTAAGTCAACTTTAGCATTTTACTTGTTGGTGATATGAAGCTAACTCAAAGTTCAAAGTAAATTTAATATCAAAGTCCATATATGTCACTATATACTACCCTGAGGTTCATTTTCTTGTGGGCATTCACAGAGATACGAAGAAACAAAATAGAATCAGTGAGAAACTGCCCACAACAAGATGGACAACCAACCAATGTGCAAAAGGCAACAACCGGCAAATATAAAAAGAAAAAATACATAATAATTATAAATAAACAATAAATATTGAGATCATGAGATGAAGAATGCTTGAAAGTGAGTGCATAGTGGTGAGTAAAGTTATCCTGTCTGGTTCAAGAGCTTGTTGGTTGAGAGATAATAGCTGGCCCGTAAATTCCTAATCTGCCAAGGGCTAGATCTGTGGCATTCAAGACCAATAATCCAGAACTATACAACTAATCCAGGTACAACCTACAGACGGCTATTTTAAGAGCAAAAAACCCAATTCCGATTGAAGTTTGAGACAGAATTGGATGCATGTCAGCTCTGGCAGGATTGAGGGCCATTACTTCCTACATGGAGAAACCTAACATGAATGGCTGTGATGCTTCATTCCTCGATGAGCTCAACGCCTTTTATGCATGCTTTGAAAGGGAGAATAAAACTCCATCTATGTGAATCCCTGCAGCATCTGGTGACCCTGTGATCTGTCCTGGAGGCCGACGTAAAAACATCTTTCAAGAGAGTGAACCCTTATTAGGTGTCAGGCCCTGATGATTTACTTGGTAGGGGACAGAAAACTTGTGCCAAATAACTGTCAGGAGTGTTCAAGGATATCTTCAATCTCTCACAGTTGCAGTCGGAGGCTCCCATCTGCTTCAAAAAGGCAGCGATCTTACCAGTCCCAAGAGGAGCAGGGTGAGCTGCCTCAGCAACGATCACCTAGCCGTCCTCACATCTACTGTGATGAGGTGCTTTGAGAGGGTGGTCATGGCCAGAATCAACTCCTCCCTAGGCAAGGTCCTGGACCTGCTGCAGTTTGCCCATTACCACTTGGCTCTCCACTCATGTGGACAGATTTTTGAATGGACAATGTACCCATGCACACTACCTCAGTATTTTACTCTGATCTCTTTTTGCACTACTTATTTAATTTATTTTTAAAAATATATTTCTTATTTTAATTTATAGCTTTTTTATAATTATGTATTGCAATGTACTTCTGCCACATAAACAACAAATTGTAAAACATGCCAGAGACGTTAAATCTGATTCTGATTCTAACAGTGCCATTCCTTTGCTTGTCCAGCACTGCATCGCTGCTGCAGATTTTCACCCGCTCTGCTTGGGAAATATGTCCGTTCAGCCTGGATCACATTAAACATAGACCAGGCACTCTGGGCCAGTTAAATCAACTGGAGGAATCAGCTGCAAAGAGAATAATGAGAAGCTTTTTATTTGATTTCAATTAAGTTAATTGGAATGTTTTGAAGTTTCTCTGCATGCTACAATCTAAGTTATTAAAAATTAAAACTATTCCAAATTGATTTCAAACATGTGAAGGAACAGCAACAGTGTTGAAAGCTGATGAGCCTCTAGGCAAGGGCCTAGCAGTTGTTAAAGCAGCCAGCCAGTCACGCCTACAAGTGCTGCAGGTTAGGTCCCAGAGGAGGACAGCGCCCAGGCCACATTGCAAGCATAGTGTAGCCCAGAGGCAATCACCAGCAATCTCACTGTATCAGTAGATCTGCTCCAGTAGTCATAAGTACATATGTGCCTATTTTGTCAGTCTATAACTGACATCCAGTTATCTGCTATTGCATCCTTTATTGATTGAAGTCTCAGCTATTAGCAAAGTCTAATAACATCCATACAAAGTCTTGACAATCCATTTAAAAAGGTATCTGCTCTCCCACCCTATCACCCACTCCCCTGCGCCAGCACCCTACCGTTAACTTCAATTGTATCAGATATCTAGAGTGTTGAAGTAACCTGGCCAACAGCAGTAGCTAGCTGGAAAACATTCAGATGTTCCAGAAGCACTTTACCAGCACCATAAATGTTGTACAGATGAGAACGGAGTGCCAGACACAGGCAACACTGATTGTGGCAGCGAGATAGAATGGCTTTATCCCCTTGATTTTCCGACAATTTCGCTCACAATACCTGACAATAATTACGTTGCAGATTTCACCCTCCTCAATATGAACCTGGCTCAGTGCTAACTCTCCTGTCTTGGAGGATTGCAAGTTCAAGTCCTACTCAGGGAATGGTTACATAAGTTAAGTGTACATTTCCAAGACAGAAATGGAAGGGTGATCTCTTTCAAATTAACCTCAAGTTCTCTTCACATGAAGGTAAAAGACTAATAGAGAATGGCATCAAAACTGATTACTAGTCCCTTAGAGCATTTGATTATGTACGACCAGAAAGTCCATATATTAGTTACATGTTTACTTAAACACAGTGGGGACATGTCAATTGAAATTCATTGACCAAGATTTACTTTAGGATATTCTCCGTTATAGTCATTGTAAAACTCTGTGGAAAATATTTAGATCCCCAACACGTTTCCAACTTTTCCATCAAATCCCTCTGCAAGTATTTTTTTAGGGTTTCTTCTAATATTTTATTTCCTATTATATCATTTACTCATCTTCTTTTTACATTCTATTCAGTTTTCAGTACTAATTTATTTTTGCAACTTTACTATAATTGTTTTTCTATTTTAGTCTTTCTTTATTTCAACTCATTTTTACCCAACAGAAATGAAAGTATTAGCATTTTTTAAGTATAGATCATACCTCGTTGCCCCAAAGTGCTTCACAGCCAACTAATTTTTTGTAACATCTAGATGCCGCAGCAACACGCTCTATTTTTGTTAGTAACTCTTGATATTGGGAGTTATCCAAATTAGTACATGGGGAAGTAGGAATTCCCCAGGCTAATATGATGCTATTACACTCCAGTCACCGATTCTAAATTACGAAGAAAATAAAGGAGCAGTATTTCCTTGTTAGTTCTCCCAGTCTTCTACCGTAATGTGGAAGATCAGAGGACCCACTGGAGAGAAAATACATCACAGTAACATGCGTTTTTTGTAATATAAAATACACTTTTTCTAAGGGTGGCCTCTGCCAACCTCACACTGAAACTAAAGTGAAAATTTATAATAACCATTTCAGAAATATTCCACCAATGTTTTTAAAGGGATAGAATCAACATGAACTATGAAGCAGTTTACAAATTACATGGTAATTGGAACATTAGAACATTTTTAAAAATTAATTTTTTATGCATTTCTACAAACAAAAAACCCAACAACAAAGTAAAAATTAATACAGTGCAAAATAAACATATCAATTATATAATTCATAACAATAAGGAAACAGCACCCAGAATAAAATCATATAAGGTTAGTATCCTCCCCACCCTCCCACTATGGAACTCCAGGCCAACCATTACAATATGTAAAAAAAAATTAATCGGAGCGTTCAACCCCATAGAGCTGTAAATATAAATTTTTAAAAAGGATAATAATGCCTACTACCAAAACTATAATGTAATTTCCATCAAAAACAAAACATAAAACTTACAGAGAGAAAAAAAAGCTGAAAGTAAGGGATTAAAAAGAAGAAACTCAATCTAAAGGGGAGTTATGAAAGTATTCAAGAGAAGGTCCCCACACCTTTTCCTTGGGTTAAATGGCCATAAGACACAGGAACACAATTAGGCCATTTGGCCCATCATGGCTGATTATCCCTCTCAGTCCCATTCTCCCTGTAACATTTGACGCCCTGCATCAGTGACGAGCCTATCAATATCCACTGGAAATATGCTCTCTGATTCAGCATCTACAGCTGTCCCTGGCAATGAGTTCCACAGATTCACCACCTTCTGGCTAAAGAAATTCCTCCTCATTTCTGTTCTAAATGGAGACCCCTCTCATAGGAAGCATCCTCTATGTAGGCCTTTTGGTAGGCAATAGGTTTCAATGGGATCCCTCCTCATTCCTCTGAACTCCAGAAAGCAAAGGCACAGACCCATCAATTTCTCCTCATACGGTAACCCTTTCATTCCTGAGGTCATAGTTGTGAATTTCCTCTGAACAGTCACCAAACCCAGCACATCTTTTCTTAGATAAGAGATCAAAAACTGTTCACAATACTCCAAGTGTGGTCTGACCAATGCTTCTAAAGCCTCAGCATCACATCCTTGCTCTTATATTCTAGCCCTCTTGAAATGAATGCTAACATTGCATTTGCTTTCCTAACTGTATCAGTTCTTCTGTAGACTCACTGTTTCCACAACACTTCCCCTCAACCTATCCTTGCATCATCTGCAAATGGCCACAAAGCAACTAAAGGGGAACTGAACCTCCATTAATCGCAGGACTCTGCAGAGAGTGGTGCGGACAGCCCAGTGCATCTATAGTTGTGAACTTCACATGATTCAGGACATTTACAAAGACAGGTGTGTAAAGAGGGCCCGTAGAATCATTGGGGACCCAAGTCATCCCAACCACAATCTATTCCAGCTACTAACATCCGGGAAGTGGTACCGCAGCATAAAAGCCAGGACCAACAGGCTCCGGGACAGCTTCTTCCACCAGGCCATCAGACTGATGAACTCACGCTGATTTGAGTGTACTCTATATTACATTGACTGTTCCATTTATTATAAATTACTATGATTACACATGGCACATTTAGATGGAGACACAACATAAAGATTTTTATTCCTCATGTATGTGAAGGATGTAAGAAATAAAGTCAACTCAATTCAAACCATTGACAAATAATGTGAAAAGAAGTGGTCCCAATAACAACCCCTGCAGAACACCATGAACAAATGGCAGCCAACCAGAATGGGCCCCCTTTATTCCTACTCCTTGCCTCCTGCCAGTCAGTTAATCTATACATGCTAGGATCTTTCCTGTAATACCATGGGTTATCTTATTAAGCAGCCTCATAGAAACATAGAAAACCCACAGCACAATACCGGCCCTTCAGTCCACAAAGTTGTGCCGAACATGTCTCTGCCTTAGAAATTACTAGGCTTACCTATAGCCCTCTATTTTTCTAAGCTCTACATACCTATCCAAAAGTCTCTTAAAATACCCTATCTTATCCGCCTTCACCACTGTTGCCAGCAGCCCATTAAACGCCCTCACCACAGTCTGAGTAAAAACTTACCCCTGACATCTCCTCTGTACCCACTCCCCAGCACCTTAAACCTGTGTCCTCTTGTGGCAACCATTTCAGCCCTGGGAAAAAGCCTCTGACTATCCACATGGTCATTGCCTCTCATCATCTTATACACCTCTATCAGGTCACCTCTCATCCTCCGTCACTCCAAGGAGAAAAGGCCAAGTTCACTCAACCTATTCTCCTAAGGCATGCTCCCCAATCCAGGCCACATCCTTGTAAATCTCCTCTACACACTTTCTATGGTTTCCACATCCTTCCTGTAGTGAGGTAACCAGAACTGAGCACAGTACTCCAAGTGGGGTCCCACCAGGTCCTATACAGCTGCTACATTACCTCTCAGCTCCTAAATTCAATTCTGCAATTGATGAAGGCCAATACACCGTACGCCTTCTTAACCACAGAGTCAACCTATGCAGCTGCTTTGAGTGTCCTATGGACTCAGACCCCAAGATCCCTCTGATCCTCCACAGTGCCAAGAGTCTTATCATTAATACTATATTCTGCCATCATATTTGACCTACCAAAATGAACCATCTCACACTTAGCTGGGTTGAACTCCATCTGCCACTTCTCAGCCAAGTTTTGCATCCTATCAATGTCCCATTGTAACCTCTGACAGCCCTCCACACTATCCATAACACCTCCACCTTTGTGTCATCAGCAAACTTACTAACTCATCCCTCCACTTCCTCATCCAGGTCATTTATAAAAATCACGAAGAGTAAGGGTCTCAGAACAGATCCCTGAGGCTCTCCACTGGTGACCGACCTCCATGCAGAATATGACCTGTCTACAACCACTCTTTGCTTTCTGTGGACAAGCCAATTCTGGATCCACAAAGCAACATCCCCTTGGATCCCATGCCTCTTTACTTTCTCAATAAGCCTTGCCTGGGGTACCTTATCAAATGCTTTACTGTAATCCGTATACACTACATCTACTGCTCTTCCTTCATCAATGTGCTTACATCCTCAAAAAATTCAATCAGGCTCATAAGGCATGACCTGCCCTTGATAAAGCCATGCTGATTATTCCTAATAATATTATACCTCTCCAAATGTTCATAAATGCTGCCTCAGGATCTTCTCCATCAACTTACCAACTACTGAGGTAAGACTCACTGGTCTATAATTTCCTGGGCTATCTCTACTCCTTTTCTTGAATAAAGGAACAACATCTGCAACCAGCCAATCCTCCAGAACCTCTCCCGTCCCCATTAATGATGTAAAGATCATAGCCAGAGGATCAGCAATCTCCTCCCTCATTTCCCACAGTAGCCTGGGGTACATCTCATCCAGTCCTGGCCACTTATCCAACGTGATGCTTTCCAAAAGCTCCAGCACATCCTCTTTCTTAATATCTACATGCTCAAGCTTTTCAGTCAGCTGCAAGACATCACTACAATCACCAAGATCCTTTTCCATAATGAATAATGAAGCAGGATCTTGTCAAAGGCCTTCTGAAAATCCAAGTAAACATCATCTGACTCTCCTTTGACTATCCTGCTTGATATTTCATCAAAGAATTCCAATAGATTTGTCAGGCAAGATTTCTCCTTGAGAAAACTACATTGACTTTGTCCTACTTTATCATGTGCCTCCAAGTATCTTGAAACCTCATCCTTAATAATGGACTCCAACATCTTCTCAACTACTGAAGTCGGGCTAATGGGCTCATAAATGTCTTTCTTTGGCCTCCTTCCCTTCTTAAAGAGTAACATTTGCATTTTTCAGTCCTCTGGAACCATTCCAGAATCAGTGATTCTTGAAAGATCATTATTAATGCCTTCAGAATCTCTTCAGCTAACTCTTTCATAACCCTGGTGTGTAATCCACTAGGTCAAAGTGATTGATTGATTTATCTACCTTCAGACCTTTCAGCTTATTCTTTGTAATAGCAATTACGCTCACTTCTGCCTCCGGACACTTCTGAATTTCTGGCATACCGTTTGTGTCTTCCACTGTGGAAAGTGTCACAGAATACTGATTGTTTGTCTGCCATTTCTTTGCTATGTATTACTACCTCTCTAGCATCATTTTCCAGTGGTCCAATATCTACTCTCACCTCCCTTTTGTTATCCTCTTTTATATTCTTGGCTAGCTTACTTTCATATTTTATCTGTTCCCTTTGATGGCTTTTTAGTTGCTTTCTGTTGGTTTTTAAAAGCTTCTCAATCCTCTGAATTATTTGCTCTTTCATTTCCTTTTATTCTGTCTTTGACTTCCCTTGTCAACCATATTTGTCTTATCCTCCCTTTAGAATACTTCTTCATCTTTGGGAAGTCCCTATCCTGCACCTTCTAAATTGCCTCCAGAAATTCCAGCTGTGCTGCCATCATCCCTGCTAGTGTTCCTTTCCAATCAACTTTGACCAGCTCCTCTCTCATGCCTCTGTAATTCCCTTTACTTCTGACTTTATCTTCTCCCTCTCAAACTGCGGCTGCTGTACCCTGGTAAGTCATATACTCCAACAGTACCCAAAGGTGTATAATTGTCACTGAGGTGAATGGCTACAGGGAACCCTGTACTGACTTCAACTCACCTTACTTCTCCTGCTAATCACCCACGTTCTCTCTGCATTGTGGCAGTAGAAGTCCCAGCTATGAAGTTTTCAGCCTCCCGAATGGTCTGAATTACATTCAGCTCCATCTCCAGCTTCTTGAACTTGTCAGTTAGCAGCTGAGGTTGGGTGCACTTCCCTCAGATTTAGTCATCAGGGAGACCGTTCTGTACCCTGCTATCCCACATCTTACAAGAGGAACATTCTACTGTCTCGTCTACCAGATTGCTACATTTGTTATCTCTCTAACTTCTCAAACTTAAGTTCTAGCCTGCATCTGTTCATGCCCAAGCCTGCTGAGCCAACGCCTAGCCGCTCTAGCATTGTCCACTCTGACAATGACCGGTCCACTTATACCTTATATGTGGACTGGTGTGTGTTCTCCTAACTTCCCCTTTCTGAAGTCCACAATCAATCCCTTACTCTTATTGATGTTGAGACCAGGGTTGTTGCTTCAACACTACTCAAGCAACTGATCTAGCTAACTCCTGTACGCGTCCTCACTGTGTTCTCAGTTAGCAATTGCTTTTGATCTTCAGTATGTAGCTGAAAGGTTGATCTCTCTTCTGCTATTTCCTCCACTGCCTATATCTGGTGGTTTTCTTGGACAGTTTTTTTTTGTACCTTGATGGAATATATATTACATGTCCTTCTTCTTCAGCTGTCCATTGATTTTCAATGATAACTGAGGCCTGGGCAAGGTTGCATGGAAGACCTGCAGTTGCCCAAGCTGCAAGTCTCCCCTCTCCACGCCACCAATGTTGTCCAAGGAAGGGCATTAGGACCCATACAGCTTGGCACCAGTGTCATCGCAGAGCAATGTGTGGTTAAGTGCCTTGCTCAAGGACACAACACACTGCCTCAGCTAAGGTTCAGATCACTAGACCAATGTGTTATCCACTTGGCCACGCGCCACACATGTCCTACCCCACAGATAGAGCAAAAAGGACAGGTGAAGCACCTAGTCACAAAATGATCACATGCTGGGATTCTAATGCACCTACAAAGCTCCTTTTATCTAAACACATTGTTCTTGGAGGGGTTTCGAGTGTTCCTTACACACTGTTCTTTACATCTTGCCTGAGTTAATTGATTTGTGTCCTTAATCTGATTCTAGATATTGCTTACTTGTATGAGAGAGCTGTGAACATGATAAATCTATATTAGAATGAATAACTGAAACATTAGTAAGAAGATGCCTTAGAGTACAAACTGTGAGAGCAAAGTGACAGAACTTGGCTTCCAGTCTCAAATCTGAGAGGAATTTTAAACAATGAAAATATTATGGTGTAATAAATTGTGAGAATCTATCAATGCAAACAAACTCAAAATAGTTTAAAAAGACTTATGCTCTAGTTTTTGGAAAATAATTTTCCACCACAGTATCTGTATATGTACATTTTATTTAGAAAAGAATGAAGAGGCTGGAAATTTGACATGTAAACAGAAAGTGCTGAAAATACACAGACAATTCTAATGAGGGAACATTGACATTGACTGTAAGAAATTGTAACATTGGCCAATTTTCCCTAAGAATGTTCTAGCCTTCAAAAAAGTTATGGGAGATCCAGTCTTGCCCTTAATACCATTTTCAGCTCTCTCCCCAATGACCTTACCTCAGCCTTTCAAATGTTGTGCTGTCCCCATGTTGAATATATTCCAATAAGGCAGTACAGAGAAGGTTCATTTGGTTGATTCTTTTTTATGTGTTTTTATTAAGTGCAATCTTTAATAATAGCCAGATCATAAATGCTGATTAAGTCAATTAGTTCCCAAAGAGAACTCTGATAGGCCAATCAGATGGCTCACTGCTGCTCAGCGATAGAACACAAAAAAATCGTATGTACAATTAAGAAACATTAAAAAAATAGTATAAATACTGGAATCGTGATGATCATGATGAGGTCTGCTGAAGAGAGACATTTATACACATGCTGTCCTCCATAATTCAACGAGATTGAAGGATAAGCTTGCAGGGTGACAAAATGTGGCAGGAGCACTTGGAACTAAAAACTAATCCCTACCGGGAGAAAACAGCACCTGTTCTTTCTGCACTGTTCTCCAGCAGTTTAAGGACTAAGGCCAGCTGAAACGTAACTCACAAGTGCTCTTGAAAGTCAGGTATTAACCTTACCTACCAACAGCCAAGCATTGCCATCCTGGTCCCCTTCACGATGGCTTATGAAGAAGCATGTGACTTCCCTCCCAGAGATGATAGGTGTTTGTGCACTCGACTGTTGAAGGCTTGGACCTCATTGTCGCAGATGTTTCCAACCACAGCATCTGGACGGCTGTTCCAAATTCTGATAGCACAGTGAAGGAAACTTCTCTGCAGCGTACAGGTTCTCACATCAGGCATAGAAACAGCAAGAGCAGGCATATAAACTTGATCATGTGATGCACTGTCTCTCATAAGATGAAGGCAGCATGGCGCGAAGGTCTGCAGGGCTGTGGCTGGTGTGCATTTTGTATAGCGCAGCAGCTGCAGCAACCTGTCCTCTGTGGTGTAAGCTACTGATGGCTAGCTTCTCACGAGCTGTGGCTTCATCTACACCTATAATCCTGAGAGCCTTTCTTTGAATGGAATCAAACTGGCTGAGGACACTCTGTGAGGCACTCATCCATGGTAAGGAGGCATACTCCATGGTACTTCGTACCTGGGCTTTGTAAACCGTGGCTCTGCCCTCTTTGTCTAGTTTGGATGCTACTTTCCGCAGAGCTCCAAGCCTTTGTCCAGCCTTGTTTGAAATAGTGGAAAGGTGTTTATCCCACACCAACTTGCTGCCAATATTAACACCAAGGATTACTAGCTCCTTCTTTAAATCCAGTTTGTAGTTCCCAAAATACAGGTCGGGGGTAGATGGATTCCTCTTCCTAGACATCACAGTCGCCTTGCATTAGGTGGCTCAAAGGTGACATTCCAGTCGTCTGCCCAGGCTTTCATCCTGTCAAGATCCCTATTCAGGCCTGCTGTCACTGTGTTACTCTCTCCTGCTCTAATTGGTGCAAGTAGTGTGGAGTCATCAGCGTACAGGTATAGCTAGTTACGGCATGCATCAACCAAGTCGTCAATAAAGATGGAAAACAGAAGTGGCCCAAGTATTGAACCCTATGGTACAGATGCATTGATGGTTGAAGAATCAGAAGCCTGACCAGAGATAACAACTTTGATGGTTCGTCCATGAAGGTAGCTCTGCAGCCATTTAAACAGCTTTCCAGATATTCCTAGGATAAAGGTGTGTAAAAAAAAAGAGTAATTTGGCCAGTACTCTATGAGAGAGAGTTTCAAAAATTCATGATCCTCATTATATTCCTGCTCATCTCCCTCTCAAATGGGAAACTTAATCTGAAGATATAGGTATCTCCCTCTTACTTCCAAAGACCCCCACTACACTAGAGGAAATCACCCCCTCAGTATCAACCCAGTCAAAACCCCTCAGGAAACATACACGGCCACAAAACCACATCTTGTGGTTTGGTATGGCAATGTAAGTGCACAGGAGCATAAGAAACTACAGCCTGATAAGTCACAGGCACATCCCATCCCATATTGGTAACATCTGCATCATTGCTTTCCTGTTATTCTAATTGTGTATTTTAGTGTAAAATTTGTGCATAATTTATGTTTATGTCTTTCTTGTGAATGCTGGCTCTCTGATGCTATGTGCTGTAATGTTGTTGCAAGTAAGTTTTTCATTGCACCTGTGCATGTGACAATAAAGTCAAGGTTGAGTTTAAACACCAATGAGTTCTAGCTGAAGCTCCTGAACTTTTCTTCATACAATGATCTGCTTGTCCAAGGAATAACCCCATGAACCATTTCGACACCGCCTTCCTTAAATACAGAGACCAAAACTATTCTTCAAGTTCCATTTTCAAACCAAGTGAAAATTTTGTCCATCCTTTTGATGAAGTCATTGTATAGTTTACTGACATCACCCACCAGAAGTGTCAATTTAACTTTTTGCCTCTTGGAAAACTGCTGGGAGATACTGGCATCCAGGCCAATAGAGAGCCAGAGGTGAGCACTAGTGGTGTTTTCAAGGTGTGAGAAGAGACCATAAAATGTCAGACATCCACAATAAAATGATTTCTCAGACCCAAAGACAAGCTATTTTATGTTGTCTAAGTACCACTACCTCTTCTAGTGAGTGCTCAGAGGGACCAGATAATTCCTGAAATGTCCTAACTCTGCTCCTGTATCTTATGGTCTTAAGCAAACAGATTGAATTGGAGCCTGTCTCAAGATATAATCTGAATGTGACAGAGAAAAAAAAAATCGATCTACAGGTTCCAGATATTGGTTGGGTTTTTATTTGGAAAATTGACAGACCCAAGTAACGGTCACATGAAATGCCACTTTCCGAATAATTTTCCTAACCTGGGCACTTGATGTTGCTCTAACATGGGAAATTTATAAATGTTTCTTATTTTTGAATTTTGTAATGTATCACCAATGATACAAAATTAGTGACACCACTTTCAGAAATATTCTAGATTTAGTTATACAACCACCTATCTACAATGCCTAATTCAGTGCCTTCCAGTTAATGGGCATCGGTTAATCAGGGCAGCCACTTATTTGGGATAACTCTTAAAGAACAAATACTAATTGAGAAAATAGCCAAGATTCTCTTTGTTTATTTGGGACACTCGGCTGTCTAATAGGGGCAGGAGACCCATTGCAGAGCAGTTTCTAACGAGCATCAGTTATGTGGCTGTCAACACTGCACTGTGCTTAGACCAAACAGTTTCTAAACAGTGTCAGTTGCATGTGTTTATGTTCAAAAAGCAATGATTTTTGTCACTGATAGTTGGCGAGAAATAAGCAGTAAAACTTCTCAGAACTTTATTGCTCTGCGGTTTCAAGCTTTCAGGCTTGGAGAAACAGCTGGGAGTGAAAATGGAAATGATTTTGCTACTTCATCAAGTTAGGAACTACACATAATTGACTACTGAAGGTATCGACAATCATCCTGCAAAGTACAATGAGAATGAAGATATGGAGGATGCAATCGTCAAAGGCATTATATGAGGCAGTCCATTATTTATACTAGATGTCTGCACAGATTTTGTCTATTTACAGTCAATAACTATTAGGAACTGATGCACAGTTTTATAGTACCGTGGTAGTATTGGTGGTGTTCTAAATTGTTCTGTATTTTATTTAAATACATAATTTGTTACTCAGTTTGTCTTTTTATACCTTCTTAACTATTTCCATGTGTTAAGGATCCGGCCTGAACACTGGGTCGAAGGGCCCCTGCTGGGAGCTCTGGACCACAACAGTCTTTCATTTCTTCTTTCTTTCACCTGGCCGTGTGGGTTTTGGCCCAGCCCCTTTCCTTTTTGGACTTTCGCCAATTACCTGCTTGTCTCCTCACTTGCACCCACCTGTTTCTAATTTTCACTCATTACCCTGTCCATTTAAACCCTGCCTTGACTTGCATTCTCTGCCAGTTCGTCCCAGCTCTGACCTGTGTCGTTCTAGCCTGTCATTGTGGCTGCTGCCAACCGATTTTGCCTGATGCTGTGTTTTTGGATTTTGCCTGTTCTTGGACCTGATTTTTGCCTGTGTGCTCTGGATCGTCTGCCCTCGCTGGACTGCCTTTCCTGGGTAAGACCTCTGCCTGCCATTTCAGATTCGTGCCTGCCTCCTGTTTTTGAAAGACTGTTGCCTTTGTGCTCCCTAATAAATCCTGGTAAAAGAGCATTCATTGGCCTGCACTTGAGTCCCACTCTAACCCAACAGAACCCGACACCATGAAACTTCAACTCATTGGGGCAGTTGCTTAATTGGGTCAAAATGTACTGGTCCCATTGTGACTCAATTTACTGGAATCTACTGTATTGTTTCCTGCGTGCAATTTCAAAATGTAGCATTTACCCAATACAGTGTTTTTCTTGTTTCAGAATATAAAAATAACACTAACAAAATGCATAAATATTATACTTAAACTCTGTACTTTCTTCAATCACAGTGTACTGCATTATTTTAAGAGCTAAGTACCAATCATTAAGCAAGTAACAGTTCAAATTACGACTTACTCATCAGAGGTGGCCTTTTAAGATACAGTTTTGTGGATCTTGGGAAGCATGTGATCTTATGACATTTTAGCTCCATTAAAATTCTGGTTCTATTAAAGAATGTAAATGTTAACATCTCTTCTGCAGATGCATGTTTAAATGTTATTATTTCTTTCATTGTCAGAAGTAGAGCTTACATGAACACCTACATGACACTCTTCACAGTTATACTGGAGCAGTGTATGAATTGAAGCCATTATTGTTATGATGTGATTTGAGGTTCTTTTATATGTCTGCATTTACACAAGGATTTAGAGTAGCAAACAAAAGTTTCACAGGAACTATAATGCAAACATTTATCGCAAATCTAGATTACTGGCTGTCTCATTCACTTGCTCTACAATCCCATTTATACTGCTTGTCAAAATGGCTTCCGAACGCATTAGGAAAATTGATGTTTGTTTATTTCAGTGTTTCAAACACTCTAGAGTAACAGAGTGCAGTTGTAGACTAAAGAATGGTTTAGCATATACAGAACACTTTCAGATCCATGCATGTGCTATGATGTACATGTATTTGACTGGTGAGAGATTTTCAAGAGCAGATCTTATCTGATCTTCTGATCTTGAATTTATATAAAATATATTATAGCAAAGAAAAACTAGTTATAACTGTGCCAACTGGGAGGGAGGGTGAATTTGCTAAATTGAAAGAACAGAAATGTTTTTCATGTCCCACAGTACTAACCACTTGTGCACTCCAATACACAACTCAATGAATCATAAGTCTTTCTGTGACATTTTGGCTAATGATATCCTTTGATTTCTGATATAAAATAAACCAAAGTCTCATTTTCACTATGATCAATGACCGCTAAGATTTTATGTTTTTTTTTCTAGGTACACAGTTGTGCTCACACATTTGAGAGTCAGGTATAAATTATACTGAATTTTTTGTGTATATTTCCACAAATATAAATCAGAAAATACAGCATTTATTTCTTTCTGAAAAGAAACCCAGTGAGGTTTAACTCTACAGATGACAACTAACCTAATGAAAGAACTTCCCCAAAATAAGAACATTCACTTTACAAGACTAGAAACGCATTACAAAAGGCTTACAGGCAAACATGCTATTGGGAAAATAGCCATTCAGTGGCCAACCAATTAGTTTTGTTAAAAAGAGGTCAATCACTGAGTGATGTGGCAGAAGAGAATTCATGTTGAGTTCTAGATTTCAGCAGAACTTTGCCAAACTCATCCATCCATCATCTACCAGCTCCTTGTCTCAACCCTTCCCTCTCCCAAGTAGGCTTTTTCCACTGAGGATGGATGAGACTGGAACTCACCCTCATAGGTTAAGGGTGAAAGATTTAAGGGCAACCTGAAGAGGAACTTTTTCTTTCAGAGGGAGGTGAGAGTGTGGAGTGAGCTGCCAACGGAAATGGTGGATGTAGGTTCGATTTCAACACTTCAAAAGAAATTTGAATGTGCATGGATAGGAGGGTATAGAGAGCTATGGTCCATGTGTGGGTCAATTAAGATTAGGCAGAATAACTGTCTGGCATGGACTAGATGGGCTGAATGGCCTGTTTCTATGCTGTAGTGCTCTATGACTCACCTCTCGATATTGGCTTGCTAGCCTTTGCAATCCTGATTCTGCGGCAGGGTTATGGCATAACGTCTCAACTACCCCTTGCCTACACAAATGCTGCTTCACCTACGGGTACCTCAATCCGTTTGTCTTTGCTCTAGATTCCAGCGTCTATGGCCTTGTGTATTCAAGATAATGTTTGTCACAGAGGCACAAGGCTATAGGTCCCAGATCCAGATTCCAAGGAAATTAAGGATTTAGATACTCTAAAAGCCAGACTCGTTCATTAAGTTGTTTAAAAAAAAATATCCTTGGGTTTTATATGTCGGAGCAAAGAGCAAATGAAACAATAAGAAATGCCTCTCCTTCCCTTTCTACATGGTCTAATATCCTCTCCTATTCGATTTCTTATTCAGCCTTTTACCTCTTGCTCTTATCCCCTTCCATCTTCTTACTTAACCTCCCTCCACCACTCACCTCACCTGGTCTCACCTGTCACCTGCTAGCTTGGGCTCCTCCCCCTCCCCTCACCTTATTCTGGCTTCTTTCTTTATGTCCTGTTGAAGGGTGATGGCCCAAAGCATCAACTGATAATTACCCTCTATTCCTCTCCATAGACACCGCCTGACTTGCTGAGTTGCTCCAGCATTTTTTGTGTGTTGCTAAATCTGAGGGAATGGTCACTGTGTGTGGATGCAAAGATTGGTTCATGTTGAGAGTTACAGATGTTAGCCAATCTTCACTCAATTTGCCTCAAAAACATGACAAGGCCTGTAACAATTTCCACAACTGGAACACCTACAGTTCGTTCCCTAAACATGCAAGTTATTGATGACAAGTGCTAATTCTTTTTAATGCTTAATGGTCTCCTCTGTATACAAGTTGATAATATGATGCTGGTTGCAGTACTAAAGTACAATTCAACATACAATCAGCATTTCATGAGTATTGATTTACAATATAGCTGCTTTGCACACTTCTGGGACCCATGCCAGCATTTGCCCTCTCCAGTATGGCAAAATTCAAAACCTGGAGGAAGTTTGCATCCATGCTCAAACAACAGCTACCTAAACATCTTCCAAATGTAGCAATACACCAAAGTCCAATCTTGCCATGTGAATGATTACATATTCTCCTGCAACATTATTTATAATATCTGGTTACTCTTCAATCAACACTAAGCAGGAAGGATGAAACGCTGGATCAGTCTAATTTGTTGCCGGTGAAACATCTTTAATTTGACTGCTGTATTCTCCAACACAGTTGGTGACTGTACTGAAAAGTTATTCATTGGTACATTTTTCATGCAACATCTCAAGTGTGTTATCTAAATGCAAGTTAATTCTTTCCTACAGTAATTTCTGCAATGATTTTAATGATTGTTTAAGAGAAAATTGCTCTATGAATCAATGGTGAGAATGAAGTTCTTCCTTCTCACATTGTTTAAAATAGTCTGTTTCTTGTCATTTAAATTTCTAGTTTCATGGTTATCCTTTCCATGTAACAACTGACAATTCTTGGGACAATGATCTTTTTGTTGCAACAAAAAGATCTCATGGGCATGAATATGGCGTGCAATTATGATTCTTTTGAAAAAACAGAAGTGATCGCAACACTTGACAGAGGTAAAAGTGTTCTTTCTAAAACAAAGGTAAAATCTTTAATTGATCATGATTATTCACAATGACATTTTATTGGAAATTAGCTGAACAGAGAAGACCAGAATCCATGAAAATCAGATGATGGGAATTACAAAACTTATTTAACTATGAATTGTACCAATATGATAGATTTTGACATCTTGATAAACTGCAGCATTACTGCAGTAAATGTTTTCCCACCGATCTTTGCAAAAGTGCATCATTAACATCGTGGATCATACATTCTGAATAATAACAATTAAATACCGAACTAATTGCCATTGTGGTCTGTCTTCATTTTGTAAAATATAAGCTGAGATAGACAGGAATAATTGGACTGAATACATTGTGTATATGAATGGCAGCGTTTATTCCTGACAACAATTGTGCCATCTCTGCAAATGCCATTTTTCACCTTTTCCTACATAGTCCTGCCCTGTCTCCTTCATCCCATTCTCCATGAGATCTTCTGACTGTTTTGTAACTTTAAATTGTATAACATTCACCCAACACCTCTGCATTTGCTAGCCCACATGGGCTCCCAGTTAAGTAACTATTTTTAAAAATACTCATTAAGACCAAAGGACCATAAGACATAGGAGCAGAATTAGGCCATTCAGCCCATCGAGTCTGCTCCACCATTCCATCATGGCTCATTCTAGATCCCACTTAACCCCATACACCCGTCTTCTCACCATATCCTTTGATGCCCTGACTGATCAAGAAACAATCAACTTCCGTCTTAAATATACACACGGACTTGGCCTCCCCCATAGACTTTTCACAGATTCACTAATCTCTGGCTAAAAAAATTTCTCCTTCCCTCTGTTCTAAAAGGTCACCCTGTAGCGATGTACTACATACAGAGCTAGAGACGACATGCAGTCGGTAAGTCATTTCGAGACTAGTTTATTCAAACTTCATGGCGCTGGCATTTAATCCCTAGCGCCCGCCCTCTCCAGGCGGAAATGACATCAGAGGTGCATTACCAAAGTCTCTCCCCGCGCGCTAGCTATTTGTGAGCCGGTTCGCCTGCGCAGAAAGTGGGTCACCACATAACCCCCCCCCAGAACTGGCGATACACCCCCCAATGTCCACAGTCTGGGTCGGCCTCTGTTTGGGAGGTCTGCCTCTGCGCCGTGGTGCCTGAACCGCGACTGGCTGTGCCAAGTCAACATGGGCTGGTTTGAGTCGGTCCACCGTGAAAACCTCCTCTCTCCCCCCAATGTCCAGAATGTATGTGGACCCGTTGTTGTTGATCACCTTGAATGGCCCCTCTTATGGTCGCTGTAGTGGTGCCCGGTGTCCGCCCCTTTGTACAAACACAAACTTACAGTTCTGCAGGTCTTTGGGTACATGGGTCGGGGTCCGTCCGTGCTGTGAAGTTGGTACGGGGGCCAGGTTGCCGAGCCTTTCGTGTAGTCTGTCCAGGACTGCTGCGGGTTCTTCCTCTTGCCCCCTTGGGGCTGGTATGAACTCTCCTGGGACGGCCAGGGGCTGAGTACACCAACTCGGCCGACGAGGCGTACAGATCCTCTTCGGGCGCTGTGCAAATTCCAAGCAGGACCCAGGGAAGCTCGTCCACCCAGTTAGGTCCTCTCAGATGGGCCATGAGAGCCGACTTCAAGTGACGGTGGAAGCATTCCACTAGTCCGTTCGACTGTGGGTGGTAGGCAGTTGTGTGGTGTAGCTGCATTCCCAACAGGCTGGCCACAGCCGACCACAGGCTGGAGGTGAACTGGGCGCCTCTGTCGAAGGTAATGTGGGCCGGTACCCCGAAGTGTGCTACCCAGGTTGCAATCAGTGCTTGGGCACAGGAATCGGCAGATGTGTCAGTGAGCGGGACCGCCTCTGGCCACCTCGTGAACCGGTCTACCATAGTTAGGAGGTACCGTGCTCCTCGGGACACTGGTAGGGGACCCACGATATCCACATGAATGTGGTCGAACCTCTGGTGGGTGGGTTCGAACTGCTGCGGCGGGGCTTTAGTGTGCCGCTGCACCTTGGCTGTTTGGCACTGCGCACGTTCTGGCCCATTCACTGACCTGCTTGCGAAGTCCGTGCCACGCAAACTTGCTGGAGACCAGCTGGATGGTTGTCCTGAAAGATGGGTGTGCCAAACCGTGTATGGAGTCGAAAACCCGCCGCCTCCAGGCTGCCGGGACGATGGGGCGAGGTTGGCCGGTAGCCACGTCGCACAGGAGGGTCCTCTCACCTGGGCCTACGAGAAAGTCCTGCAGCTGCAAACCCGAGACTGCGGTCCTGTAGCTGGGCATCTTGTCGTCTGCCTGCTGCACCTCCGCCAGTGCTGCATAGTCCACCCCCAGGGACAGGGCCTGGACAGCTGGTCTGGAGAGTGCGTCAAGGGCTTTGTTAATGAGGACAGAGGAGAAGTCACAGTACAGGAAGGAGGAAGACGTTTCAGAAGCATCTGTCCAGAAAGTCTCACAATTGGAGCAAACGTGATAGATGGAGCAACTCAGTTCAGTTCAGTTTCAGTTTATTGTCATTTAGAAACCACAAATGCTTAAATAGTTAAAAAATGAGACAATGTTCCTCCAGAATGATATCACTAAAGCACATGACAAAACAGACTACACCAGAAAATCCACATAACGTTTGGCAATCCCCAATCCAGAGTCCAGAGAGGCTGCTGCGTATTAATATCACGCTACCGTCTTAGCGCATTCCCTAGAAAGGAGCTCCAAATCCACCAGACAAAACAAGATCAAAAACTAAAGCTACAAGACCTGCACAAAACCACATGGTTACAACAGTGCAAACAATACCATAATTGATAAAAAAAAACAGACCATGGGCACAGTAAAAATAGTCCAAAGATGTTAAAAGACTTTAAGTTCGAAAGAAACCACCACACAGTTTCCACAAGTCCTCAGGGTCCCGATAGAATCGTCATCCCAATCAGGCAGCAGAAGGGAAAACCCCCGCTATGGACTTCCACGGCGCCGCCAGACTCAGCCTCGCAGACGCAGCAAACAATGAAAGCTCCGTCGAACCCAGCTTCGCAGACACAGCACACAGTGAAAGCGACCTGACCGCAGTGGACTCCGAGTCCGTCAAACCTCCAAGCCTCTGACCATCCCCTCCGGCACAGCTTCTCCGAGTACCAGCCTCTGCTGAGCGTATTAAGATGCCCCGCCAACAGCCACCGGCAACGCGACCCTGAGGACTGGGGGCCTGTTCTTCTCAGCAATGACCCGGACCTCACAGCAGCAGCAGCAACGAAGAGGGCCTTCCTGGAGATTTCCAGATGTTCCTCCATGCTCCCACATCCGTTTTTCATCAGATTAGGATTGCGCACGGCACCCTGCTCAACAAATAACAGATATCAGCTCTGGAGTAGCCGCTGCAAGCTGTGTCGCGCCGCCATCTTGGCTCTTCAGAGAACTGCGAGAATGGACTAAAGATCTTACAGGATGGGACAAAGTGATATCAGTGGGAGTCATTAGGCTTGTAATTGACATTAGTAGCTTGCTTGTTTCTTGGATGCTTCTGGCTCCATTGCATGTAACACTTCTATTGCCCCCACCATCCTGGGACCTAAGAAGTCTTTCCAAGTGAAGCACATATTCCCTTGAACTTCGACCAATTTTGTGTATGCAGTTGGTGTTCACAAATGGTTCCCTCTGGAGAAACCAAACACAGATTGGGAGACTGCCTGGCAGAGCCCTGTATTCAGTTTAGCTGATCCTCAGCTTCCTCTTGTCTTGAGGAACAGCACCACATCTATAGTCCAGGTATTTTGCAGCCTTCTAGACTCAATATTCATTCTATAATTTCCAATGACCCTAATTCTCTGTCTATTCGAATCTCCCCCAGTGGTTATTTGTCACAGGTCATTTATCCTTCTCTTTTCATCCACATCTGGAAGTGAAGAACATGACCAGCCTGGTCTGCCGAGCACATCTCCCTGCTCTCTATTTCACATCTCTTGCACTGTGTTGTCTATGCTCTGCCTCTCTAGCTGCTCCCCTTCACTCATTGAGCAGATAACCTTCTTATAGCTTATCCACATAGTCACCCCAGCTTTACCCAGAGACATACCCCTCTTTAACCTTCCCAGAAGCTGAATGAGCATTGCTCTCATTCTCAGTGCTGACAAAAGGTCTTCAACTTAAACCATCGGCTCTGATTCTCTTCTCACCTACTCAGTATTTTCAGCTTTTTCTGATTTTTAAGATTTCCAGCATCCAGTTTTGATTTTCATGGGTTAAACACAGAAAAAGCAGACTGATGGGGAGGAACAGGGAGCAGCAGACAGTGGGAAATGCTCACAGCTACAGCTTCTGAACGATCGTATTAAGGAAATAGTCGTACTTAAGATGGTTCCTTAAGGTTGTTATAGCCAGGGAAGGTAGTAGGGACAAGCTCCACCCTCCAACCATCAAGGTTTACCTGGATGCTGTCTGAATCACCAAGCATGTGCTACAAAGAAACATTGCATAATCCGGAGTCATTTTCTCTAGAGCAATGAAGGTCGAGGGGACTGGGGGGAGCCTGACTAGTTTTTGAAGGGCAGAGGTAGACATAAATCTTTTTCCCAGGCTTGCAGTGCCTAATACTAGAAGGCATGCATTTACGGATAAAGAAAGGACATGTTCAAAGCAAGTATTTTTTATAGAGAGAGTGGTGGGCATCGGGAATCGCCTGCCAGAGGTGGTAGTGGATACAAATATTATAGAGGCTCTTAGATAGAAACATGACTGTACAGGGAATGGAAGGGTATGGACATTGTGTAGGCAGAAAGGACTAGTTTACTTACGCAAGTGTTTGAATGCTTGCTTAATGTAGTGGGTGCCACGGTAACGTAGTGATTAGGATGAGGTTATTACAGCTCAGGGCAGCAAAGTTCAGAGTTCAAATCCAATGTCTGCTGTAAAGAGTCTGTACCTTCTCCCCATGGAATGTGTGGGTTTTCTCCAGCTGCTCTGGTTTCCTCTCACAGTCCAAAGATGTTCTGGTTAGTAGGTTAATTTGTCATTGTAAATTGTCCTGTGATTAAGCTAGGGTTAATCAAGGGCTGCTGGGTAGCACAGCTCAAAGAGCTGGAAGGTCCCTTTCCACGCTATATCTAAATATATATCTATAAGTAAATAAGTTCAGTACCACACTGTGGGCCGAAGGGCCTGTTCCTATGCTTGGTGTTCTATGTTCTATCAGAAGAGCCACAGTGAGGCCAGCACATGAGTGCAACTGTAAAGCTGAGCACCAGGTTGTGAAGTCTATTTGCAAGATCTCATAGTGAAAAAATTGGGGAGTCCTTGACCTAACTTTACAAACTTTCTCCAGCTGTTGCTCTGGTGAGAATTCCCATGGTTCCAACAATTCACCAACTATTAAAATTCCACTGTGGATCTGATCACCGTTAGCTACGTTTAGCTGATCATGATTAGTGCTGAAAGCCTTAGTGACCTAGTTGTGCTTTGAACTTAATTAACAGCTTTCATTAAAAATCAATTCATAGATCAATTACTTATCCCATTCTTTAAATATGAACTCAAAGCACATAATCTAAAGTCTCACAACTACATCATCTGTTTTATATGACTGTGTAATTTTTATGGTCAGTTTTTTTCCCTAAATTAAATTTATATCAATGTGAACTGAGGTCTGAGCTTCACATTGTTCTACTTCTTTAATTGTTGATGTTGTGAACACTAATTACTCAGACACAATTACCCAGATCATTCGTAATGTTGTGAATAACATGCAAAACCTGATACAGCCAGTGCCCACACCAGATCATTCTAATTAACAATGTTTTACCTACGAGACTACCACCATTTCTTTTAACACCTGAAAAATCTTTTGTACAGAGTTGCTGCGTAACCCATTTCTGCCCCCTTGTCAAACGCTTTTAGATTTCTGATTTACCATGTTAAAAAAATAACAAGCCAATTACAACCACCAGCCTAGTCCTGGTGGTGTGAGTCCTGAGGCTCCTGTACCTTCTTCCTGATGGCAGCAGCGAGTAGAGAACATGTCCTGGTGGTGGGGGTCCCTAATGATGAATGCTACTTTCCTGTGACAATGCTCTGTGTAGATGTGTTCAGTGGTGGGGAGGGCTTTGCCCAGACAAATTGGGCTGTAAACATTACTTTTCATAGGATTTTCCATTCAAGGTCACTGATGTTTTCATATCAGGCTGTGATGCAGCCAGTCAATATACTCTCCACTACACATCTATAGAAGTTCATCAAGGTTTTAGATGTCATGCCGAATCTTCATAAACTTCTAAGGAATTAGAGGTGTTGTTGTGCTTTCTTCATAATTGCACTTTAATTGTTGGGTCCAGTACTGGACCTTTGAAATGATAGCACCAAGGAATTTAAAGTTGCTGACCCTACAATGAGGGCTGGCTCAAGGACCTCCATCTTCCTCCTCCTGAAGTCAATAGTCAACTTCTTGTACTTGCTGACATTGAGCAAGAGGTTGTTATTGAGGCAACACTCAGCCAGATTTTCAACCTCCCTCCTATATGCTGATTTGCGACTACCTTTGATTCAGCCAAGAACAGTGGTGTTGTCAACGTAAATATGGTATTGGAGCTGTGCTTAGTCACGTGGTCATAAGTGTAAAACAAGTAGAGCAGGGAAGTTAGTCAGGATCTAATAAGTTCTAAAAATAGTCAAAGCTTTTACCCATTAGGTACTAATTTTCTATGGTTATCAGATGTAAAATGCTGTAATAATACTTCTGTTCAGATTTCTGAGGTCACTTGTGCCTTCAGGACAGATCATTATACGCACGAGAAAGTCTTCTGCCACTGGAAATGCAAAGCAACACATACAAAATGGTGGAGAACTCAGCTGGTCAGACAGCATCTACGGAAATTAATAGTTGACGATTTGGGCCAAGATCCTTCTTCAGGACTGAGAAGGTAGGGGGAGGATGCCAGAATTTTTTAAAAAGGTGAGGGGAAGGACGCTACCTGGAAGGTGATAGATGAAGCCAGGTGGGTGAGAATGGTCAAGGGCTGGAGATGAGAGTGGGAAGGAGGAGGGGACGCAGGGGGAAGTAATAGGCAGGTGAGAAGAGATAAAGGTCCAATTGGGGAATAGAGGAAAATGGGGGTGTGAATTTGTTATCACAAAACATGCTAAATCTGCCTCTAAAATAATAGTATACAGAAATGTGCCATAGATCTATTATCTGAGAGTAAGAACAGCAAACCAAACAAAGTAAGTTAGTTGATAGTGTGACACATAGTTTTGAGAAAGATTCAAACAGGGAATTGTTGAGGACCAACATAGAGATGAGCGTCAAGAAGCTGATAAAAACCCTGTGGGCTCAACCACCTCCAGGATGGCAGACGTAGGCATAAACAATGGCTTTTGTGTTCAAATTTCAAAGTGGGTAAAATAATCTTTGCTCAGGCGAGATGGAAACTAGATCAGTGTTGAATCTTCTTTATGTGACAAATACTTTGGCTCCAGCTTTCTGAGATTATCATATCCTTCCCACCAAATATATCCTCAGAGTTGCATTGTGTTCTCAAGAGATGTTAATTAGTATGGCACGGCGGCAGGAGTCAGGCAATGTATACACAGCAATCAATCGCAGGACTTTACCGGCTTACACAGTGACTGAATAAGTCAAATTCTGTTTTTATTATTAGTGTTTTGGGGATTGTATTCTGTGATAACAGCCATTTCTCTGTGAAAACTGACAATCTGGGGCTTAGCCTGCAATACACAGACAGACTGATACTCCCTATAATCGAGGTTTATTGTGACAAAATAAGTTCTATTACCATGTATGAAATTCCAAGATCTGTACCTGTATTTTACAAATGTATGAGATACTTGTATGTGCCGAGTGTTTTGAACACATTGGAGCGCAGAGTGCATTTATAATGAGCTTATATTGCTAAATCGAACAAGAAAAATTAGCCACAGTGCCATTCAAAGCAAGCAGCTTACATTCAGAATGGCTTCCAGGCACCGCCACAATCCGTGATCCAGATACTCAGTAATGCGCTGGAAGACCTGCTTCCTTTCATAGTGCAAAACATAACTGGACAGCAGACTTGCTGATTGATTGGAGCAGCATTGCTACAAAATCTCACCCCACAAATATTTTTTTTTACTTCATCTCAAATGTAATAAAACCTGAATAAGCCCCAAAAATAAGAAACCCGCCTTTCAAACCATTAGTAGCCTTTAAAAATGAAATCAGGCTAGGGAGATCGGTAAACTTCAGACCCGCATAGTTGCAGTTTGAACGTGGTTTCACTATTCACTAACACGCTACAGTATGCAAGGAGCTGATGTAAAAACACAGTATTTCTCAGCGTTCTCACAAAAGGTAGATTCAAATATTGATTGAAATTCCTTTGTCTTGTAACTACTCACGATTAAACAAAATATGCAAACAATATAAAATCCCCGACTCGCTGACGAAAGCTAGATGCTTAACAATGCAATAGTAAGTATTCAACAACAGCTGTAAACTTACAGGTAAGCAGTGAGATCCAGCATTTAGAAATAAGATAACAAACCACATCAGGAAGGACATAACACTCCCTAATGCAATGTGTATATTTAATACTTCAAAATGCCATTCTGCATTGATGTAATCCTGAGGCTTTATAAGGCATTGATCAGCCTCTATTTGGAGTACAGTGAACAGATTTGGGCCCCATATCTAAGAAATGATGTGCTGGCCTTGGTGAGGGCTCTGAGGAGATTCACAAAAATTATCCCAGGAATGAAAGGGTTAATGTATGAGTAACATACGAGGAGCGGTAATAGAATTGGTACATTTGTGGCTAAGTTTGTGGATGAATGAAGGTAGATGGAGGGGCAGATAGCATTGAGGAAGCTTGGAGGCTGCAGAAAGATTTACGCAGATTAAAAGAATGGGCTAAGAAGTGGCAGATGGAATACAGTGTCAGAAAGTATATGGTCATGCACTTTGGTAGAAGGAATAAAGGTGTAGACTATTTTCTAAATGGGGAGAAAATTCAAAAATTGGAGCTGCAAAGGAACTTGGAATCCTCATGCAGGATTCGCTGAAGGTTAACTTACAGGTTAAGTCGGTGACAACGAAGGTAAATGCAATGTTAGCATTCATTTTGAGAGCACTGGAATATAAAACAAGAATATAATGCTGAGGCTTTATAAGGAACTGGTGAGGCCTCACTTGGAGTATTATGGACAGTTTTGGGCCTCTTTTCTAAGCAAGGCTCTGCTGACATTTGAGAGAATTCAAAGGAAGTTCATGAAAATGAATCTGGGATTGAAAAGCTTAATAAATGGGAAACGTTTGACAACACTGGGCCTATCTATGCTGGGATTTAGAAGAACGAGGGGGTATCTCATTGAATCCTACAAAATAATCTAAGGGCTAGATATGGAGTGAACATGGAGAGAGTGTTTTCAATAGAGGGACAGTCTAGGACAAGAGGCCATAGCTTAAGAATAGAAGGTCATCTCTTTCGAAAACAGATGGGAAAGAAATTTCTTCAGCCAAAGGGTGTTTAATTTGTGGAATTCAGTACTATGGAAGGCTGGGGAATCCAAGTTATTGGGTATATTTAAAATGGAGGTTGATAGGTTCTTCATTAGTAAGGACCTCAAAGGTTAAGGAAAGAAAGCAGAGTGCACTGGAAGGGAAAAATAAATCAGCCATTAATGGGGGAGCAGTACTGATGGGCCAAATGGCATAATTCTACTCCAATGTGTTATGGCCATGTGGCCTTTATGCTTTTTTAGACAGTTTGGGAATTAGATGAGTCTTAAACCAAGACCTTAGCTAGTAAAAAAAAAAAATCCTTCCTTACTATTAGTCAGTTACCCACTACTTAACGCAAAAAACAAACTGCTGGAGGAATTGAGTGTGCCAGGTAGGCAGGGAGGAGGGAGGAGGGAAAGGGCTGATCATGTTTTGGGTCAAGACTCTGCAGTTCCTTCAGCAGTTTGTCCAATATCAGCAGCCTCTTTGTGTCTACCCAAAGTTCAAAGGCAGGCTGAGTTGACGTGAGGGAGTACAATAGTATGATTTAGAACAGCTGACAGATGTACACAAAGGCCACCCTTGTGTTCATTTTACGATACTGTGATATTACAAATATTAAATCCCGGAAACAGCTGGACCCCTGATATATTAGCTAATTCACAAAATCTGCAGTTCGGTTGAGGTATGCTAATTTATGACTACAACTGTTACTCTGGACTAGAATGCTCAAGTTCTTAGATAGGTTAAAAACACTCAGTCTTATTCCCAGGGCTGGGGAAATCAAAAACTAGAAGGCATAGGTACACACAAAATGCTTGAGGAAATCAGCAGGTGAGGCAGTATCTATGGAAATGAATAAACAGTCGAACTTTCAGGCCAACTTCTGATAATTTTTCCTCTCCCTCTTCATCTTCATCTATTCTCCACTCTGGATCCCCTCTTACCTCTCCTCTTCTCCTCACCTGCTTATCACCTCCCCCTGGTGCCATCCTTCCCTGCTTCTTAGATTACAGCACTCTCAAACCGCCTTAGTCAATGGCTAGCTCTTTTTGGTACTGCCTTAAGCTGGTTTCAATATTATATAACAGGAAGAAAATTCTTCATGAGCTGTGGTGATTGCACATCCAAAATTCATAATAACCAATTCTTGGCCCTTAGTTGTTCTCACTCTACATGTTCCCATTAGATTAGATTATTTCAAAACACAAGGTGAATTACCACAGCTGTACTTGTCTATTATGGCAGAAGACCCTAAGGCTTTAAACCCTCTCTCTGATACCTTACCGGAATTACAGAATGGATGAGATTAAAATAAATTTTGGTTGTTAGTAGCAATAAAAAAAAAAGTGCAAATACTAAAAATAAACTTGATCACCTGCCATAGAGTCACAGAAAAAGGTCCTTCAACCCATCTAGTCCATGCCAAAAGCATTTAAATTGCCTGCTCCCATCAACCTGCTCCAGGCCTAATTTGGAGTGCTGTGTGTAGTCTTGGTGTAGTTTCCTATAGGAAAGATGTAAATAAGATTGAAAGAGTGCAGAGAAAATTTACAAGGATGTTGCTGGATCTGGAGGACCTGAGTTATATACGAAGATTGAATAGGTTAGGAATTTATTCCTTGGAATGTAGAATATTGAGAGGAGATTTGATAAAAGTATACATAATTATGAAGGGGATAGATAGAGTAAATGCAAAAAGTCTTTTTCCACTTAGATTGGAGGGTGCTACAAGCAGAGGTCATGGGATAAGGGTGAAAGGTGAAAAGTTTAAGGGGAACATGAGGGGAAACTGCTTCACTCAGAGGGTCATGAGAGTGTGGAATGAGCTGCCATCACCAGTGATGCATGCAGGCTCAATTTCAACATTTGAGCAAAGTTTGGGTAGAACATGGATAGTAGGGTTTGGAGGGCTATGTGCCTGTTGACACGACCTGGTGGGTCTCATCAGCAAGAACGACGAGTCAGCTTACAGAGAGGAGGTGCAGCAGCTAACAGACTGGTGCAGAGCCAACAACCTGTCTCTTAATGTGAACAAAACAAAAGAGATGGTTGTTGACTTCAGGAGGGCACGGAGCGACCACTCCTCGCTGAACATTGACGGCTCCTCAGTAGAGATCGTAAACAGCACCAAATTTCTTGGTGCTCACCTGACGGAGAATCTCACCTGGTCCCTCAACACCAGCTCCATAGCAAAGAAAGCCCAGCAGTGTCTCTACTTTTTGCGAAGGCTGAGGAAAGTCCATCTCCCACCCCCCATCCTCATCACATTCTACAGGGTTTGTATTGAGAGCATCCTGAGCAACTGCCTCACTGCCTGGTTTGGAAATTGCACCATCTCGGATCGCAAGACCCTGCAGCGGATAGTGAGGTCAGCTGAGAAGATCATCGGGGTCTCTCTTCCCACCATCACGGACATTTACACTACACGCTGCATCCGCAGAGGAAACAGCATTATGAAGGACCCCATGCACCCCTCATACAATCTCTTCTCCCTCCTGCCCTCTGGGAAAAGGCTCCGAAGCATTCGGGCTCTCACGAACAGACTACATAACAGTTTCTTCCCCCAAGCTATCAGACTCCTCAATACCCAAAGCCTGGACTGACACCTTGCCCTATTGTCCTGTTTATTATTTATTGTAATGCCTGCACTGTTTTTGTGCACTTTATGCAGTCCAGTGTAGGTCTGTAGTCTAGTGTAGCTTTCTCTGTTTTTTTTATTACGTAGTTCAGTCTAGTTTTTTGTATTGTGTCATGTAAAACCATGGTCCTGAAAAACGTTGTCTCATTTTTACTATGCACTGTACCAGTAGTTATGGTCGAAATGACAATAAAAGTTGACTTGACTTGACTTGATTTGATTTGTTTCTACTTGCCTACACTTGCTATACACCTCTTTTTTCTCACTTAACCAGGGCCTCAATATCTGTTGAGAATGAAGGTTCTCTACATTTGTTATCTTTACCTTTTATTCTGACAGGTTTTATTCTGACAGGTTTGCATAAGCTTTGTACTCTCAAAATTTCACTTTTGAAGGCCTCCCATTTACCAAGTATACCTTTGCCAGAAAACAGCCCATCACCACAACTCACCTCTTTTCCCTCTTCCTTTCTGAGTCACAGACTCAGACTCAGTGCCAGAGACTGGGCCACTGTGACTTTCCTCTGCTAGGTCATCCCCTCCAACAGTATCAAAGTGATACACCTGTTGTTGAGGGGGATGCCCACAGCAGTACTCTGCACTGAGTCTTTCCGTTTTACCCTTCCTGATTGTCACCCGGGTTCCTATGTCCTGCACCTTGGGTGCAACTGCCTTTCTATATGTCCTCTCTATCACCCCTCAGCCTCCCGAATGATCCGGAGTTCATCTAGTTCCAGCCCCATCTCCTTGATGCAGTTTGTTAGAAGCTGCAGCCGGATGCGGTACTTGCTGGTGTAGTTGTCAGGGACACTGGGAGGACTCCCTGCCTTCCCACATCACGCAAGAGGAGCATTCCACTACCCTACTTGGCATCTCTACTGTTCTAAATATAAAGGGGGAAAAAACTCTACCTACAGCTTTTTGCTTTTGCTTTTTCCAACTGAAACCTCAAAGAGCTAAAGGCTGCCATTACTTTAATTTATTCTTGCTAATCAATCCCAAATACTGATTGGCTGCTGCTCAAAGCTCCAAAAAACTGCCGTGAGTCGTTGCCTTTAGTTGTGAACCTGAGTGAATTATGTCCTCTCAAGCTTCTGGTCTCTGATTGGTTGCTGGTTAAAGCCCTTTCAAGTCAAGCCAGAAGTAAAGAATTTAGGCCTTATCATTGACTCTGAATTAAATTTCAAATCACATATTAACTATATTATGAAGACTGCATCCTTTCATTTAAGGAACATTGCAAGAGTTCATTTTCTTATAACATCTCAGGATGCAGAAAATTGATACACACTTTTGTTTTTAGCTGATTAGACTAATACACTCTTTTCAGGATTGTATGAGAAAGATATAAATCAGCTGCAGCCTATTTAAAATGTGGCATCCAAAATCTTAACCAAAAAAGAAAATCTGAGCACATTTCACTGGTTTTGACATCATCACACTGGCTGTCTGTGTTGGGATCCTAAGGATCAATTTAAAAATACACTTAATTGTATATAAGACTCTGAAAAATCTAGCTCCTCGGTATATTTTGGAGTGTCTATCGCCTTACATCCCTAATCGTAATCTTAAATCCATAAATGCTGGTTTGCTTAGTGTTCCTAGAGCCAAGCACATCAGGACTGATAATGCAACCTTTTGTTCTCGTGCACCAAAAATCTGGAATATTCTACCGACGGAGATAGACCAGGCCAGTACTGTGGAACGTGTCAAAACACTTCTAAAACCCTACTTTTAATTTGCCCTACTTAGAGGTTTAATGAATACCTGTTGATATTGATTATGTTTATATAATTTGGTATATTTGATTAAATTTTATTCTATATAATGTTTGTCTTCACTTACGACTTTTAATTCTGTCTCATATTTTTATGATTGTATTGGCTTAGCTTTACAAGTCTATGTAAAGCACTTTGAACCACCATGTTCATGTAAGAGAGGTACTATATAAACAAAGTTGTTATTTTTATTATTTCATGCCCCTCCCCCACCCACCTGGCTTCACCCATTACCTTCTACCTTGTATTTCTTCCCTTACCACCCACTTTCTACTTCTGGCTTCCTCCTTCTTCTTTTCCAACACTGAAGAAGAGTCTCGGCCCAAAATGTTGACTGTTTATTCATTTCCATTGGTGCTGTCTGATCTGCAGAGTTCCTCCAGCGCTTTGTGGGTGCGTTGCTTTGGGTTTCCAGCAACAGTAGAATCCCGTGTTTATGATCTGCAGGATCTCTTATGTTTGCAGGGCATTGGTTTAATGTGAGAGGGAAAATAATTAATTAGAACTTGAGGGACAGCTTGTCACATGGAGCATGATAGATACATGGAACAAACTGCCAGAGGAGGTGATTGAGGCAGTACAATAACAGCATTTAGACAGCTACATGGATAGTAAATGTTTAGAGAGGGAAGAGGTCAAACTGGGGCAGAGGGGTCCAGTTTAGATCAGCTGATGAGCCTGATTCCATACTGCCTAGCTATTTATTGGATGGGATGAAGATTCGGACAATTTAAATGCCGGCCCAGACAGTTTGGGGGCCTCCTCTCTCCTTAACTCTAAGCCTGTGAGGCTGTCCCCAGATGCTGTGCTTCATGTCTGTGAACTATGCGTCGGCTTGCCTTGCTGATGTGATGAACTGAATACCGAGGGTTTGAGCCTACTCCAGGCATTTGGATCTAAGGACTCCATTTGGTTCAGGGAATGTGGTTTATGTTGATCGCTTCTATTGTTTGCATGATCTGTTTTGGTTTTTTTTCTTTCTCTGTGAGCACTGGGGGTTGGTCTTTTTTTAATTTGGGTTCCTTCCTTGCAACTGCCTGTTAAGCAAACAAATCTCAGGTTGTATAATTGATACATTTGTTGATAATAAATGCACTTTTTACTTTGACGATTTCCTTTCTTAGTATCTGAAGCTATGCCCACATCCAAAAGCAAAGTCCACTCAGGCACATCATCATCTAGCGTTTAGTGTTAATTGTTATCAAGCTACTCAGAATCAGGATACAAAAGGAGGTGCTCTTCCAAGATGGGAGTGTTTGACTACACGCTGGCAATCTCCGAGGGGGTGGGAGCTAGAAAGCAAAAGGGGAAAAGAAGAGCTTTGTTTCCCTCTTATCTTATTAATTCCCAGCATCTTCCGAATATATACAATCAGAAAAATGGATTTTTTTTTGAAATTCTCTGCAAATTGTAACCTATTGCAGCTAGACTTGCTGCAAAAATCAAACTACAACTTATGCGTCAATTAATGGGCCTTTTATAGATAGCAATGAGAATTTGTGCATTACCAAAAACAGCAGCTCTTTAGCTGCCACATTTAGATTTTTGGAAACCTGCTGAGTCACTGGAGTTTGATATACCACAGGAGGTAACCATTGGATCACCTTCACTGGCAGGTTTCAATGCTGAAGTAGCCTGTCAGGCCTGATAAGGGTTGAATTCTTGTTAAGAAAACAGAGTTGATAGCATTGGCTGTCTACAAAAGCCCTGATAATAAAACACAATCTATAAACTTTATGCCTAGGATGTAGCCATCTGTCTCTTTCTAATCTTCTTTCAGGCTCAGTGATCTGAAGTTGAGACATTCTGTGCTTCTGATTTTACGGTTTTTTTCGTACACAAATTAGACACGATTGGACATAGCTTAACACACAACTTCCCCACGTTAAATGGGAAAATTGCACACAGACAGGATTGGGGAGATGCTTAACATGCAAATTGATAGATATTATTGCCCAAAGGTATTCCTGGCAATTATTTTTTTATGTGCTGCATGTCACAGAGCATTTCCTAATTATCTGTAAAATAAGCACAAAGACCTACACACAATCATTGCCTGATTGGAATAAATGTCACCTTCTATTGTCAACAGAAAGGCAGTTAATAGTTTAAATATTTACATACCAATATCAGTTGTGTTGAATGAGCTATAATCAAACATAATGTCTGTGGTTAATTACAAGAAATAAATATCTGTGTTGCAGATTACCTCTCAGTTCTTGGCATGGAACTATTAATATTCACAGAAAACGGGATGAGATCCTGCAGGCAAATTTTAAGGAGTTTTGAAGGATAGAACAGCACCTTTAAAGATAGTAGCCTCTGGATTGTTCCCTGTGCTATTGTTGGTAAACCCAGAAATGGGAGGAAGGTGCAGAAAATGTGTGGCTAATGAGATGATGCAGTAGGGAGAGCTTCAGACTCCCTGGCAACTGAACCATTTATTGGAGTTGGGGACAGATTGAACAGAGGGTTCACCAATTGGTTCCACCAATGTTTTGAGGGAAGGTTTAAACTAATTTAGCCAGGAAGGTGGCATTATATGTAACCTTATGGACCAGTGAGTTTACTGTTAGAGGGAAACATTCTAGAAACAATGATCAGGGACAAAATTAATCATTGCTCTGTTATTTCTGAATTAATCAGAGAAAGCCAATGTGGGTTTGTTAAAAACTAATCACATCTCAGTCATTTAATTTTTTGAAGAAGAAAGATGCTGGGTTACCGAAGGAAATGTGGCTGACGTGTAACCTCCATTAGAACTTCTGAAAGTCATTTGATAAATGTACTCTTCTCATTAAGACTGGAGGCCTTAAAATGGATTGTGGTGATATTGATAGAAAGTTAATCGAAACAATAAAAGTGAAGGGTTGCTCTTCAGACAGTCAGGTAACGTACAGTGGCATTCCACAGGGGTCAGTACTGGAACCACCATTACTCTGAATTAATATAATAAGTATTTGAATTTTGTGTTACAATAAACAATTTCTAAACTCACTGATGACATAAGATTTGGAGTAGGCGATTGTAAATTATTCAAGGAGATATGCACAGGCTGATGGTCAGAAATGCAAATTTGGGTAGGAGACAGTGTACAGGAATAGAGCACAATTCCAACAGGTGCAATGCTTGGGGAGATGTTGGAAGTGACCATAAGACAGAGGGGCAGAATAAGGCCATTCGGGTCATCAAGTCTGCTTCGCAATTCTACCATGATTGATTTTTAATTTTTCTCAAATCCATCCTTCTGCCTTCTCCCCGTAACTTCCGATGCCCTTACTAATCAAGAACCTATCAACTTCACTTTAAGTATAATGAATGACTTGTCCTCTTCATTTGTCTGTGGCAATGAATTCTACATATTCACTACCCTCTTGCTAAAGAAATTCCTCCTCATCTCTGATCTAAAGAGTTGTTCTTCTATTCTGAGGCTGTGCCCTCTGATTGTAGACCCCCCTGCTATAGAAAATGTCCTTTCCACATCCATTCCAACTAAGCCTTTCAATATCTGATGGGTTTCAATGAGATACCCCCCCCCCCCATTCTTCTAAACTCCAATGAGTACAGGCCCAGGGAAATCAAACTTTCCTCATACATTGATCCTTTGTCAGGCCTGCACAGGCAGACACCTCCCAGACTCCACCCAGCTAACAGGAGTCACTTGGCACTCATTTCCAATTTATCACCTCCGGCCTATTTAAATGTGGCTCTCATCCACAGACCTTGTTCAACCATTGAACCAGCCAGCCTCAACCAGTTGCCCCTAGACTTCAGTCACCTGGTTGTCTCTGGGGTTTAGTATCTGTTCTCTCTCATTTTGTGACCCCTCATGGCTTGTTATTTTCACAGTCCATTATTAAAGATATTGTTCATCGATGAATCATCTCCGCAAATCTGCTTTTGGGTTAAACCTCCTCTATATTTCCTGACAGGATGGGTGAACCTTCAATTGACCCAGCAGAGTTTGTTCACCTAAAGGAAGTTGTCCATCAACATGAGCACATGACCCAGAAGCAGCAGGAAACCACTGACCATCTGCTTGCCACTCCCAACCAACTCTCTGTCTTGATACTGCAACCCTGCACCAGTGAACCTCTTCACTTGGAGCCCAGGTTTCCAATGCCCAATTGCTTTGATGGATCTGGAAACCAGTGCAATGAACGTACTGTCCCAATGTGTCCTACACTTGGAGCTCCAGCCATCTCTGTATTCTACAGACCAAGCCTAGATTACCTTTGTTATCTCTCTCTTGGCTGGGCGAGCTCTGACATAGGCCGCTGCTAAGTGGAATAATAAAAGCACCATTTGCAATAAATATGAAGAATTCACCACTGAGGTTTACCGGGAGGTGGGAGGCAGCAGATGTTTTGCCTGCACCAAGATTCATGCTTGGTGCTGGATTACACCGTGGAATTTGGGATCCCTGCAGCTGGAATGTTGAAGTGCCACTGGCCCATTACAGCATTGCCCCTCAGAGTGGAAAGACAAGCTGTCTACCTGGGAGATTCCTGCTGACCTTGAAAGTCTCATCACTCTGGTCCTTTGTATTGACAAGCATGTTATGGAATGACCCTCCAGATCACCAGCCAGAACCCAGTTCCTAGAAAGGTTCCAGTTATTAGATCCATTTCAGACAGCAGGACCCTCATCAACAATGCCACTGGAATTCATATAGTTAGGGAGAGCTTCACCACCTCTCTCCCTACCACATGGGAGAAATGTCCTCTGGGCTGAACTGTCCCACAATCTACACACCTCCTCTGCTACAGCAAATGTCACCCTTTAAAGACCTTTGCTCCTGCGGAAGAGCCAATGGTGGAGGTCCCAACCGCCAGTTCACCACTCCTGGTGTGCTTGGAAGAGGGCACGGAAGGTCATTCTAGCTGCCAAATGCATCTGCTGCCATCAGGTCAACTGCTAGTGGCACCCAGTGGGACTATTCTGGCCTCGGGACTTTGTCTGGCTGTCCACCCGAGATCTGCCTCGCATTCCAACTTCCACGAGCTCTCTCCCGGTTCACTGGTCCCTTCAAGATCACCCATTGCATCAATTCAGTCATTTACTATCTCCAGCTGTCACTATCCCTAGGGGTCACATCTACCTTTCATGTGTCCTGCCTCTAGCCCGCCATTGATGGACCACTCAATCCACCTAAGCTTTCACCCCTGGAATCTAGGATGGTGGAAATGGTCCAGTGTACACGGTTCACCATTTGATGGATTTACATCATTGTGGACAGGATCTACAGTACCTGTTGATTGGAAAGGGAATGCCCCAGAAAAGAGAATTGGGGTGCCATCCAGTGTCACCTTGGATTCATCACTTATTGAGAAGTTCCACCAGACCCATCCAGATCTTCCTGGGCTATCAGGTGCTGGCAGTAGGAGGTAGTCCTTTCAGACCTGCACAGGCAGGCAGCTCCCAGTCTTCACCCAGCTAACCGCAGTCACCTGCTTCTCATTTTCAACTCAGCATCTATTTGAACCCAGCGCTCATCCACAATCCTGTTCACTCCTGACAGCCAGTCTCAACCAGTTGCTGCTTGCCTTCAGTTATCTTGTTGCCTTGTTGTGTTAAATATCTGTTCTCTCTTGTTTTGAGGTTCCTTATGGCTTGTTATTTTTCAACTTATTAGTAAAATATCATTTACTGCTAAATCATTTCCACTGCTCTGCTTTTGGGTCAAGCCTCCTGACACAGCTCTGTTCTAAATGTATTTCCCCCTATTTTGAGGCTGTGCCCTCTTGTAAAAGACTCACCTACTGCAGGAAACATCATCTCCACATCCACTCTATCTAGCTCTTTCAATATTCAATAGGTTTCAATGAGATTACCCCCTCCTCCTCATTCTTCTAAACTTCAGCGAGTACAGGCCCAGAGCCATCCATTAAGCCTTTGTCAGGCCTACACAGGCACTACTTTTCAGTCTCCACCCTGCTACCAGAATTCACCTATCACTCATTTCCAATTCAGCACCTGCAGCCTATTTAAAACTTGCTTTCATCCACAGTCCTTGTTCACCCACTGAGCCAGCCACCCTCAACCACTTCTTGTCCCTAGCCTTCAGATACCTTGTTGCCTGTGGTTTTTACTATCCATTCTCTCTCATTTAGTTTCGAGTTATAAATCTGTTCTGAGCCATTTTATGACCTGCTCCAATTTCCAATTGAAAAAGAATCACTAAGTTAGCACAAGATTTCAATGGGTTAAAAAAGCACAAGGTGTTTGTGTTTACATTAAACTATTCTCCTAAAATAGGTTCACACACACAGAAGTGTGTATACTGAGTCACATTTGTGTTTATGCTAAACTAAGGTCAATAGAAAAATACTGGAGCCCAGGAAAAAAATCCTAGCACCAGGTCAAATTTAATTCCATTATCTTACATGAATTATATTCCAGTTTTACAAATGTGAGAAAATTAGCAGACACTGGAAATCCAAATCAATGCAAACAAAATGCTGAAGTAACTCAGCAGGACAGGCAGCATCTATGGAAAAGAGTAAACAGTCAATGTTTCAGGCCAAGACCCTTCATCAGGACTGGAAAGGATGAGGAGAAGTCAGTAAGAAAGTGGGGAGGGGGGAGAGGAGAAAGAAGTACAAGGTTGTAGGTGATAGATGGAACTGGGAAGGGGGAGGAAGTGAAATAAAGAGCTAGAAAGTTGATTGGTGAAAGAGATAAAGGGGGAATCAAATACGGGAGGACAGAAGATCATGGAAGAAAGAGAGCACCAGAGGGAGGTGATGGGCAGGTAAGGAGATAAGGTGAAAGAAGGAAAAGGAAAGGGGAATTGTGAAGGGGGGTGCAATTAACAGAAGTTTGAGAAACTGATGTTCATGTGATCAGGTTGAAGGCTACCCAGACGGTATATAAAGTGTTGCTCTCCCAGTCTGAGTGTGGCTTCATCGCGGCAGTAGAGAAGGCCATAGACGGACATGTCATAATGGGAATGGGAAGTGAAATTAAAATGGGCAGCCACTGAGAAATCCCACTTTTTCTGCCGGATGGAGCGAAGGTGCTCAGCGAAGCAGTCTCCCAATCTACGTCAGGTCTCACTGAAATACAGGAGACCACAGTAGGTTCCAGTTTTTGCTTACAACCACAGAGTTCACTTTCACATTACTAGGGTACAAGTGGGAAACAGAGGCATGCTTCAAACAACGAATCTGCTACATTTGGGAAGTCTTCACTTGGATTTGAATAGATACTAAACTTTAACTTGTACTTGACGTTTATGAAATTTATTATTTATATATATTTATTGATCAATTATTTTTCAACTGATTACAGAACAATGTTCAAACAGTACTATACAACTCAGCAGCAGGTCTGTTATTCTTGTGTTAAAGAAAGGAAGATTAGTTTTATGAAGTGTCATTTCAGCCCTCACGGTATGTGCTCATTCAATATATACCCAATGAATAGAACTCAGCCAATAAGTTCAGAACCTGACATTCAATAGAATATTTTCAATAATTCTTAATTTTCAAAGCATTTACACTTTTAGTATAAGTGGGCGACCCCAACCAAATAGATGCTGGGCATGTGTACATAACATGGGGATTCAATTTAAGAGAAGGTGAAATTTAAAAGCGTTTGGACAATTAAATGAAGGATAAATGCAACTAGTAGTAATTGATTGGCTGAGGAGCACCTTAGTATGATAAAGGCATTATGCAAATAAAATAGACCTGAGCAAATTGACAGATCATATGTGAGGTTTGCATCTCTGCACATTTGGTTCCACTAATGTCGCTGGGGATAAGTGTGTGGCAGCGAATACAAGGGATCCTGGCTCTCCTGATTTTGTTTCACGTTAAGGAGCAAACTGATTTACTCCTTGCACATCTGAGCACCCTGACATCCTTACATAGCCGCACTGACAAGAATGTGGGGACTTTTAATCTGCTTTCGACCCTTGGCTGGGGCATCTCAAGGAACAGAGTAAAAAAGTGAAAAAGGAAAGAATTTACATGTGTATATATATAAAAACATAAGAATATATATATATATAGTTTTGTGAGTCATTATGAAAAGTAGTTATTTGCTGGATCAGTTTGATTCAATGCTAAAAAGAGTTTTCAGGATTGGGCCCATTTGCCATTCCTGCCCAACCATGGTTGAGGTCATCTCCAGCATCTCTCCCTGGAGCTGTCTGTATCCTTGTGGAATATCTGATTTCCAGTATCAGTAAAGTCTATGACAGTGGTGTAACAAGCTGCTGGGTGCATACGCAGTCAGAGGGGGAATGAGAGATAAGCCCATGTACTTTCACTAACAATCGTGTTGGCAAAGGCTTCTGATGCAGGAAGAGAGAGGCTGATAATTACTGAGTGCTTATTTATAATGAAGATTTGTGTGAAGGGTCTTGTGGAGTCAAGTTCACTAGTGAGGAATCATCCATATCTAGAAGATGCTTAGGCCACCCAAGGCTCAGCTTCTCCTACACAGCACATTCCATGCCCCCCACCCAATACTTTAGATCACTGTGGCATTGGCCAACTGCTGCTCAGGCTCCAAACTTCACGCCAGTACCATCAGCTCTTTGCAGAGAACATATTTCAGATATTCAAGTGAGACTATTGGAGTTGTCTAGCTGTCATTTCCGGCTTGTTTCAGGCTTCCAATATGTCAATCCTTCTTTAGAATCTCTCCTAAGACATCCATTCGGAGAAAGGACCAACTGTATCCCAGCGCTGGTAGACTGACTATTTAAGTATCTTTACCCTTCAGAACAATCTAGAAAACATCAGATTTTTTCCTGATAATTAAATGATAAATGGGGGTCTAGTCGAAGATACTTATTGAACCAAAAGCTGTTTATGAATTACTATTTCTGTTTTTTTAAGTAGTGGACTTGAAAACATTTTAATAGAACCCTAAATCTTGCATAACCATTTAAATGAATGTTGGCAGTGTCAACAATGTATTTCTTCCATTTAAAAATTAATTTATCAACTCTTAATTTCCACATCAATACTCCCTTCACCTATTGGCATCAACTATTGTCTACGTTTCAGCTTGCTTGGCATAATAATAATTTCAAATTATGGAATTCTTCAATCCATAAAGTAATCACAATGTTATTGCAATGAGCAAGAAATTATGGAGTTTCATGATTATAGGCTACATCATGGCCAGTCATATTGTATACTAAGTAAACTGACAGAATTTTTCACGTTACAAGGTGCAAACAAAAATACTCATTATGCTTTACCACAGAGCATTAGAGTTTCTAAGTTTATTTATTATTTATTTATTGAGTTACAGTGTGGAATAGGCTCTTCTGCCCCTTGGAGCCACACAGCAGAGCAATTCCCTAACTTAATCCTAGTCTAATCACAGGACAATTTACAATGGCCAATTAACCTACCGATTGGTATGTCTTTGGACTGTGGGAGGAAACAGGCGCACCCAGAGGAAACCCACATGATCACAGGGAGAACATACAAACACCTTACAAGTTTTTTGTTGTTGTTCAGTCCTTTAATTGAGTCTGACTCTTTGTGACATCATAGACCATAGGGTCCATGGGGTTTTCATGGTAAGATATGGAAGTAGATTACCAGGCCTTTCTTCTGCCCAGGTACTACTGCTGGCCAGGTTGGGACCTGGCTGGGTTTGAACTCAGGACCATCTGCCTTGAAGTGCCACTACTCCACCAGCCGGCCCACATTTGAACATTTGACCTTACAGGTAGCGGTGGCAATTGAACCCCGGTCGCCTGTACTGTAAAGCATTGTGCGAGCCACCCTTTAGTTTTCATATAATGCTTTTAACTGCAGAAATATGCCTTGAAAAATATCCGCAAATGCTTTCTAACTTGGCTTTATCACTGCTTGTGTTATTTATATTGTTAATAATCCACTTTGCTGAGGGCTGCTGTGCAAGAGTGCAGGCAATCTCTATCAAAGATCTGTCAATAGCACAGCAACAAAGGGCATCTTAAATTGAATTTAAACTGCAACAGCGGCATGGCCAGACTTTCTATTTTTCAGTCCAGTATATTAGAACAAGCACTTCCATCTTGGAAAGGGGGTATGGATTTACGCTCCATTCTCCATATCATTTCAGCTGCTATCCATTTCAAAGGCATCTTTGCAGCAATGCAAACTTGAGACAATGCTCCTACTGAGAGGGCAATTGCAATGTGGGGCAGTCAGAGGTAGAAAAGCTGCAGCTTAGTGTGATACATGCCCATTATCTAACAGAAAACTACTTCCACAATGCTTATATTTAAGTTTAAGGATGGGATAATAGCAACTTTACTAGAATCACAAAAGGCACTTTGACTCAATGCTGCCCACCTGGAAGGAGTTTCTGTGACTCCAGGAAGAACCTATTACTTGATCGTCATTCCCTGCGTACTATGGGATGCAAAATTAAAACTGCTTGCAAGCCACTAATGATTATCTACTTCAGTTATCTCTAGTAAGGGTGGGCAAGATGTAAGTCATGGTGATCTGAATCATCATATTCCACTGCCGCAGTAAGGTGATTGGGTTACAGTAACATTTCCTTCATTGGTGTTGCATTTTTGTTATATTTTGAGTGTTTCACTTTCATCTACACCCTCAAAACTAAACAACTACCAGCCACTGGCAACAACGCCGATCACCATGAAGTACTTTGGATGGCTGGTAATGACTCATATCAAAACTCCCTTCCTGCCCCATTGGGCACTCACCAATATGCTGACTGATGCCATAGAATCTGTCATACACCTGGCCAAAACATACCTAGAAAACAAGCACACTTGTGACAGAACTCTGTTTCTGGATTTCACTTTGACATTCAACACTATGGTCCTACACTATGCGTAACCAACAGACCTCAGCTCAGAAGCACAACCTCTCCTCCATTCCCATCATCTTCAACATCTCCTAGGGCTGTGCGCTGAACCCATTGCTGTACACTCTGCTCACACATGACAGCATGGTCAAACACTCGCGTAATCACGTAAAATGGTGAAGTTTGCTGATAACACGACAGGGGTGGGGTTCATCACCAACAGTGACGAGACCAACGCAGAGAAGAGGTGGATGAGCTCGAGGTCTGGTGCCAGACAAATAAACTCCTCTCAATGTCAACAAGGCAAATGAGATGGCTATCGACTTCAGGAGAACTCACACCGCTCACACTCCCCCTTACATCAGTGGCACCGCCGTGAAAATTGCAAGCAGTTTCAAACTCCTGGGAGTGCACATCACACACAAACTCTCATCGTCTCCGGACACATTCTACAGAATGAGGAAGGCTCACCGATGCCTCTTCTTTCTGAGCAGGCTGAAGAGGGCTGGATTATGCACATCTATACTCGTGTCATTCTAGAGGTGTGCAGTGGCGAGCATCCTAAGATGCTGCATCACTACATTGCTATGCTAACGGCACTGCGTTTGACAGGAAGGCTCTACAATGGGTACTCAAAACTGCCCAATGCATCACTGGCACAAGATTACCTCCTATCAAGGACATATATACAGAAAGGTGCCAGAAAATGGCAGTAACATCATGAAAGGTGCCCCCCACCTCTACTCATGGACTATTTGTCAGAACCCATCAGGGAGGAGACTACCAGGCCAGGACGACCACACTCAAAAACAGTTACTTTCCTCAAGCTGTAAAGCTGATCAACCATTTCACATACTAACCCAACCCTCCATGCTCCTAACCACCACTACTTTATCACTTCCTGTCAGTTACCTTATGTACAGGTCACTCCTGTACTGAGAGTCACTTTATGGACGTACAATCCATACAATCAATCAAGCTATCTTATGTATTTATATTTATTGTGGCTTTTATCGTTATTGCGTTCTTATTTTTTGTGCTGTATCAGAGCTAGAGTAACAATTATTTTGTTCTCATTTATTGAACAAATTAATACCCCAGCTAATGCATTTAAGATCTGCACATTGAACTACTCATACCTCCATCCAAACTGTTCCAGTAGGGACATTAAAAAATCATTTATGGAATGAGAATACTGCTGGCGTGACCAAACTACAAATACAAATACTTTATTGTCACCAAACAAGACCAATGCTTAAAGCAGCCAATAAGCAACATTAGTGGGAACAGAAATGTCTTTTGCATACTAAATCTCAAATGAATTGTCATGAAATTTGTACAGTACTTGCCTTAACTGCAAGTCACATCTTTGAAGAACCAATAAAGTACTCCTTAAATCTAGTCACCAGTCTGACATGGAGAAATATGGTTGCCAATGTATGCACAATTAGCTGCCCCAAATTGGAATGAGAGACCTGACCCAGAATAACATGTCTTTTAGTGATATTGGTTGAGTGATAAATATTGATCAGGACTTCAGGAAGATCCTCCTTCTGTTTGATCAGTGTCTTATGGTCCTCTGGATGACATCAGCAGTACTTCAGTGTTTCATTGAAGTGTCAGTTTGAATTATGTCCTTGTCTCTCCAACACCGGAGCTTCAACCCAAAGTTCTCAGACTCAGATGTGACCACTCAGTCAATACTGACTCACCTGAGTAATCAATTTTGGATTTGTAGTATTCAAAATTTCTGAAGGTTTTATTGATAGATTAAATTAAAAGTTACATCTAATAATTGTATAGAATGCATTATTCATATGAAGTACAAAAGAATATTTTGAGAAACTACAATTGGTGGTTTAAGGACTTAAATGAAACTTCATAAAATTCTAATTGAAGTAGACATGAAAGATTTTGTTACATGTGTAAGCTCTCATCTTATTGAAAAATAATTCCCTTACTGATAATTCGTTCACATCTGTTGCATTTCATTAACTATGGAACAAGATGCTATATTTTTAACATTCACCCTGTATTATTCAGATCATTTTCTGACTGATTTCAGATGTTTATCTCATGTGATATGGCAGCTATAAATATAAATGGGATAGATGTTGAGGATCTGTCCACTTTTGTCATCGTTTCTGGTGGGAATGTATAAAAACTGAGTTCTGTTCCAATCAGTGAGAAGTTTTGCATTATCAAGATGAAACTGTACTTTAATTGCTACCAACCTACTGTGTCAGGCCTGATGATTACCTGGTATGGTGCTGAAAATCTGTGCCAGCCAACTCTCATGAGTGTTCAAAGACATCTTCGATCTTTCACTGCTGCAGTCGGAGATTCCCACCTGCTTCAAGAGGGTGACAGTTATACCAGTGCCCAGGAAAAGCAGGACAAGCTGTCTTAACTACTGTTGCCTGGTTGGACTCACATCTGGTGTGACAAAGCACTTTATTTATTAATTTATTGAGATTCACAGCAGAATGGGCTCTTCCAGCCCTTTGAGTCACTCTGCCGAGCAAACCCTTGACTTAACTCCAGCTCAGTCACGGGACAATTTACTATGACCAGTTAACCTACTAACCAGTCTGTCTTTTGACTGTCGGAGGAAAGCACACCTCCGGGAAGAAACCCATTCATTTCATGGGGAGGACATGCAGGCTCCTTACAGATGAATCGGAACTAATCTCTGATGCCCTAATAACATCGCACTAACCATTATGCTACCCTGGTGCCCTCATCAACTACTGCCTAAGCGAGGACCTAAACCTGCTGCAATTTGCCAGTCGCCACAAAAGGTCTACAGCGGATATAATCTCACTGGCTCTTCACTCGGCTTTGGATCACCTGGACAGTATCATTACCTATGTTCGGCTACAATTTGCTGATTACAGCTCAGTGTTCAATGCCATCATACCCTCAGTTCTAATCGACAAGCTCCCAAATCTGGTCCTCGGTACCTCTCTCTGCAACTAGATCCTTGACTTCCTCACTGGGAGATCACAGTCTGTGTGGATCAGAAATGACGTCTCCCTTCTGCTGACAGTCAACACTCGCACACCTGGAGGATGCGTACTTTTCTCATTGCTCGACCCTCTCTCTGCATCCACGACTGTATGGCTAGGCACAGCTCACACACCAGCTATAAATTCGCTGATGACATGACTATTGTTGGCAGAATTTCAGATGGTGACAAGAAGGAGTAAGTAAAGTAAAGTAAAATTTATTATCAGAGTACATACATGTCACCACGTACAACCCTGAGATTCTTTTTCTGCGGGCATACTTAGCAAATCTGTAGGACAGTACCTGCAAAACAGAATCAATGGACACCAAACTGTGCAAATGATTGAGGTGTGTTATCTGTTCTTGAACCTGGTGGTGCAAGTTCTGATTCTCTTGTACCCTCTACCTGATAGCAACAGTGAAAAAAGTGCATGGTCGGGGGTGGGGAGGTGAGGATCTTTGATAATGGATGCTGCTTTCCTACAGCAACACTTCGTGTAAATATGCTCAACGGTTGGGAGGGTTTTACCCGTGACGTACTGGTCTGAATCTATTACCTTTTGTAGGAGTTTCCACTCAAAGGCATCAGTATTCCCATACCAGCCGTAACGCAGCCAGTCAGCGCACTTTCCACTGTTATGACCCCAGCCCCCTCCTTTGTGAGAATCGCAAGAGCCCTAGTGAAGGGGGGGTCAATGACCCAAGAGAAGAGAAAGATACGTGTGGTGTCCCTCGTTTCACGGCGAGGCAAAAGCTGGCGACTGTGGTCATTGTCTCGTGGAGACACCTTTGTGAATTGGGAACTGTACTACGTGTATACCCTCAGGGCAACGTGGGTGGAGAGATGGAGAGAGATTGCATCATCCCAACCTGATTGACATCTGAGACCCCGTGAGTTCAGATAAAAGAGGGGTTGTAAAGACGGCCCCCCAGACGCACTAGAAGACACGCTAGAAATCCTGTGACAGCGTTTAATAGCGACAGCCGGTGGTGGGGTTCGTGTGCGTCTTTTCCTTGCCTGGGATTGGCGACCTCACCACGGAAGAACGGCTTTAGCTACAGGAGAGGTCACAAGTGAGCGGCCATTCCCCAACGAGACTCCGACAGATCGAACTCATAAAGGTTGGAAAAACCCGCTGGGTAACTGTTCCCTCCAATCTCTATCGCTCTCTCTCTAACAAAGTGCACCACCGCGACACCCCAAAAGACGGCAGCTGGTGGAACTGCAGTGACCGCAAGAGACTTTTATATATACACCGGACAATATATATTACCCCTAGACAACGATAGAGCTTTTTTTTTATTGATTATTACTATACCTGCGCTTTAGATTGAGTATTGACGACGTATGTTATCTGAATGTTTGTATTAACCTTAATTTCGTGCCCCTTTATAAATAAAAACGTTTAAAAATGGTACCATCAGACTTCAGCGGACCTCTCTATCTTTGCGGGTAGGTGACCCAGTTACGGGGATACGTAACACCACCTCACAACTTATAGGAGTTTGCGGAAGTTTTTGATGATATGCTGAATCTCCGCAGACTCCTGAGGAAGTAGAGGCACTGTCGTGCTTTCTTCACAACTATATTGATATGATGGGTCCAGGATGGGTTTTCTGAGATGGTGACTCCCCGGAATTTAAAGTTACTGACCTTCTCCACCTCTGATCCTCCGATGAGGACTGGCTCACGGACCTCTGGTTTACCCTCTCCTGAAGTCTACAATCAGTTCCTTGGTCTTAATGACATTGAGTGAGAAGTTGTTGTTATTGCACCACTCAGTGAAGTTATCAATCTCCCTCCTGTATGCTGATTCATCACCACCATTAATGCAACCCACAACAGTGATGTCATCAGCAAACTTATATATGGTGTTGGACCTGTGGTCAGCCACACTGTCATAGGTGTAAAGTGAGTAGAGCAGGGGGCTAAGCACACAGCCTTGTGATGCTCCTGTGCTGATGGAGATTGTGGAGGAGATGTCTTTGCCAATCTGGACTGACTGGGATCTACTGGTGAGGAAATCCAGGATCCAACTGCATAATGGGTTATTGAGGCCCAGGTCTGGGAGTTTACTGATCAGTTTTGAAGGGATGATGGTGTAAAATGCTGAGCTGTAATTGATAATCCTGATGTATGCATCTTTACTGTCCAGATGTTCCAAGGTTGTGTAAACAACCAACGAGAAGGGACCTGCTGTAGACATGTTGCTTCAGTAGGTGAAGTGGGGTGGATCCAAGTCACCACTCAGACAGGAGCTGATATGTTTCAACACCAGCCTCTCAAAACACTTCATCACTGTGGATGGAAGTGCCACTGGGCAATAGTAATTTAGACAGGTTAACATGTTCTTCTTGGGCACCAGTACAACTGAAGCCTGCTTGAAGCAGGTGGGTACCAAAAACTGCTGGAGCAAGAGGTTGGAGATATCCGTGAACACACCAGCCAGTTGGTCTGTACAGGTCTTTAGTCTCAGCTAGGTATTTCGACTGGACTGGATGCTTTGCTTGGATTCGCTCTTTTGAAGGCAGCCCAAACTGATCCTGACTGAAGGATCATCGGGAGACACGGGGGTTCATGATGGTTCCTCCCTGTTCTGGTGATCAAGGTGAGCATAGAAGGCATTGAGCTCATCTGGAGTACAGAAGTAGGATAGACTAGCTAGTGGAGTGGTGTCGCAACAATAACCCTGCACTCAACATCAGTAAGACCAAAGAATTGATTGTGGACCTCAGGAAGGGAAAGTCGAGAGAACACACAGCAGTTCTCATCGAGGGATCAGCAGTGGAAAGGGTGAGCAGTTTCAAGTTCCCGGGTGTCAACAACTCTGAAGATCTATATTTGGCCCAGTATATTGACGCAGTTACAAAGAAGGCATGACAAAGGTTGTATTTCACTAGGAGTTTGAGGTGACTTGGCATGTCTCCAAAGGCTCTTGCAAATTTCTAGAGATGTACTGTAGAAGGTATTCTAACTGGTATCTGGTGTGGAGGGGCCACTGCACAGGACTGGAAAAAGCCAGCTTCATCACGGACACTAGCCTCCCCAGCATTAAGAACATCTTCAAAATGCAATGCCTTAAAAAGGCAGCATCTGTCATTAAGGAACCCATCACCTAGGACATACAATTTTCTCATTGCTGCCATCAAGGAAAAGGTACAGGAACTGGAAGACACACACTGAATGTTTTAGGAGCAGTTTCTTCCCCGCCACTGTCAAATGTTTGAATGGACAATGAACCCACGTACATGTATACTGTATATATTTCACAACATATGCCCATGATATTAAACTTGATTCTGATTAAGGTCTCACTCATTTCCAGTACCAGAGAATAAATTACATTACACAATTCACTCTTTAAAATGTTACTCTATTTTATTCTCTAGTTTAACGTATGTTACAGGTGTTATTTAGCAGGTTGCATAGTGTGTAGTAAATTACAAGTGCCAACAAGTTTCCTGTCTTTGAGATTAGATTGATCTGATTAGCAAAATAATCAGTTTGATGCCAGTGGCTGCCACTGGTTATATCCTGTTTGAGCTGCTGACTGACATACACTGCTGTCAGGCGAGGGCAAGTTCTGACCTCAGAAAGCACTTGGGTATTTGTGGGGAAATCTTGAGGTCAGCCCTAAGCACCAATTTTTTGCTGACTGTAAATTCTGGGCCAATATTTACATGATACACAGATTAGAGTCAACAAATATTTGGACCTTAAAATTCACTTTACAAGGTCAGCATACAAATATTTGAGGTGGATTTGCAAGAAGTAACCCTTGCTTGCAAGCTGTAACTTGGGCAGATGAGTTGCAAAGATCCTTGGGAAAAAATTCTAGCAGATGATTGAGGGAAACACCAGATAAGTTTAACCCTCCAAAGTCCTCATATTAAATTCTTTTGTGAATCAGTTTAGTCATCCATACCATCTATCTTTCATTGGTCTAATTATCCACAGCAATCTAACTTGCTTCCACTGAGAATTGCCCTGGCATTTTATCCTATAAATAACATAATGGGAAATTGACTATTTAAGTACTTAACCAGATGGAATCCAAGATGATCTTGAGAATGTGCCAGATCTCTTAATAGGAACTGGCTAAATTTCTAAGAATGCACAGTCAGAAAGTGCATGTTCCCTCATCCCTCAAAGTCCTTACCAAAATCTTCACAGAGTTCAGTCATCAGCTTGTCTAAAGACTTCAGCACAGAATGGACATTACTGTGTACCAAAGAGGACATGACCAATCTTTATGCACGCTGACGACATTGATGTCTGTCTGTGTCATTGTCTGCATAATTACATTTCTATGTAGATCAGTGGTGAAGAAAGAAGTCCCAGGAGACCTCGAGGCACAATAGAGAACAGTGGAGAAGGAAAGAAGATTAGGGTTTGGGTATTTTCCCAGTTGCATGAAGATGATAAGAAGTGTCACAATGAAACAAGATAAAATAGAACCAATCAAGAAAAACACATTTCAGGAGGATTAAATCCAAATTAACTGGAACCAAATAAAAACAGAAAGTAAGAAATTGCTTCTCCCAAGAGTAATAGAATAAGTTCACTAGTTTCGTCAAACTAGTTTGAAATTCTTGGGTCAGTTCTTTTAGAAACACAGAAACATAGAAAACCTACAGCACAATACAAACCAGTCAGCCTACAAAGCTGTGCCGAACATGCCCTTAACTTATAAATAACTTAGGGTTACCCATAACCCTCTATTTATCTGAGGTCCATGTACCTATCCAGGAGTTGCTTAAAAGATCTTATCGTATCTGCTTCCACCACCGTCACTGGCAGTCCATTCCACGCACTCACCACTCTCTGCGTAAAAAAAATAACAACTTACCCCTGACATCTCCTCTGTACCTACCTCCAAGCACCTTAAAACTGTGCCCTCTTTTGCTAGCCATTTCAGCCTTGTGAAAAAGCCTCTGACTATCCACATGATCAACGACTCTCATCATCTTATACACATCTATCAGGTCACCTTTCATTTTCCATCTCTCCAAGGAGCAAAGGCTGAGTTCACTCAACCTATTCTCATAAGGCATGCTCCCCAATCCAGGCAACATCCTTGTCAATCTCCTTTGCACCCTTTCTATGGTTTCCACATCCTTCCTGTAGTGAGGCGACCAGAACTGAGCACAGTACTCCAAGTGGGGTCTCACCAGGGTCCTATATAGCTGCAACATTACCTCTTGGCTCCTAAACTCAATCACACGATTGATGAAATTCAATGCACTGTACATTTCCTTAGCCACAGAGTCAACCTGTGCAGCAGCTTTGAGTGTCCTATGGACTCAGACCCCAAGAGCCCAGTAATCCTCCACACTGCCAGGAGTCTTACCATTAATACTATATTCTGTCGTCATATTTGACCTACCAAAATGAACCACCTCGCATTTTTCTGGGTTGAATTCCATCTGCCACTTCTTAGCCCAGTTTTGCATCCTATCAATGTCCCGTTGTAACCTCTGACAGCCCTCCACACTATCCACAACACCTCCAAACTTTGTGTCATCATCAAATTTACTAACCCATCCCTCCACTTCCTCATCCAGCTCATTTATAAAAATCACGAAGAGTAGGGGTCCCAGAACAGATCCCCGAGACACACCACTGGTGACCAACCTCCATGCAGAATATAACCCATCTACAACCCCTCTTTGCCTTCTGTGGGCAAGCCAGTTTTGGATCCACAATATAATGTCCCCTTGGATCCCATGTCTCCTTACTTTCTCAATAAGCCTTGCATGGGGTACCTTATCAAATGCCTAAGATCATCTGCTTTGTTCATAGTACTCCTTGCATTAAAATAGACACATCTCAATCCATCAGTCTGAGTGCATCCCTTCTCTATCACCTGCCTATCCTCCTTCTTGCATTGTCTCCAAGCTTTCTCTATTTGTGAGCCAACTGTCTCTTCCTCTGTCTCTTCCTCTGTCTCTTCAGTTTTGTTCCCCACACCCCTGCCCCCCCCCCCCAGCAATCCTAGCTTAAACTCTCCACAATAGCTTTAGCAAACCACCCTGCCAGATATTGGTCGCCCTGGGATTCAAGTGCAACCTGTCCTTTTTGTACAGGTCACACCTGCCCCAAAAGAGGTCCCAAAGTCCAGAAATCTGAATCCCTGCCCCCTGCTCCAATAAATGGGACAATTGACTGTATCATGCAACAGGTATCCTGAACTGTGGAAAACTACACTAGATAACTTTAGTGAAGAGTTTTCGGCTTATATTCTGCCTTCGACCTAATTTTATTTAACTCATCTTTCCATTCAAAAGTAAAAGCCCCCCAGCAGAATATCCAAGTACAGTAAACTTATATATATTCCATATTCATGCATTTGGAATTCTCACGCAACTGACAAAAATTTCCAAGAACGTTGAGCAATTACATTTTTTTTCTCAAAATCATTTATCCTAATTTCACACAGCAGGCTTTTATGTGATTTGTGTCCCACCGCACAACAGCCCAGCCTCAGTCCAATGAATGGTTGCAAGCTGTACTGTATTTCGCCTATCTATTCACTCTAATGCATTAGAGTACCTCTTGCAAAGCTATGATAGGGAAATAAGTTGTTTTAACATTGAAGTAGAAAAATGTAAAAGACTTGGAAGAAGGTGAAAATCATAATGTTTTTAAAAATATTAATTTGGTATTCGTTCCTCAGATACAGCAAAGCTTTTAAAGAGTTCTTCCTGCACCTGAAGAAAGACAAAGGCGTTGAAGTGCATGATGCACAGAATCGTGCTTTACGTGGCAAGTTTTTTTTAGAAATCAGAAAGTGCAGTTAACTTGGGTCAACACCAGTGGAAAAAGCTATTCTGCAAAAAAGTCTATGGTTGTCCTACATAAGGTTATTTTCTTTGTTGAAAATAAGCATAATATGTGAATTTTATTTCAAGTGTAATGTAAAATAAGTGTAAACAGACGATTTTAGCTTGTTTTTGTTCTGTACATTAGGGCAGTGCAGTTGTAGACTGATTATCAGCAAACTCTGATGATTTGGCACTTAATGTGAGGCTGAGTGCAGTTAGTCATTTGATTTAGTTTGGTGTATTTTACATTAACACTGTTTTGCCTTAAATATAGAATTGCATTATTTAGAAGGGTAAAGAAATGACATAAAGTCTTGCAATTTATTTAGAGGTTTATGCATAGAATACTAGCATGTGATATGTAGTACTGTTTCCTTTGAGCAGTTATGAAACTGACAAATTTTGTTTGATGAGCACAAATCACATCCCCATAGATGCTAGATGGCTAAGAATATATTGTATCTCCTCAAAGTCAAGTGGCTTCAGTTCCGCTACCATACCTGATATTCATTCTAAGAGTTAACCATCCTTTGAGGGCCGATACCTTCCCTGAGGTCTCAAGTTTACCTTTCACCAATATACACTCAGTAACCAATTTACATTTAAATGTTAATGCAAATATCTAATCAGCCAATCATGAGGCAGGAACTCAATACATAAAAGCATGAAGACATGGTCAAGAGGTTCAGTAGTTGTTCAGACTAAATGTCAGAATGGGGAAGGTATGTGATATAAGTAACTTTGACTGTGGAATGACTGTTGGTGATTTGAGCATCTCAGAAACTGCTGATCTCCTAGGACTTTCATGCACAACATTCTCCAGAGTTTTCAGGGAATGGTGCAAAAACAAAGACATCTATTGAGCGGCATGTCTGTAGGTAAAAGTTCCTAGTTAATGAGTGAGGTCAGAGGAGAATGGTTCAAGTTGACAGGAAAGCAACAATAACTCAAAAAGCCACTTATTTATACTGTGGTGTGTAGTAGAGCATCACTGAACAGACAAGTTGAATCTTGAAGTGGATGAGCTACAGCAGCAGAAGAATACAAACATACACTTAGTGACCACTTTATTAGGTACAGGAGGAGGACCTTATAAAGTGGCCATTGAGTGAATTTTTGTGTTTATAGTGATCTCATCCTCATGCAACTTGAAATTGCTCTGCAATGTATTCTCTAATACATCACTTTCATCTAACTCTTTGAGGATTTCTCTTTATGTCTTCTTTTTCTCTTTTCTAATCTACTTTCGGGCTCTGCTGACTTGAGTCAAACCTGCATTCTGGGTGCCTCTTCAACCAAGCCCCAAATCAAACACAGAATCAACAAAATTTAGTTCAGTTCACTCCCAAATTTCTCTTTTTGACAATTGCTAAAATAATGCCTCTCAGCATGTAAATATCAAACAAAAACTGCTGATTCTGCAAATCTAAAGTAAACACAGAAAATACTGGAAACAATAAGTAGCTCAGCCAGCATGTGTGGAAAGAGAAGCAAAATTAATGTTTCAGGTCAAAACAGAGGGTTTTAGACCTGGATTATTATCTCTATTTCTTTTCCTATCAATAATAGCCATTGTTTTTCTCTTTCCAAAGACATTGCCCTCATGGTTCATAGTAACTCTGTGTGAACTATGATGAGAAGCTCTTCTGAACAGAGTGGCTTGCTAAACAATCCAAATAACAGAAGCTTAGCAAATTCACAGAAGGAAATGCTAAGCAATATAAAGTGAGGTGGACCGCTATTAATTGAAATATTTGCAGTAATTACTTGGATCTAACTGTAAATTATCATCATCCATTAAAAAGAGTTAAGACATATGTTAGCCAAGACAGAACCAGAGACATCACCCCTTTCTAAGATCTCAGCAAGCCAATGTCCTCTTTCCATTCAGTATCCAGGCAAACTGTCTCACATTGGCAATGTCTGGACTGGTGATATTTGAAGATGTCTAACAAAGGAGCCAAATTACTAGCTGATAAATGTCAGTTAGTAGGTTGAAGGATATTTTTTGTTTTGTTTTTAAATTGTAATATGACTGCCCCATTCTCACATAAGCTGATGAACACTAGGAAGTTAAAATTAGTGGATACCAAAGGCCAATTTGTTGTAGCTAGCGAGATTTTCTTGTTCATTGTTGCCAGTGTGTGGACATCTAGCCCAGAATGCAGCTTGTGTTGGTGTCTCAGAGTGACAAGTTCTCTTTTGGGGCATTGGGTAAAAACTTTATGCAGCCTTGCTGGCAAGTCCTGAACTTGAAAATGTTCTCTATTACTGGTGATATCATGATGGAGATGTTGGAAAGCTAGTCTATTGACTTCATGGCAGATAGAGCAATGGCTTTTAAAAGTCACTCTTCCCTATATTATGGAGCAAGTCACATGTATCAGTATCACAATGGAATAAAAGGAATTACAGATGCATGAGAGAGGAGCTTTCCCAGGTGGATTGGAGAAGGGTGCTGATGGGATGACAGCAGAGCAGAGATGGCTGAAGTTTCTGGGAATTGTTCGCAAGCTGCAGCATAGATATGTCCCACAGAAGAAGTTGTTCTCAAACGGCAGGGCTAGATGGCTGACAAGGGAAGTAAAGGACTATATAAAAAGCAACGAAAGGGCATGTAAGGTAGTAAAGGTGTGTGGAAAGTTGGATGGTTGAGAAGCTTCTAAGATCTAATAAAAGGCAACAAAAATACTATAAGAAGGGAAAAGATGAAATATGAGGGCTAACTAGCTAATAACACAAAGCAGGATACTAAAAGTTTTTTTTGTTTTATATATAGAGTAAAAGGAAGGAAAATGTTAATATTGAGCCACTGGAAAATGGTGTTGGTGAGGTCAAAGAAATAGCAGATGAACTTAATGGGTACTTTGCATCAGTCTTCACTGTGGAAGACACTAGCAGTGTGCCAGAGGTTGGTGAATGTCAGGGAGCAAGAGTGAGTGCCATTGTTATTGTGAAAGAAACAGTACCAGGCAAACTTAAAGGTCTTAAGGTGGATAAGTCACCTGGACCAGATGGACTACATTCTAAAATCCTAAGAAAGATTGCTGAAGAGAAACAAATGCTTTGGTCATGATCTTTCAAGAATCACTTGATTCTGGCATTGTCCCGGTGGACTGGAAAATTGAAAAGGTCGCTCCACTCTTTAATAAGGGAGAAAGGCAAAAGGTAGGAAATTATAGGCCAGTTATCCTAACTTCAATGGTTGGGAAAGTGTAGATGAGGTTTCGGAGTACTTGGAGATGATAAAATAAGTCAAAGTCAGCATGGTTTCTGCAAAGGAAATCTTGCCTGATAAATCTGTTAGAGTTCTTCAAGGAAGTAGCAAGCAGGGTGGACAAAACAGAGATAGTGGTTGTTATTTAATTGGATTTTCAAAAGGCATTTGATAAGGTGCCTCACATAAGGCTGCTTAACAAGATAAAGTCCTATGGTGTTACAGGAAGGATACTAACATGGATAGTGGAATGGCTGACAGGCAGGAGGCAGTGAGTGGGAATAAAAGGGACCTTTCTTGTTGGCTGCTGGTGACTAATGATGTTTCTCAGGGGTCAGTATTGGGACTGCTATTTTTCATATTGTTTGTCAGTGATTTGGATAATGGAAATGATAGCTTAGTGGCAAAGTTTGTGGATAATACAAAGATAGGTGGAGGGGTAAGTAGTTCTTAGGAAGCAATGTGATTGCAGAAGGATTTAGACAAATTGAAAGAATGGGCAAAAAAGTGGCAGATGGAATACGGTGTTGGGAAATGTATGATAATGCATTCTTTGTAAAATGAACAACAGGGCGGGCTATTATCTAAATGGGGAGAAGGTTCAAACATCAGAGGTGCAGAGGGATTTAGGAGTCCTCATGCAAGACTCCCAGAAGGTTGATTTGCAGGGTGAGTCTATGGTAAAGAAAGCAAATACAATGTTGGCATTTATTTCAAGAGGAATAAAATATAAAAGCAAGGCGAAAATGCTGAGACACAAGTCAGGTCGTAACATATGAGGAATATTTGGCAACTTTGGGCCTTTGCTGACTGGAATTTAGAAGAATATGGGGTGGGGGGGGATATCTCATTGAAACCTACCGAATGTTGTAAGGACTAGATAAGGTGGATGTGCAGAGGATGTCTTTTATTGTGTGGATGTTATTTATTCCAGAACTAGAAAAAACAGCCTCAGTATTGAGGGGTGACCTTTTAGAACAGAGTTAAGGAGGAATTCTTTTAGCCAGAGAGCTGTGATTCTGTGGAATGCTCTGCCACAGATTGTTGTGAGGACCAAGTCTGTGGGTATATTTAAGGCAGGAGTTGATAGTTTCCTGATCATTCAGGGCATAAAAGGATATGGCGAGAAGGCAGGTGTATGAGGTTGAGTGGGATCCGGGATCAGCCATGATAGAATGGTGGAGCAGACTCGATGGGCTGAATGGGCTATTTCTGCTCCTATGTCTTATGGTTTTAAGAAATTATTAATTCACATATACATCAACATTTCTAAAAACACAGATTATATTTGAAGCTGACTATCCATACCATTTAACATGTATGAAAAGCTCTATTACTCTCGCAGAAAAAAAGCCATCACACAATAGCAGACAGCTTGAAGGCTTCTGTGAAAATTGTCAAATTTGGTGCTCAAATGCTACTTTGATCTGTTTTGGAAATCCATTAAAAATTTCAATTTTTAAATTCTATACACTTTGATAAAATAGATTAATTTTTCAGAACAAATGTCAGACCACCTGTTGCCAAACTGCCCATATTGCCTTCCTGTGGCTCTCATCACTTCACTGAAATTTGTAACTAAAGTGCATTAATATAATGAATATGTCAGGAACTGGAGGTCAGCCATTAAACCACATCAAAACTTGGTTTGCATCCAGTGTCAGCATAGAGGCCTTAGACCATCAACTTCTTGGCAGTGTTTCTGCTTGACTTGATTTGTTTGCACAAGGTCTCTTTCTGCTGGATGTAATATATTTACAGAGATTGTCCATGACAGCATGGTCAAACACTCTTAGCTTTCAAAAGTGTTTCCTGCTCAAAGTACTCCTTGTGCTGAACGATGTGAAATGTCAGTGTATCTGATTTCATTGCGAAGTTTGTTCCCTTAAAAATTGAAACAGTAGGGGGTCAGGAGAGCTCACTGTCTCTGCTTATTTGAAAGAACCCTTTATCTAAAATAAAACACAAATGGCATTTGAATGCAATGATGTTTATCTTTGTAAATTTCCTTTTCAAACTCTTTCAGAGGATCAGAAATATTTCTCAAAAGAATAATAGCTAAAAGAGGAATATTTTGGAATGTAAAATCCTTCATAGTACTACTTACCTCTGTGAAAGATATCTGCTCAAAAATTATCATTGATAATATTTAAAATCACTATTTTCTGCCTATATATAGCAGCAAGTATCAGTTTACCTAAGCCTCTGCATAAATAATTGATGGGCCGATTTCACACCAACATACAAATGCACAAATATGCAAACACACTGATAGGTGGTTGCTGGGTTAGCTGCCTGGCAGATTGATCTGGTAGATTTTTTTTAACCAAGTCATTAACCATGTCATCTCTTTATCTTATTCTTCTCTCAATGTGGCAGCATTAGGAATATTTGGAACATGCTTTTTTTTGTTTAGAATCAGAATCAAATTTATTATCACTGACATAAGTCATTATTTTTCTTTCTTTGTGACAGCAGTGCTGTGCATTTAATATTTGAGTAGTGATGTAAATATATTGTTTGTTTAAGCATTCTTTGTTGTTTGTATAATGCATTATGGGTTATATGTAAAAGTACGTAAATGGCATATGTCATCACGCTACCATGTGCTGCGCGCACCTCATTTAAAGTAAAAACAAAATTAGACTCACAGTCCCGACTCTCTTGCTTTCCTTTCAATTAGTTTTTATGTTTTGGAGTTACGAAAAATAACAAGCAGTAAAAGTGCAAGCTACAAAAATAGCTATAAATAACAATTAAATTAATAAATCCAAAAGTAGAATAGCAAGTTAGTGCTCATGGACAGTTCGGGTATCACTTGGCAGAGGGGAAGAGTGAGTGAGTGAGTGAGTGAGTGAGTGAGTGAGTGAGTGAGTGTGTGTGTGTGTGTGTGTGTGTGTGTGTGTGTGTGTGTGTGTGTGTGTGTGTGTGTGTGTGTGTGTGTGTGTGTGTGTGTGTATATATATATATATTTTTTTTTCAGGCTTCTGTACCTTCTCCCTGATGATAGAAATGAGAAGAGAACATGTCCCGGGTCTTTAACGATGGATACCACCTTTTTAAGACAATGCTTTTTGAAGATATGGGAAAGGTGGTGTCCATGATGGAATTGAGCTATAGAGTAAAAACCTCCTCACAAGTAGCTTTCCTGCCTATCTTGTATCTTCAGAAAGTTTGGCTACCATGCATTCTGGTCCTTCATTGTCCATGATCTAGACCATAAGACCATGAGACCATAAGACAAAGGAGCAGAAGTCGGCCATTCGGCCCATCGAGTCTGCTCCGCCATTTTATCATGAGCTGATCCAATCTCCCCTTTAGTCTCATTCCCCCGCCTTCTCACCATAACCTTTGATGCCCTGACTACTCAGATACCTATCAATCTCTGCCTTAAATACACCCAATGACTTGGCCTCCACTGCCGCCCGTGGCAACAAATTCCATAGATTCACCACCCTCTGGCTAAAAGATTTTTTTTGCATCTCTGTTCTGAATGGGCGCCCTGCAATCCTCAAGTCACGTCCTCTCGTACTAGACTCCCCCACCATGGGAAACAACTTTGCCATATCCACTCTATCCATGCCTTTCAACATTCGAAATGTTTCTATGAGGTCCCCCCTCATTCTTCTAAACTCCAAGGAGTACAGTCCAAGAGCGGTCAAACATTCCTCATATGTTAACCCTCTCATTCCCAGAATCATTCTAGTGAATCTTCTCTGAACCCTCTCCAATGTCAGCACATCCTTTCTTAAATAAGGAGACCAAAACTGCACACAGTATTCCAAGTGAGGTCTTACCAGTGCCTTATAGAGACTCAACATCACATCCCTGCTCCTATACTCTATTCCTCTAGAAATGAATGCCAACATTGCATTCGCCTTCTTCACCAGAGTCAACCTGGAGGTTAACCTTAAGGGTATCCTGCACAAGGACTCCCAAGTCCCGTTGCATCTCAGAACTTTGAATTCTCTCCCTATTTAAATAGTAGTCTGCCCATTTATTTCTTCTACCAAAGTGCATGACCGTGCACTTTCCGACATTGTAATTCATTTGCCACTTCTTTGCCCATTCCCCCAATCTATCCAAGTCTCTCTGCAGACTGTCTGTTTCCTCAGCACTACCAGCCCCAACACCTATCTTTGCATCATCAGCAAACTTAGCCACAAAGCCATCTATTCCATAATCCAAATCGTTGATATACAACACAAAAAGAAGCGGCCCCAACACGGACCCCTGTGGAACACCACTGGTAACCGGCAGCCAACCAGAATGGGATCCCTTTATTCCCACTCTCTGTTTCCTGCCAATTAACCAATGCTCTATCCACGTAAGTAACTTTCCCGTAATTCCATGGGCTGTTATCTTGTTTAGTAGCCTCATCTGCGGCACCTTGTCAAAGGCCTTCTGAAAATCCAAATACACAACATCCACTGCATCTCTCTTGTCTAGCCTACTTGTAATTTCCTCAAAAAATTGCACTAGGTTTGTCAGGCAGGATTTTCCTTTAAGGAAACCATGCTGAGTTCTGCCTATCTTGTCATATGCCTCCAGGTACTCTGTAACCTCATCCTTGACAATCAACTCCAAAAACTTGCCAACCACCGATGTCAAGCTAACAGGTCTATAATTTCCATTTTGCTTCCTAGCCCCCTTCTTAAATAGCGGACTGACATTTGCAATCTTCCAGTCCTTCAGAACCAAGCCAGAATCTATCGACTTTTGAAAGATCATTGCTAATGCCTCCGCAATCTCCACTGCTACCTCCTTCAGAACACAAGGGTGCATTCCATCTGGTCCGGGAGATTTACCTACCCCTACACTATTCAGCTTCCTGAGTACTTTCTCTGTCGTAATTGTGACTGCGCATATTTCTCTTCCCTGACACCCTTGAATGTCCGGTATATTGCTGATGTCTTCCTCAGTGAAGACTGATGCAAAATACTCGTTCAGTTCCTCCGCCATCTCCTTATCTCCCAGTATAATCTACTGTAGATTATAAATATTGATGCCCCAACACTGGTCCATGTGGTAATCTGCCAAATATATTTTACTAACCTATAATGGCCCGTGCGTTATGACTTCTTTCTGTTAGTTATCTAATCCTTTATCAATGTAATGTGATTACTCCCAGCACCGTGAGGTCTTACACTGGTAGTATGGTATTTTATAGAATGTCTTCTAGAAAACTAAATACACCGTGTTGACCTATTATAGTAATTCACAACTCCTAAGGAGAACTGTGACACATCCGTTGGCCTTGGGGCATCCACTGCTGCTTGAGTTTTCTTAGCACAGGTGTGTAATACTTGTGTGCCAATGGTGTGACCACAATAAGTGATGCCTAGTTTAAAGAATTTATACTTATTGTATTATGATCTAAGCACATAATCTTCCAATCTTTTTAACAATGCCTTTATAAATGTGATTTTGGAGATGTTCCTTGTCATCCTTATGTCATCAGATCACACTGAGTTCTTGACCAGTCTTGCAGCACCTGATGCATAACTCTCTGCCAGAATGCAGGTGTAGATGTTGCCCCAAAAATTAGTATTATAGAGATAAAGCCCTTTGTGAGTGTTTATGGTGAGCAATACTTTGGATTTTTCTTCCATCTCCATCAGTAGATAGGCCTCAGATAAATCCAATTTGCAGAAGTGTTTCTCTCCAGATCAATATCCTCAGCAGAGGGTATTGATGAACTTTCAGTACTGGATTGATGGTGACCTTAAAATCACCACAGATCCTGACAGACCTATTCTTCTTGGCTGCTGGGATCATTGGTGTTTTCCACTCAACCTTGGAAAGGATTCCTTCAGCCTCCAGGCAATCTAGCCCAGTGGCTATTTTATCATGGATGGTATAGGAAATGGTTGGGCCTTGTAAAACTTAAGTGTGACGTTTTCATTTCACACTATTTTACACGTGATAGTTTTGAGTTTTCCAATGACCATGCTGGGGCATTGCCCAGTATCTTTCGTAATTCACTTTCAGTTGACTCTATTGAGGGGGTTGTAGCAAGCAAATAGTAAATGGATCTCCAATCAAGTTGCAGTTGTCTCAGCCAGTCGCAACTCCACAATGTTGGTGCTCCTGTTTTTACCACACAGAAGCTCAATGTGGCTGGCTAGTTGTTGTATTTCACTGTTATGAATGCCATTCTCATGGGAGTTATTTTTTCTACATTGTAAGTTCTTAGTTGGATATCTGCAGGTTTCAGTTCAGTATCTTTGAGATGCCATTCAAGCACATTTTATGCAATGACTGAAACAGCCAAGTCAGTGTCCAATTCCATTTTAATTAAAAGTTCACTTTTGGTGTAAGCCATATTGCCTGTCTGTTGTTACTTTTCACATTGAACATCTTAAGGCTACACAGTCCTGTGTCACTCTCACTACTATTATATTTTTCATCAACAGCATGCAGATTAGTGCTCTTTTGGAAATTGCAACTTGACTTTTTATCTTTTGTTCTTCCCTGTGAAGTCCATTTATTTTTGACTGCTCAAATTGCACTTTTTATGTGTCCTACTTTGTAGCATTTTCTGCAAATTTGCCTTTAGCTTTACATTGGTCTGGTGTATGTGAGCCCTTGCCACGACAATAACATAATTTCTTTGGTTAGGCAGGTTTCTGTTTAGATGTTGCAATTTTGTCCACACATTCATTCTTGACTGCATCTCAATTACATCTTTATTTGCTGTTTCCATTGATACAGCAATTTCAATTGCTCTCTTAAATGTGAATTGTGCTTCAGTTGTTTTTGAATGCTTTCACGTAAGGTTCCACAAACTAACCAATCTCTCTGTGCTTCATTATGCCCATCACTGAACTGGCAATGCTCAATCTCTTCAACTGAGCCACACAACATGAAATAGACTCCCCGTTCTTTTGATTCCACTTCCTGCATTATGTTCACAATATCAGCAAAAATCTTTTCGGCTGGTTTGGTTGGAGCAGTCTAACGACTAACCAAACTGTATGCTCTTCCACCTATTACACTCAGTAAAATAGGCACTCACTTCTCATAGGTTATTCCATTTGCTTTATAATTCTGCTCAATTCATTCTATATACACCACCCAATATTTTTTGTGCAGTCAAACACATCTATCTTTTAAATGTGGCTGGCTATTTCTGATCTGTCTTTAAATTTATGATTTTTATCACTTTGTACTAACTGATAATAAACCCATGAATATGTCTGTATTCGGCCTTTGTTTTTAAACTCAATTGTCTCAGTGCCTTCCCCAAGAAGCGGGTGCTGCATTATATCTTACATGACTATTTCTTGGTGTGCTTTTTATAAACTCAAACATCTGACTGTGCCTTAAAAGGTAGGTAGCCATCTCAGGTTCATTTATAACTTCCTCGTCTCCAAAACATAATACTAATTGCAAGAAAAAGACAGGAGCCGGGAGAACCGGTCTTAGTTTCATTTTAACTTTAAGTGAGATGTGTACTTTTCTCGTGGTGGTATACTTCGTACATGTAACCATAATGAACTATGCTTAATCAAACAATAAACTTACAATATTACTCAAGTGCTACGGAAATAATAAATACACAACTTAAGCTACCTGCATGAGAGTTCCAATCAGTTTCTCATTCAATTACTGCAATATTGACATGGTTTCTGGCACTTTATTGTGACACTACGAGTTTCCCAGGCTCCCTGGAATTCACCTTTGATAAAAATGAAACATAGGCACTTAAAAGACAACTTGGAAATATGACAAGGTTAAGAATGTTTTTGAAGACTTTGTTGCTGTCAATTCTTTGTGTATCTCATCTTCTTTTTGAGCATTGATCCAGGGATTACTGTGGCTGTGGCATTGAATCTCAGGTAACAAGAAACGGTGGGAGCAGCGCCAGAATGAACAGAAACGATAGAAAAATCACTGTAGGGAAGGATGTGGGCTAGTCTGTGGAGTCTGTGCAGCTTTAACTGAAGATCTATGCAACTAATCCTCTGCCCTTTCCATACAGTCCTCCAAATTTTTCCTATATTTATCCTGCTCCCTTTTAAACATAGCAATTGATCTAACTCTACTATAAGCCCCAGAATGCATTCACTTAAAACTTCCTCGTCTCCACTGTTATGAATTATAATCTTCACCACTGTTCTCAGGTCACTTCTGATTGTTTTGCCAAACATCTTCACTTTAGTCCCTAAAATTTCTGTCAAAAAGAACAGTTTCTCTCTATCCGTAGCCTTCACGACGTGAGGTGCCTCAAAATCTTTAGGACCTGATGACTGAACTCAAGCATTTTAAGGTTGTGAGGATAGTTGGGACATTGGTTGAAGTTCTTCGAAATATACCGAGTTCCAGGAGGGTACCAAAGGAGTGGAAATATGCAACTATTGTTTTTTTTTGTTAAAGAGGGAGGGGAAGATTCAAGTTTTCAAGATTGTTTAATGTAATTTCCAGTAACCAAATGTAAAGGAGAACAAAATAATTGTTACTCCAGATCTGCATATAAGAAAACTAACATAAATAAAATGATAATAATAAAAAAACACAATAACTGTAAATACATAAGAGAGCTTATATACATAGGTTGAATATATCTATATTAAGTGATGCATAAAGTGACTCTAACAGCAATTTACCTTCTGGTTAAGTTGGTGCTACTGAATCCATCTGGCAACTTTCAGGTAGTTGAAAAATTAAGAAATCTGACTAAAAGCATCACTAAAAATACCTTTTCTGGGGTAAATTGTGTTAAATAGTGCCAGCAAATAGTGAAGGGGTGAGCAATGGTGAGGCAAGTTTGGGGGATGAGCTGAGATGGAGTTGCAGCTTTGTTGCAGATGCCCGTACAACTGGCCTGGGTGTTAGGCTGGATTGCTCCGCATGCCAAGCTGATTTGTAGAGCTTGAGAGCAGCTTCGGGCTGGGCGGCAAAATCAGGGGCTAGAGGGAGTCACTGGGCGGCGTGGTCTAGTCCCGAATGCTTTTGCTGCAGCCGGGTCCTAGTGCAAGGTACAATCCACTTCTTGGACAATTTAAATGCCAGCCAGATTGGAGGCAAGAGCCAGTTTTGCTCTCTCTCTGCGATGTTCACTTTTCCCTCCTGGAGAAAAGGAGCTTTCATGCTGGAGCCTTTCATGGTTCCATTGTTTAGTCAATTTGAACGCTGGCCCAGACAGACTGAAAAGACAGGGTGTCAGGAGCTGAGATGAGAACCAATTGTGCTTGCTCTCTGCAGTAGTCACTCCTCTCTCCATGGCATTGAGGCTATGAAGATTGCCCCGGCTGCTGTGTTCCGTGCCTGCTAATATGATTTATTGATAAGCGACACTTTGGGCCTACTCTGAGCTGCTCTGGGGCTTGGATCCGATGACTCAATTTTGGTTCAGTATGTTGTTGTTCACGTTAATTGTTTGCACACTTTGTCATTTTTTTCTTGCATATCAGATGGGTTGTTTATTTTATTCTTTTTTTCTTTAATTTGGTTACACCCTATCCTCGTTATATGCGTCTTCAGACAATGCAGATTCACAGTTATGCGAGGAATCTATTTTTAGCAGCTTCTCCTTATATTCGTCCAAAACTCACAGTTATGTGAGGAGCACCACTTTCCCGCCAATACAAGTCACATGCGCACACTTCACAGTCTCACTGTTGGGACGAGAAGCACCACTTTCCCGCCAATACAAGTCACGTGCGCACACTTCACAGTCTCACTGTTGGGATGAGAAGCACCACTTTCCCGCCAACACAAGTCACGTGCGCGTGCCTCACAGTCTCAGTCCCGCCAATCTCACATTGGTTTTGTGCAATCTTGTGCTCTTAAATTTTTGTTGATTTCACCTACAGTGCAGTGACTTTGTGCTTGAAATATTTAACTATGCCTCCGATGTCAAGTCCTGGGCCATCAGCCAAGCGGCAGAGAACCGCTTTAACACTTGAAAAAAAGTTGGAAATTATAAACAGGGTGGCATCAGGTGAAGATAACACAGCTCTGGGATGCTACTTCAGCCTGCGTGAGTCCACAATCAGAAACATAAAGAAAAATGCTGAGAAAATAAAAAGTGCAGTGATTGATTCATCACAAGTGCCTTCAAAAATTGTTACCAAAGTGCGTAACCCAATTATGACAAAAATGGAGAAGATGTTGAGTTTGTACATTGAGCATGAAACACAGAAAAAACAACACTTAGTTCTGATCATCTTCGTGTGAAAGCTTTGGAAATTTATGGTCGCCTTTGTTCAGAGGCTAGTGAGGAAGTGTCAAGTAGAGGATGGTTTTCTAAGTTTGTTAATCGTCACAGGCTTCACAACGTAGCTGTGCGTGGTGAGCAAGCTAGTGCTGACCACAAAGATGCTGAATGCTACCCTGTGTGGTTGCGGGCTATGATAGCTGAGTTAGGCATCACACCAAAGCAGGTGTTTAACACAGACGGGACTGGGCTTTTTTGGAAGCATACGCTGAAACGCACTTACATAAGTAAGGATGAAAAAACTGCATCAGGTTTCAAGGCAGCAAAGGATAGATTGACCTTGCTTATGCGTTCCAATCGGGTGGTTTCATGGGTGGAGGTGTTGATCAGCCTTACTGCTTGGGGAAAGTGTTTTTGTGTCTGTTAGGCCTGGTGTGGATGCTACATAGCCTCATCCCCAGTGGGAGTGGGACAAACAGTTCATGAGCATGGTGTGTGGGATTCTTCTTGATATTACTGTCCTTTTCCAGCACCTTTCTGTATACATGTCCTCAGGCTTGTGCCGGTGATGGGCTGACCAGTTTCGAATACCTGTTGTAAACCCTTCCTGTCCACCACAATGCTATTTCCATAACATATAATGATGCAGCATGTTAGGATGCTCTCTACTACAAATCTCTAGAAGGTCATGAGTATTGATGTGCATAGCCCAGCTCTGTACAGCCTCATCAGAAAGTGAAGTCATTAGTGAGCTTTCTTGATTGAGCAGGATGTGTCCTAGAACCATGTAAGGTTGTTTGAGAAGTGCACTGTCAGGAGTTTGAAACTGTTCCCAGTTTCCACTGCTGTGGGATGACAGCAATCCATAAATCTGGGAACTTAATTTCTAGTGTTGATAACATATCGGAATCATAATCATGTTATGACATAGTAAGTAATACAGACAAGCTTAATATAATCAACTCAAGGCAACGCAGGAAGGTAAATCACCTTTATAGAAGGTAAATCACCTTTGACAAATTCACCAGAGTTCTTTGCAGATTTAACAAGCAAGTTGATATGTGAAGCCTACTGTTGTAATGTACGTACTTGGATTTCCTGAAAGCTTTTGACAGGAGGTGCAAGGTAACAGCTCATGGTTTGGGAGACAGTATGTTACCATAAATATGTTTCCACATGTGACTGGAAGATTCAGGGAGCAGCACAAAGTTGTAATGCAGTTTTAATGTCACTAATGTGCAATGCGGACATAACTGATATGAAATGGCAAGGGGGATATGAAAAGATGTTGGAAATGGATTTTGATGGAAATAAACAGGGATGGTAATGAAGGGGAGAAATGCAAAGGGAGGAATGACCTTTTGGGGATGAAACAGTAAGAGCTGAGATTCAGGATTGGAGAAATTCCGAGGCAGTAAAATACTGGCTTGAATTGTGGAACAGGAAAGAGAATCAGCACTAAATGAAGGATTGGAAGTCAACCAGCGTAACTGGAAGAAAGGTGCAAAGTGAATGGAGGGCAGAAGATGAACTAAGAGTGTTGGAGGAGAAAATATGGGAAAGGGTTCAATTGCTCATTCTTTCCCAATCTACTTCCCTTCACTGTCTTTCATTATGCAGAGCTTACTAATAAACTTACTCTCAACTAGCTATCACCGCCACCAGAGTAATACCAACATAATCTGTGGGCTTTGTCCGTTCTGCTGTTCTACAGTGTGGTGGTATGGTTTCAGCCAGACATTTCTACCTGCTCCATCATGCTGCATTTACCTGGAGTTGGTCACTGTGTATGTGCATTTATATGCATTCAAATAAATCAGAACAATCCTAATGTCTATGTGACCACTTGAGTAATTGAATGGAACTTGAATTTCGGTGGGTCACAAAACCAAGTTTAATATTGGATTCCAGTTTACTGCATTCAGACAATTTAGTCACATGGGGAACAGCTGACATGGCATTTTGCTTGCAAGAGATATGATTTGGGGTTTCTTGTGTGAATAGTCTCAAAGCAGAGTACTCACATGGGAAGTAACCAGATATCAGGAACAAGCTTTACTCTCTAGTGAAAGCCAAGATTTATTTGTGGTAAACAACAGGTACAAAATCCAACTAACAGAGTTAACAGATCCAGTAAAATAGCTTTACTACACTGACTTTCAGGATGATTGCCGTGAATGGGTCATGGTCCTTAACAGCAGAGACAAAGGGGTGAGAGTATTAGGTTATAGTCTGGGATTGACATCGCCAGGGCATTATGTCAGGTGCCACATGCTAACCAGAATTGGAATAGCTGGACAGCTAGAATGAATATGTGGCTTGAGCAGAGGTGCAGGAGGGAGGGTTTCAGATTCTTGGGGCATTGGAACCGCTTCTGGGGGAGGTGGGACCAGTACCGTCCGGACGGTCTACATCTGGGCAGGGCTGGGATCAATGTCCTGGGGAGATTGTTTACTAGTGCTATTGGGGAGGCTTTAAACTAATATGGCACGGGAATGGGAACCCACACGGAAAAGAAGAGGGAAGTGATGCAGAGACCAAAGCTAGAGTTTGTGAAGAAAAAAGTAAGAGTAGAGTGCATAAAAGTAATAAGCAAAAATTGCATAGGTCACTAGATTCTAAAAGGACAATGAGTATAAGGGCACTTTATCTAAATGCCCGTGGTATTAGAAGCAAGGTTAGTGAACTTGTGGAATATGATTTAATAGCCATTACAGAAACCTGGTTGCAGGGTGGAGATGACTGAGAATTAAATATCCAAGGGGATCAGGTAATACGGAAAAATAGGCAGGAAGGCAGAGGAGGTGGGGTGGCACTCTTGATTAGGGATGAGATCAGGGTGATTGTGAGAGACGGCATAAGATCTACGGAGCAGAATGTTGAGTCCATCTGGGTAAAGATTAAGAATAGTAAAGGGAAAAAAATCACTGGTGGGTGTTGTCTATAGACCATCTAATAAAAATATTGCAGTGGTGGAGGCAATTGACCAAAAAATAACTGAGACTTGTAAGAACGGAACGGCAGTTGTCATGGGGGATTTTAACTTCCACATAGATTGGGTGAATCAGGTTGGTCAAGGAAGTCTTGAAGAGGACTTCATAGGATGCATCCGTGATAGCTTTCTTGAGCAGCATGTTAGTGAACCTACAAGGGAAATGTTATCTTAGATCTAGTCCTGTGCAATGTGACAGGTAAGATTAATGATCTTGTAGTCAGGGATCCTCTTGGAAAGAGTGATCATGGTATGATTGAATTACATATTCAGTTGGAGGATGAAATAGTTAGATCTAAAACTAGTGCATTATGCTTGAACAAGGGAGACTACAACAGGTTGAGGGAGGAGTTGGCTAATGTGGATTTGGAGCACAGGTTATTTGGAAGGACAGTGGAGGAACAGTGGAATACTTTCAAAGAGATTTTTCACAGTGCTCAACAGAAATATATTCCAGTCAAAAGTAAGAACAGTAAGTGTGGGGAGAGCCAGCCTTGGATAACTAAGGAAATAAAAGATAGCATGAAATTAAAAACTCATGTGTACAAAGTTGCAAAGAGTAGCGGGAGACTGGAGGGTTGGGAAAACTTTAAATAGCAACAGAGAACAACTAAACAAGAAATAAGGAAAGGGAAGATAGAATATGAAAGTAAAGTAGCACAAAATGTAAAAACGGATCGCAAAATTTTTTATAAATATATAAAGCGGAAGAGGGTGGCTAAAGTCAACGAAGGTCTCTTGGAAGATGAGAAGGGGAAATTGATTTTGGATGATAAGGAAATGGCTGAGGCACTGAACAACTATTTTGTGTTGGTCTTCACGGTGGAGGAATCATCTAATATGCCAAAGAAGGATGCTATGGATGAAACGGGAGGTGAGGACCTCAATAAAATCACTGTCACTAAAGAGATAGTGATGAGCAAACTAGAGGGCCCAAAGGTAGATAAGTCCCCTGGTCCTGATGGGATGCATCCCAGGGTGCTGAAGGTATTGGTGGAGGTTATAGTAGACGCGTTGATAATCATTTATCAAAACTCTCTAGACTCTGGGCAGGTCCCAGCAGACTGGAAGACAACAAATGTCGTGCCACTTTTTAGAAAAGGATGTAGGCAAAAGACGGGCAACTATAGGCCAGTTAGCTTAACATCTGTAGTCAGGAAAATACTTGAAGCTGTCAATAAGGAAGAAATAGCAAAACATTTAGAAAGGAGTGGTTCCATTAGACAAATGCAGCATGGATTCAGAAAGTTTGACAAACTTACTGGAGTTATTTGAGGACATAATGAGTGCAGTGGATAGACGGGAACAGGTGGATGTCGTATACTTGGATTTCCAGAAGACATTCGATAAGGTGCCACACAAAAGACTTATAATTAAGATATGGATGCATGGAGATGGAGTTATTGACATGGATAGTGGATTGGTTAACCAATAGAAAACAGAGAGTTGGTATAAATGGGTGTTTCTTCGGTTGGCAGTCTGTAGTGAGTGGGGTGCCGCAGGGGTTGGTGCTGGGCCCGCAGCTGTTTACCATTTACATTGATGATTTGGAAGAGGGGACTGAGTGCAGCACAGCAAAATTTGCTGATGACACTAAACTGAGTGGAAAAGCAAATTGTACAGAGGATGTGGAGAGTCTGCAGAGGGATATAGATAAAGTGAGTGGCCCAAGGTCTGGCAGATGGAATACAACGTTGGTAAATGTGATATCATCCACTTTGGAAGGAATAATGAAAGAGCAGATTATTATTTAAATGGTGAAAGATTGCAGCATGCTGTTGTGCAGAGGGACTTGGGAGTGCTTGTGCATGAACTGCAATAAGTTGGCTTGCAGGTGCAACAGGTTGTTAAGAAGGCAAATGGATTGTTGGCCTTTATTGCTAGAGGGATTGAATTCAAGAGCAGGGAGGTCATGCTGCGACAATACAGGGTACTGGTGAGGCCGCACCTGGAGTACTATGTGCAGTTCTGGTCTCCATACTTGAGGAAGGATATACTGACTTAGGAGGCAGCGCAGAGGAGGTTCACCAGGTTGATTCCAGGGATGAAGGGGTTAACCTATGAGGAGAGATTGAGTCACCTGGGACTATACTCTCTAGAATTCAGAAGAATGAGAGGGAATCTTATAGAAACATACAAAATTTTGTAAGGGATAGATAAGATAGAGGCAGGAAAGTTGTTTCCACTTGTAGGTGAGACTAGAACTAGAGGACATTGCCTCAAGATTCAGGGGAGAAGATTTAGGATGGAAATGAGGAGAAACAGTTTTTCCTAGAGAGTGGTGAATCTGTGGAATTCTCTGCCCAGGGAAGCAGTTGAGGCTTCTTCACTAAATATATTTAAGATACAGTTAAATAGATTTTTACTTAGTAGGGGAATTAAGGGTTATGGAGAAAAGGCAGGTAGATGGAGCTGAATTTACGGACAGATCAGCCATGATATTGAATGGCGGAGCAGGCTCAATGGGCCAGATGGCCTCTTCCTGCTTCTATTTCTTATGTTCTTATGTTCTTATTATGTTTATGATATTATATGAAATTAGCCTTGTATTATTCCTTCACTTCAGTAGAAGGCTGACAATCCAGTCAGTGCGACGTTTCAAAAGTTTCTCGATTTTTTTTAACACCTTTATAAAACGACACATTTGTATGATTTATTCCAAATTGACATGTGGTACTTTGGATGTTTTTAGATTGGTAAATGTCAATCATGAATAATTCCACTGAAAAATTCTTCAGTTTCAGGAAGTCTAAACTTGCAACAGGAAATGTTGGAAATCTGTACCAAGTCAGGCAGCACTGGTGGAGAGATCTCCAGCCTGGATTAATGTACCTGCATGCTTCCATCCAATTTGTGATGTCCCTGAAGCTACATAGAAATGATTTCCACTACTGTTGAGTTCAAGGATGTTTGTGTATTTTCTGAAAATAGAGTTAAGGATGTCTGTACAAATGGAACCTACTTGTTAGCTGGGGTGGCCTAGTGTAAATGGACTAGACTTAGAAGATCTAAAGTCTAAATTTGACTGATTTGAAATAGGAGACCCCCATGCCAATTCCTATCCAAGTAATTGACAAATTAATTAAGAAACTGTATGATGAGCCAACTGCATTGAGGGTCCCTGCTGGACACCTGCAACCCCAGCTTTCAATGTGATCTTTAATTTTCAGTGTTTCCTGACACAACTACACAGGCTGTCCTGGATTATGAACGCCCAATTTATGGATACCCTACATGTGAATGAACTCCCAGAATATTATTAATTTAAAAATTCTTCTGTGTGTACATATGCTCTCTACTGTACAGCAGAACTAGTTTCTTCTGTCCCTCCACTGGTAGTAATTATTCTGTCTTATCAGTCTTTAATGTCATTTATGACAATATACTGGACATTTGGTTACAACCGTATCCTGAGTGGTACTTGTATATTTTCTGACTTACCAATAACATTGACCTAAGGATGCCAGTACAAGTGGAACCAAATTGTTAACTGTGGATAAATTGAATTGGATTGACTTTATTTCTTACATCCTTCACATACATGAGGAGTAAACATCTTTATGTTACGTCTCCATCTAAATGTGCAATGTGCAATCATAGTAATTTATAATAATGTAATGCAGAATACACTCAAGTCAATGTGAGTTCATCAGTCTGATGGCCTGATGGAAGAAGCTGTCCCGGAGCCTATGTGTAAGTGGACTGGACCTGGAAGATCTAAAGTCTAAATTCTACAGATTTAAAATGGGATTATACTTTCTGTGAAGCAAAGGCAGCTACTCTGATGCTAAAAGTTTGTCTTTACCTGTCCATTAGAAGAATACATGGGGATCTCATTGCAACCTACTGAATGTTGAAAGGACTAGATAAGGTGGATGTGGAGTGGATGCTTCCTCTGGTGGGCGTATTGAGAACTAGAAGGCACAGCCTCAAAATTGACTGGCAACCTTTTAGAACAAAAGTAAAGAGGAATTTTTTAGCCAAAGTGTGGTGAATCTGTGGAGTGCTCTGCCACAGATTGCTTCGAGGCCAAGTCTGTGGGTATACTTAAAACAGAAGTTGATATATTCCTGATTGGTTAGGGCATTAAGGGATATGGTGAGAGGGCAGACATATGGGATTGAATGGGAACCGGGATCAGCCATGAAGAAATGGCAGAGCAGACTCAATGGGCTGAATGGCCTAATTCTGCTGCTGGGTCTTATGGTCTTATTAACTCCAGATCAGGACCAGAGGAGGCAAATGATGGCACTGCCACTACCTTACTAGCTCTAAAAGTATCACAAATCAATTTGAAAGCTGCTTTTCACTGAATAGTATTGGATATCAATTAAGAAAATTTCACTCAATTTCAATTGATATTAAAAAATGTTAGAATTTTAAAAACATTGACTCTCTAGAGTAACAGGGATGCAACTGAGACACATGAAGTTTGGGCAAAGTCGACTGATTTCAGCCCACAGCAAGCTGAGGTCAGGGTGCTGCAGATGAACTCATCAGGTCTGACAATCACTTCAGATCCAGCATACTCCTTCAAAATAACTTTCATCAAATGGAGGGATAAAAGGTGGGCAAACCATGCCGTGGATAAATGTTCAGAAAAATCCTCTGGGAGTTGCCTCAATGATTTTCAGATAGGATTATGATATTCCACCCACGGTGATCAATATTAAAGTCTCCTGAACATCCACACATGGGTTTGTGTTGTTATAAATGTTTTAAGTACATTACACATTTTACATTAGAAAGAAATGGAGAAAGTGCGATGGTAATGAAAGCTTGATTCATCATTTGACCATTTCCAGGACTTTGCTTTCACCTTGCGGAGAATTCCGGGCATGGATTTCCTGGAACCACATCAGGGAGACATGTCACAGCTACACCACAACAGGCTCCAACAGCCTAGAGGTCGTTGCACAGGTTGTGTAGCAAGTGCTGAGCTCTAAAATTGCAACACAAGCTTCAAATTTCCTTGTTGTTCGGATCTTCTCCACACTTCCAGTGGAAGTTCTGTCCTCATGCATTAATACCCTCGCTGCTGAGCCAGAGGTCTACACTTACATGATTTGTGCTATTTAGGGCTTCTAAGTGTTCTCGCTTTGCAATCCCCACCCCCCCCCTAATATCTACTACCAAATATACACCATTTCTCTTTGCTTTTGTAAATCTAAGCTAAAAGAATACACTTACTCTTTGTTGTAGCAGTAAATGACTCAAAAGTCAAATCTCATATACTTGCCAGAAAACAATTCAACGTTCTAATTGTTTTTATTATTATCTAAATTTATTTCTATACTGTATCTGGTTCTGGCTGTTTAATAGAATGTGCTGTCATCTATGTCCTTTATACATGCTTGTTCAGTAAAAGCTGCTTAATGCTATGAATACTGCCTAACAAGGATTTAGGATAACCTATCAAATAATCACAATTTAACTTGGTTCCACATTACTGGAGACAGAGTGAAGTTAAGATGTCACTAAATGGCAAGTCCTTTGCTTGCATCTTCAGAAACAGCTCTATTTCCATCTTTAATATCTTCATTTCTCCCTTTCAGGGTTGTTTTGAAGACCCTGACCTGGAGTTACATGCTGACTTCAGCTCTTTGTGGGAATGGGACCCATTCTCAGGGTTTCAGGACTGGCCATTTATTGGCATGCCAAGGGTTCGGCCTGAGAATCCAGCTTGGATTTGGAAGCCTAACATCTTGGGGCTCTGGTGACGGGCGGGCGAGGGTCAGTGTCATGACAAGAGACCAGTGTGTCATCCAGGATCTTTGAGATCTTTAGGAACAGAGTTTGGAAAAAGCGACGTAACGGACTTCTAACATCATAAGCCAGCGAATTGTTCATTATGTCTCCCCAGTCGCTGGGAAAAACGGAGACACCTCTTTCTCTCTTATTAGTGAAAGAGAGAGCCTGTGGTATGTCGAATGCTGGGTGAAACACGGTCTTTGGGGTAACTGCAAGTCTGTGTCTTTGCTATTGCTTTGCACACGCTTGATTGCTTGGTGGGTACTGATGCTTTTTTTTGCTGGTGGGGGAAGGGGGATCTATGATTGCTGCTGCTTAAGTGCAGGAAGGAGGGGAGCTGGGGGGACTTCGGGGTCCTTACGTTTAACTGTCGTTCATTCTTCGGGCACTCCTCTGTTTTCGTGGATGTTTGCAAAAAAAAAGCATTTCAGGATGTATATTGTATACATTTCTCTGACATTAAATTGGAAATTTGGACCTTTGAACTGTCAAAATATTGCTTGGTTCATTGAAAAGAATATCCTCTGCTTTGTCTATTCAGAGAAAAAGAAAAGGTGGAAAGTATTATTATTGGATAGAAATGTGGAATCCTATGAGCCAGTACATTATGATGAATTCATGCCACAATAGTTGAAAACAGAAGTAGAAGCTCTGAGAGTCTATTGGATTTGAGATCTACAAATATCTGTGAGCTGATGCCTAATGACAGTATAAGAAACAGATGATGTCTTACTTTGGAACACTATGAGCATCTGAAAAGCCACCGTGGGTGAAACCTTGACTTTACAGAAGATTGTTGGAACAGTTACTGCTGCCTTGGGTCTATCAGTGAAGCCACTAAATCTAACTTGGCACGGCTGAAATTTAGGATTGTCGCTTTAACTGTATAGTAGTTCTAATGGACTATGCTCCAATCTCTTTCTGACAATGCTATCTTTGCTGCTCCAGCATGAAGATAACTGCACTCCACTGGGCGCAATGCATAAAACCATCATTTTTTTTTCAGTAATCTGGAGCTAAGAAACTGATTTAATTGAATATGCCCAGAAGTTGTTGGAGACATTTACGAAGAGCACAGATTAAAAATGACCTGCAACACTGTCTTTCAGTTGTGAACACAGCATTAAGATATAATAATTAGTACTTCTGAATATCATAGAGCAAAACTGAGCTGTTCAGAAAGAGCTGTGCATTTAAACATGAACATGTTTCTCGTTCTCTTGACATGCAATTGCAAATTGTTTAAAAAGTCAATTTCTGATTCTAACAAAATGTATACAAATATATGTCTTGTTTTATTCAACAAAGCTAACACTTGTAGCTTTTCAGAAATGGGATAACTACAATTACTGACTGCTTTTCACTTCAGCCTGTTATAACCTTTCTCCATTTGCATAATAAATTAATTCTCAAGAGAAATAACAGAAATTTCTGAACATTCATGTCAGTGGTCCATTTGACAATGAATTTTGATAGGTATAAGTTTGCCTTCAATGTTTTTATTATTATGAATAATAAAAGATATCCGTAACAGTTAAAACTTTTAAAATAATAAAAAATGAACAATTCATTCTGATATTTTATTTAAATCTTCATCCAGTAGCAGAACATTTTTAAATTGACATTTTAATTAATTGTTTATCCCAGTGGAGAAATATTTTCCTACTTCTGTTTACTTGTAATAAGTAGTGCAAGAAACAGGAAATAAATGTAATCAAGTAGTGTTCATGAGTTCAAAGTCCATTCAGCGATCGGATGTCAGAGAGGAAGAAGCTCTTCCCAAATCATTGAGTGGGTGTCTTCTGGATTCTGTATCTCCTTCCTGATGGTAGCAATGAGAAGAGGGTATGTCCTGGGTGGTGGAGGACCTTAATGATGGATGCTACCTTCTTCTTGAAGAGACCTGAACACTATATAGGCTAATGCCCATGATAGAACTGGCTAAGTTTACAACTCTTTACAATTTACTTTGATCCTGTGCAGTAACATTCCCACCACCCCCCCCACCCCCACCTGTTAGAATGCTGTCCATGGTTTATCTGTAGAAATTTCCAAATGTTTTTGGTAACTTACTAAACCTTCTCAGCCTCCTAGTGAAATACAGCTGCTGTCTTGCCTTCATTATAGCTGTGTTGATAAGTTGAGTCCAGGTTAGGTCCTCAAAGATATTGACAGTTAGGTACTTGAAATTGTTCACTCTCCACTTCTGATCCCTCCATGAGGACTGGTGTGTGTTCCTCTGTCTCACCCTTTCTTAAGTCCATAATGAGTTCTTTGGTCTTACTGATGTTGAGTGCAAGGTTGTCGCTGTTACACCATTCAACTAACTGGTACATCTTGTCACCAACTGAAATTCTGCCAACAATGGTTATATTTTCAGCAAGTTTATAGATGGCGTTTGAGCTGTGCCTAGCCACACAGTCAAGAGTGTACAGAGATTAGAGCAGTGGACTAAGCACACATCCCTGAGCTGTTCTAGTGTTGACTGTCAGCAAGGTGGAGATGTTATTTCTAATCAGCAACAATTGTGGTTTTCTGGTTAGGAAGTCAAGGGGTCCAGTTGTAGAGGAAGGTTCAGAGGCCCAGGTTTTGGAGCTTTTTGATCAGAACTGTAGGAATAACTGTGTTAAACACAGAGCTGTAGTCAATAAACAGCATCCTGACATGGGGATCTGTGTAGATTCATTCTTGTGTAGTCACTGTACGTACAACTTATAGACGAATATACATGCACTCATTTCTACAAGTGACAGAATTTGTTTCCTAAGTATCTTTATCTTTCTGGCTCTATATCTGTCTCTCTCTCTCTCTGTCTGTCTGTTTGTCCGTCTCTCTCCTTTTAGTACTTATTCTTTCTTCCCAGTCTGATGAATGCTATTCATTACAATGTTTGGATGGTATAGTTACCAATCTGAATGTTTGGTTTTGTGTGTTTTGCGACATGGACGAATCGACTTACAGATATCTATAAAAAGGGAACCCATTTTTTAGCCAGGAAAGGCCTGTAATGGAGTCAATGGCAGCAAAATTCACAGCTATGACACTTCTTTATATGCTTAATGAGAAAAGAATAACTCCAAGTAAAAATTTAAGGAACCGGGTTTCAACCTGTGGTAAACTATGTATACCTGTCTGGACATGCCCCTCTGCTGACTGCTTCTGTGGCTCCTCCCACAGACCCCTGTATAAAGGCGATTGGGGCACTGCTCCTCCCTCAGTCTTCGACATGTCGTGCTCCCTTTTTGCTGTTAATAAAAGCCTATCGTTCACTTCCAGTCTCCTAGAGTTATTGATGGTGCATCACAACCATATGCTATGCAATGCTCAATATTTCTAATGTAGCCACATTTTTAAGCTTTAAGATTCAGCTGAAGTCTTGTTGTGTTTTTTTTTGCCCTGATGTAGATTGGTTCAGTATAACTATTTATTCAGTATTTCACTTTTTCATTCTGAAGAAGAATTCAGCATCCTACCTGCAAGATGTTCTCCTAATCAACAGAACATTTCATGGGCCTTTTTCTCCCTGTCTGATGCAAGTAATTATTTAAAGTGTCAGTAGCTCCATTATGCACTGGTTCAAATATAATTGAAAGTTCAACTTTGCTGCCAACCTGGAACCTATTGGAGATTTCAACTTAAATTATTGATGTGAGCTCCATGACTTTAGAAATCATAAATTGAAGACTGGGGTCTCAGCAGTAATTTCTTTTGCACATTTAAGTTCAACTTGTATTTATTTCCATTAATGCCATGTTTCATTTCAAACAGTCAAACCTGGAAACCTGGTAGAAGTATGGAAATGAAAGCTGCAATGGGAGGTGGGCTGTGATTAGGAGGTAACCTGCTGCAATTTTATTATATTCCAAGGCTTAAATCTGAGCAATAGCAGTAATCATAAGCTGTGAATGAAAGGAAGACAAAAGATTAGGGCAGAGACTGAAATCTGATGAAGATACTGTGTTGAAATATCTCTGAACCAAACCTTTTACTTTTTATGCTCTGGGTAATCTCCTGTTCTATAAGTCTTGGTAAGTAACATGATATTCTGTTTGCGAAGCAGGAATATTATCATACGTAATTCACAATATATTATCTGGATGTGCATTTTTAAGCCACAAGGTGCTTAAGATATGAAGCTGACTTCTTAGAAGTTAAAATTTTAAAAAAGCAGAAAATGACTTGCTTGTTCAGTTTTATTTGCCTAAAAATATGACATCTGAAATATGACAGACATGCTTTACCTCAACAATTTGTTTCTGCTTGTGAAGTTCCCAGGGCATTGTCAAAGGATACATTATTGGGTATGTAATTGAACCTGGCAACTTAAACATAGAATGCAGAACAGTATAGCACAGGAACAGATACTTTGGCCCACCATGCCTGTGTGGACAATAATGCCAATCTAACTGTTCCATCTGCCTGTATCCCACTATTCCTCAACTGTTCGTGCAGCCCTTTGAATGCATCTAACTGTTAGCTTGAATGTGCCTTGAAATGTTACTTTGTTACCTTGAATGACTATACAACTCAAATTGTACCCTCACTTGAGAATAGTTTTGGGACTATGAGCACAATTCAGAAGGTGAGGTAAGAGTTGGAAAAGAAATTCTGATAATTGGATTATGTATGTGGTGACACTGGGATAGTGGAACCTATCTTGGAATAGTAGATGCATTCCTGCTGGGAGTGGGGTAGTGGTTTCTGATAAAAGATCTGTGAAGCAGTTTTCTGAGGAAAGAGTTGACAGTGATGAGCTACGGATATTTGCTTGTACAGCAGAATCTCAGGCAGAAGTATGGTGGGCAACTCGAGATGAATATTCAATGAAATCAGGTGTGGCACTGCTGATGGGTGGCGTTGCTGAGAGCTTGATTGTAAGTAGAGTCATAAAGTCATAGAACACTACACCCACAGAAATAGGCCCTTTGGCCCATCTAGTCCCTGCTGAACCATTAATCTGCCTAGTCCCATTGATCTGCACCTAGAGCATAGTTCTCTATACGCCTCCCATTCATGTACTTAACTAAATTTCTCCTAAGTATTGAAATCAATCATGCGTCTACCACTTCCGCTGGCTGCTTGTTCCACATTCTCATCCCCCTCTGAGTGAAGAAGTTTCCCCTCATGTTTCCCTTCAACTTTTCACCTTTCATCCTTAACTCCTGACTGCTAGTTGTTGTCTCACTCGACCTCAGTGGAAAAAAGCCTGCTTGCATTTATCCTATCTATACCCATCATTATTTCATATACCTCTAAATTCTGCATTCTACATAAAGTCCTAACCCACTCAACCTTTTGCTATAACTCAGAACTTCAAGTCCCAGCAACATCCTTGTAAATCTTCTCTGCACACTTTCAATCTTATTTTCATCATTCCTGTAGGTAGGTGATCATAACTGGAAACAATACTCCAAAGTAGGCCTCACCAATGTCTGACACAATTTCAAAGTACCGTCTCAACTCCTGTACTCAACACATTGATTTAAAAAGGCCAATTTGCCAAGACCTTTCTTTACAACCCTATCTACCTATGTATCCACTTTCAAGGAATTATGAACCTGTATTCCCACAGCCCTCTGATCTACTGCACTCCTCAGTGTCTTACTGTTCACTATGGAAGACCTACCTTGGTTGCTCCTCCCATACTGCAACACCTCACACTTGTTTGCATTAAATTCTGTCTGCCCAATTCACCAGCTGGTCCAGCTTTGATAGTCATCCTTGCTGTCCAATACACTCCTAATCTTGGTGTTACCCAAACTTTGCCTATCTGGTTTACCATATTATCATCCAGATCATTGATATTGATGACTGACAACAATGGACCCAGCACCAATCCCTGCGGCATACCACTAGACACAGTCCCTCAGTCAGAGAGGCAGCCATCTACAACCACCTCTGGCTTCTTCCACGAAGCCAATGTCTAATCCAATTTACTATCTCATCTTGAATGCCAAGCAACTGAAACTTCTTGAGCAACCTCCCATGTGAGACCTTGTCAAAGGCCTTGCGAAAGTCCACATAGACAAATACCAGAGTGATTGTCCAGAAGGTTGGGAGCCACCCATGGTGAGACTAAGTGTTATGGTCCCCATTGTTTATTTCCTATCTTGCTCCTAATTTTCTTTGATTATGCCATGGCCCCAATCGTTAATTTCCCAATTGCTTCCTATTCTCTTTGATGATGGCACACCTGGTTTCCACAAGAACTCAGTATAAGAACCCGACATCACAACCACTAGTTGCCAGTTCATTGGTCCTTTTTCCTGTGAGTAAACTATGTTTCCCGACTGCTTAGAACCATTTGTTCCAAGTTTAGCTCCAGTTTCAAGGTTTACCTGTGAGACTCAGTTTCACTGAGTCAAGGCCTTGTGTCAAGTCTCTGAGTCAAGACTCCGTGTCAAGGCCCCTCCTGCTTGCTGTTTGGCGTTTACGCCCGTGTAAACATCCAAACTCAATCTCCGTGCCTGTGTCCTGCACTTGGGTTCGCTTCCTTTGCTCCTCATTGCAACACTAAGAGAACCTGAACTTTTGAACAGTTTGAAGTACCTAGCAAACTCAGGATCTCAACACCTGCAAGAACAAAGTTCCATCCATCTGTTTTGTTACTTCCTTAAAGAATTCAATTTGACTCATTAGCCATGACCTTGCACCTCTCAAAGCCATGCCAACTATCCCTAATCAAATAGTACTTCTTAAAATGCTTGTAAATCCTGTCTTGAGGAATTCACTCCAATAGTTTGCCACCACTTATGTAATACCACATTCTTTAATTCCCAGTGATATTTCTATTACCTTTCTTGAACAAAGGAAGAACATTTGCAAACCTTCAACCTACTAGTAGTACACCTGGGTCCAGTGATAATACAAAGATCACCACAAAAGGTGCAGCAATCTCTTCCCTCACTTCCTGTAGTTATGTGGAGTATATCCTGTTCAGCCCTGGGGCTTAACTATCCTAATGTTTTCCAAAAGTTCCAACACAACCTCTTTCTTAACCGTGACATGTTCCAGCATATCAGCCTGTTCTATGCTGACCTCACATTCATCAAAGCCTCTCTCACTGTGAATACTGAAGCACAGAGTTTATTAAGGACCTGCAGGCCTTTGAATCCACACACATTTACCCTTTTATACCTTATCAGTCCTACCCTCACTCTAGTGTTTCTCCAGAGTGTATTACTAAAGTAATGCCTTATAGAATATGGAGAATTCCTTGGGATTTTCCTTAACCCTGCTTGTCAAAGCCTTTTCATGTCCTCTCTAGCTCTCCTAAGTCCTTCTTATGTTCTTACCTGGCTACCTTATTACTCTCAAGAGCCCAATATGATCTTGGCTTCATAAATCTTAAGTATGCTTTCTTCTTATTTTTGACTAAATGCTCCACCTCTCTTGTCAAACATAGTACCTTCCTGAAGGTTATTCCTGATCTGCAAAGTTGTGTTTGTGGACTTTGCTCATTTCCGCTCTGTATGAGTTTCTTTTTGGTGTTCTAGTTTCCTCTCACATTCCAGACATACAATTTGATTAGTTAATTGGGCACTATAAAGTGGCCTTGTGAGTTGATGAATTTGATGGAAATCTAGTGGGATTTCATGGGAATCTGGGAAGAGTATATAAAAAAAGAGTATTGAACTGGATCTTAATGGTTGATGTGAACTTGGTTGATCAAAGGGCTTCTTTCTGTGCTGTATGACTATGAGGGAATCGATGGTCAAGTTTGGACCCGGTCAATGAAAGCTATCAAAGTGGTGGATGGGGTGCATCAGAGTTGTCACTTATGTAAGTGGGCAAGAAATGAGACCAGAGGAGAAAGGCTGCAATCGAAATAAGAAGAATTAAGTTTGTTGGGGTGAGATGAGACTGAAACATTGGCGTAACCTGGACAGTCCCGCTAGGAGTCCTGCAAGAGTTAGAAGTGGACTGTGCAGGGCTGAGAGACTACAAAGCTGGAAGCTGTGAAGGGTAGGTCTCCTGATGAAGGATGGTTCATGATGCTCTGCCCAAAATTAAATTTGAATCCAATTGTGGGATGCTATCCTAATTTTTTTCATTTTCTATTATGAAGCTTCTGAATAAATTTCCAACTTCCCCTTGCATCAAAGTTTGAAGGGTACCTCTGCAGCTCTGTCATTTATACTATTAAAAGGATATTCTCCAAATTCTCACTTTACCTGTTACATTTCCAGTAGAAAATCTCCAGTTATATTGCTAAGACTATCTTATTCACCATCTTAATACAGACATATTCCTTGTTCTCTCTACCTCTTGCCTCTGAAACATCATACTTTACAACTTTTTTCTTTTTCTATTTCTGATGTAGGGACATTGACCTAAAATAATATTCCTACTTCTCTCTCTGTGGATGCTGATTACCCTCCTGAGTACTGTAGAGTTTTCTATTTTTATTTCAGATTATTTAACTTCTGGCATGGACATTCTGAAAGGCTTCATGCTATTGGAGTCATCAAGTCTTGATGAATGATTCCTTTTGGAACAGGTGATTGTATATAAAAAAAAATACTTGCTCTGTTAACTTTCTCAGGCTGTGCGACAGTGTTCCTCTGTATTACAGATCCAAATTTGAGTGGGGAACCATTAAGGTGCCATGTAGATGCAGCCAGCACCCTTTTCTGGTGGAGATGGTACTGTTCATAGTAGTTGAGAAAAGTTTCCAGCTTCCGGTGAGGAGGATGGTGGGATTTTGTTCTAACCACTTGCATTAGAGGAGAAAGCTGTCAGTAGTATCAGAGTTTGACCGCTGGCCACTGTCTATCATAAATATTAGGAGTATTTTAATGATGACTGACAGGTGCAAAGCAAGAGATAGGATGCCAGTTGAAAAGTGCAGCAATAATTAAGGGCACCAAGCTGAAACTGCCATATGCACAGACTTGGCAATTAATGTGTGGATAATTGCATTATTTTTCAATTTTCTGCTTTCATGTGTTTATCATTTTGGCAATTTGAGATACCTGAAATTTGGATTTTTTTCACCTGGTCAACAAGAAAAAATTGGCCATGGGTAGGTGTGGAAGGAAGAGGTTGGGTGTGGGCAACCCAATTCCATAAAAACCCAGAGCTACAGAAACACTAACAGAAGCTCCAGAGACCTCATCCCTGGGAATAGAAGAATCCAGGAGGGAGGGTGACACCTGGGGACAACTTGAAAGACCGACCAAGGACAGAGGACTCTGGCAAGCTGTTGCTGGCGGCCCATGTCCCTGTAGGGGGGGGGGGGGGGGATGGACTTAAGCAGATAAGTAGGTTGACAGGAATGAGCTTGTAGTATGGCAATAAGATAACCTGAACACTACTGAGATCAGACAATCTGGAAAATGAGTCAACTGTGTGAGTGCAGGAGGAAGATAGTGGAACATTTAATTGTAAACTTTTCTCAGAATAAGTGTGTAAACATTCTGGCCCATTAAAAGTTTTGTTCTTGAAAGTGGGATGAAGTTGATGTTAACTATTGCCAAGGTAATTTGAATGAGGTATTTGTGATCGAAAAGAGCATTTTGCTGAAATTTAAATGCAAAGTTGAAGGATATTCCAATACTTTTTTTAACTGGCACTAACTATTGGACTTGGAGAAAAAGTGTCCCTATTAGATTGCAGTTAAAACATGAACACATTTAACAGGAATAAAAATCACCCAATATATCTTCTTAAAATGCTCTAATGGCTTAATGCCTTTGAAAGATTTGGTGTCTAAGGACCATACAGAAATACAAAGTAGGCTGCAAATTCAAGTTGTAAATTCTGAATTGTCTGATATGATAGCATTTAAAATTGCGCTCCTGGTATGTCCCCTTAGCCATGGATTGCAGAAAGCTGCAGTCGTTGCTTTGACAGCCTGGTAGAGATTGTGGGCTGAGATTTTCAACCAGAAAGCAAATGGAATCTGAATAACCTCTCCAACCTCCCCACCCTCACCCTGTTCACTATCACCTCAAAATGCACAGCTAGATGACACCCTGAAACATCTCCCCGGGAAGTCTCTGAACTCGGGGGACAAATAAACAGTTCACACTAAAATGCACACTGCATCATGTGTCAGCACATATTCTGCAGCCTGCTGCTGAGTGGGTATGTCAGCTGCCCATTAGACCTCACTAAAATAGAATTGCTATGAGCCTGAAGCATGAAGCATGATATTAGATAAAGTGATGAAATTTCTCTCGATTAAAGATCCGGGTCAAGGACAGTTACCTCAGGAAATTCTCATTTTTTTCCCTGGAATGTTCCCCCATTTTGATGAACATATCCCAAGAGTTTACGATAGATTATCATTTCCCTCCTTTTTTGTAGCAGATAGCTTTTTAGAAATTAAGTATTGCCATGTGGTGGAGTGATGATTGACAGGTACTTAGCCTTTTTTTCAACCTGAATAAATTTATATGCTTCATGTATTTCACAGAAGGGAAAACAGGAACAGCAAAGGCTTGTTAAAAATTAAATATACTTGCTCCATTTGTCATGTTACAGTGTAGATGCATACTAAAATTGATGCCATAATTTTATTGATATGTTTTATATCAATATTTCATGATTTCTTCTGTAGCTTCCTGGGCTTATGCCAGAAATATAGAAACATTGTAATAAATAGTTTATTTCACTGAAGGGTACACTCTGCCCTCATTATAGTTCAGTCCTCAAGAGTCAAGCAGTTTAAACATCATAACAATATGCCAGTTTATGGCAAACGTCCTCTAATAGAGAAGAAAATGTAGCATGAAAAATGTAGCAAGTGAAATAACGTTATAACTGAGTGTGTTTAATAAGGATTATGAGTATGGTATTACTAAAAGCCTCCAGAACTACAAATGTGCTATATTTACCTAAAACCTAAAGGGGCATTTTCAGTTTCCCTGAAATCACAGTTTTCCCACAAACCTTGTGCCTTTCTGCCATCAACCCTCTGCAGTTAATAAACTTTCTTTTTTCTAAACCTTGGTAACCAAATTAATGAGCTTGGCTGGAGCTCTGTGCTAATTTTAAGATTGGCTATTTTATTTGAAATCAAGAGAATTCAAATATTCTAGTACAACAAATAGGTGAACAGTACGAGAGTTGGATGTGGCAGTGTTGCACATATTTTTGTGAGTATTTCCAAACAGAAGTCATTAAAACATAAATAAGTGCATTAAAAAAAAATCTGGTTAGACTAAAAATTCTGAAGATTTAACGACAAACACATTTTAATAGCATCCTTGCAGAAGTATCAGAAAGGGCCAACTTTTGTAAAAATATCAAAGGTAAGCAAAAGCAGTTTGATGACAGACATTTATTATATTTTTAGAAGATGCTCATGGATTAGATACATTTTATTTGTACTAGCAACCACCTCCATTTGTGTATGGCAAGGATAGATAGGTGATTAAAATGTGCTGTATTCTTTGTTCAAGGCATGCTGAAAGTTTACGGATGTTCTTCCTCTTATTTTTCCCCCTGCCACTCTGCCTCTAAATTTATTCCCTGTGATATTTCCACAGGCAAGCTCTTTAATCAGTTCTCAGAACACACTGGTATAAGTCATCACTTTCTTCACATTGCAGTATAAAATGTCACTGTTTGGACCCCTGCAGAGATATCCGGAGGTTCTTCTGCAGAGAACATTGCAGACAGCATTCACTTTAGAGAATGCAGTACCTGTGAAGTGTTCCTTCCTGAAACAGCCTTTAAGGTTGTAAAAGCCAGCCATTCTCAGAAAAAATCCTAAGTATCTTTCAAGTTGTCAAAATAAGACTTACATTTACGTCTACATGTTTTTTTTTCTATTTTCACAAGTCAGTTAGCTACTTAGATTAGCTCCTTTAGGGTGATTAGTTCCTAATCATTCTAGGAGTGACCTCTAAGGACTTACAAGACATCATCTACTTTGGTCATGGGAAATCTTGACTGTGGTCAAATTCTTTTACTACCGCATACGTAGTTCCTTGGGACTACTTCAGTCTGAGTCCACTCCAGCTCTTTAGGTTCTGATGAATGTGGATTCTAGGGATTCTGCTTCAGGTATAGCTGACTGTGCTCTCCAGCTGCTGTTTATGTTGGTGTTTCTGTGTGCTGCTGATGCATGGACTCAACTGCATTCCGTGACAATAATTCAGCAACTACTTGCTAAATGTCTCCCCTAGTGACAGTAGTGAACGCAGAAGACAAAGCAAGAAGCTTTTAAAAAAGCACATAATTAAGCTCATCTCGTGTAAAGGTTCTTTGTGAGACCTAACCAATTAGTCGCAATGACTTGCTCTCTCTACAGGAACCTGCAATATTTTTGCTTTCAAGCATTTAACCAGTTCCCATTTGAAAAATAAAACCAAACCTGCATTTACCATCTCTTCAGATATTGCCTTGTGGATTCTAGCATCTTACTCCATTAGCTTTCCTCGCAAAAATTACACATGGACCTTTTGGTATAAGCTCTTATTGAGAATAATGTGTTAGAATAACATAATGCAGAATATGACAGCACCACAGAACACAGAAAAGGCTTATCAACACCTTATTAAATATCAAAACAGAAAAGTTCCACACTTTCAGGAGATCTGCCTGACTGAATGAACACATTTCTATGTACTGGCTAATAGCAAATTCTGATTTTAAAATGTTGGTAAATATGCAATGTTAAATTTTGGGAATTGCATCATTTACTTCTCACACATCCAAAGCTAGCTGAATTAATTTACAAATGTAAACATCCTACTTCCTTTTTAAACTTCACAAACAATGCCAATGTCATTATTACAAAGTCAGACTTGTATTGTGCAAAATTCATGTAACTAAGGTACCCAAGACTTGCACAGTACTGTAGTATTTTTATGCACTGCACTGCTGCCAGAGAAAAAAAATTTCATGACAAATGTGAGTGATGATAAACCTGATTCTAAAATAGGTTTCTATTGTGGACTGAGAGTGCTAAGTGGTCAGGGAGAGGGGAATCACGTTTAGGAAAAGGGGAAGGGAGAGAGGAAGGAGCAAGAAGCACCAGAGAGATATTCTGCAATGATCAATAAACCAATTGTTTGGAAACAAATTACCTTACCTGGTGACTCACGGTTCTGTGTGTCTGCTCCCTCTTCTCCGCCCCTTGCACTCCTCTACCATCTCACCCACACCCCTCCTGCGACGTTCCATCCTCACCATTCCCAAGATCCTTTGCTCCCACCAGATTTACAAATCAGATCACTCTCCACTCCACGATGACAAGTACAATACTGCGCATAAGTCATAGGTACCCTAGCTATATATATGTGTCTACAACTTTTGCACAGTACTGTAGATTTTGCATGAACTTTAGTATATTTAAAATTTTGGGGAAAAATTGATTTATGTGAAAATTCAATTCCATGATTGTAGCAGTATAGCAATGGGATTTACAAAACTATGAATCTAGCATTATTTAAATTGTTTTAGCAAATTAGCAACCAGGGGCATTATGGTATAAATATATTATCTTCCTTTTAATGTAGATGATATATCGGCTTGCAGAGTACCAGAATTTTGGACACACTTTTAATTAACCCAAGGTTGTACGCAAGATGGCGGCGCGACGCAGCTTGCAGCGGTCACTCTGGAACTGATTATCTGTTATTTGTGAAGTGGGGTACCGTGCACAATCATAATCGATTAAAAACGGATGTGGGAGCATAGAGGAACATCTGGAAATCTCCAGGAAGACCTTCTTCATTGCTGCTGCTGCTGCTGTGAGGTCTGGGACTCTGCTGGGAAGAACAGGCCCCCAATCCTTGTGGTCGCGTTGCCAGTGGCCATTGGCAGGGCCGTCTTAATACGCTCGGCAGAGGATGGTGCTCGGAGAAGCTGTGCCGGAGGGGATGGTCGTCGGCTCGGAGGTTCGACGGACTCGGTCAGGTTGCTTTCAGTGTGTGCTGTGTCTGCAAGGCTGGGTTCGATGGAGCTTCCATTGTGTGTTGCGTCTGTGATGCTGAGTCGGGCGGCGCCGTGGAAGTCCATAGTGGGGGTATTCCCTTCTGCCGCCGGCGTGGGATGGCGAGTCTGTCGGGACCCTGGGGACTTGTGGAAACTGTGTGGTGATTTCTTTTGAACTTATAGTCCTTTAACATCTTTGGACTATTTTTACTGTGCCCATAGTCTGTTTTTTATCAATTATGCTATTGTTTGCACTGTTGTAACTATATGTTGTAACTATGTGGTTTTCTGCAGGTCTTGTAGCTTTAGTTTTTGGTCTTGTTTGTCCGGTGGATTTGAAGCTCCTTTCCAGGGAACGCGCTAAGACGGTAGCGCGATATTAATATGCAGCAGCCTCTCCGCACTCTGGATTGGGGATTGCCAAACGTTATGTGGATTTTCTAGTGTAGTCTGTTTTGTCATATGCTTTTGTGATATCATTCTGGAGGAACGTTGTCTCATTTTTTAACTGCATTGCATTTGTGGTTTCTAAATGACAATAAACTGAATCTGAATCTGATCTGAAAAAATTAAGGATAAATAACTCACACTGAGATAATGTACAAAGCTTTGGACACTTAGCAATAAGAATTGCAATAAAAATAAATAATATTGTAAAATTTTTGTAAAATGTTCTTCATGTAATGGTATAAATTACCGTTGTGTTTATATAGGGGAGTTTATATTCATATTTGTCACAAGCTTATTCTGAGTGTGAAACCGGTTAACTTCAGCAACATTGGATGCAGATAACAGTCGTATTTCCTTTTATGCTGCAAAAGTTTGTATGAGGAATTTTGCCTGATTTATTTTTTTATTATGTTTTATTGACCTGATATGCCATGGCTACAAGGCAACCTTTTACATGCTGTGGAATTCTGCTTTGGTCATATTTTGATCTGTTAGCCAGGTATCAACTAAATTTTCAACTAAGTGTTTATAATAACTTGCATCCTTAATACAAAATACAGACATTGTTGCACAGAATGTGAAAGTGGATTGAGATCAACAGAGTTGAGATTTTTCAGCATCTTTCATGAATAAATGATGCTGAGTGTGCAGCAGACAGTGTCAGGTTTGAGTAAAGTAATCCACATGCCAGTAAAAGATAAAGCTGCTACTGAGCTGGGTGGATCTCCTTTTCCTGAGCTACCCAATTGAACTTCTCTGAAAGTAAATACAATGTGTTATTGAACACAGGGCAATGTGAGACAGTTTCTGCTGCGAGACTGAAAACATTTTTGTAATATATGAAGGTTTAATCAATATCTGGTTTCAGATTTGTCCTCTCCCTAGTGTCTTGTGTTTTTCTTCTGTTCAAATAATTTTAACATAATGAATGTCTTTAAACAGCACTGGAAAAGAGAAACTGGATATTAAGTGTTTCTTGACAAGAAAAGAAAGAATCTGTACAATGGAAACCTTTAAACAAAAACATTGGGTGAATTATCATGTGTTTTTCTGCTCAGTATAGTGTTGTGTGCTTACTTTACTGTTAAGTTAAACATGGATTTGCATAAGGAGATACAAAGATGAAAGCCCTTTTTTCTTCAGAGAGTGATTGTTTACTTGAACTTGGTAATTTTATATAATTAATCTTGTCTGCTGATGTAGATAATGGTTTGGAGATTGCTGTGCCAGTCTACTTTGGAATAATTCCACATTTAATTGGTTTTTTGTTGGTTCATACAGCTAACATTCCACTCTGCAATATAATTACTAGGCGTGATGTTTGAAATAAACTCTGAATGTAGTGCAGTTGCACTTACTACAGAGTAATTTTTAAAAAAAGTTTTGTATCTATTTTGAGGAACTGAGTATGAGGTTAGATTTGGGAACATTGAATTTTGGTAAATCAGATACCTCAAATCGGTTTCAGATCATCTCAATAGATGAACAGTAAATTCAAAGTTCTGATTTATTATCAATGTATCCACAGTATACCATATAGAACCTTGAAATTCATCTTCTTGCGGACACTCACAAAACAAAGAGACACAACTGAATTCACTAAGAAACCTACACAACAAAACTGCCAGCTATCTAAACTTCAAAAGAGGACAAATTGCACAAATGATAAAAAGACACGTGAACAAAAACACATGGAACACGGACTGCAGAGCCCCTGAAGGGAGTCCACAGCTGTGTAGCCCATTTGGTACTGAGGCAAGTGAAGCCACCAGGAGCCCGATGGTTACAGGGCAACACCTGCTCCTGAACCTGGGAGCGTGCAACCCAAGAATCCTGCACCTCCCGCCCGATGGTAGTAACTAGAAGAGAGGGAAACCGGTCAAGTGCAGGCAGATGTCGCACAACACCTGTTCGTTTTCCACTCATGTCCTTGGTGATTTTAATCTTGCTCAGCTCTTTAATTGGCGCGGAGTAATGGAGTCATCCACGGGTTCACATTCCACTATCAAGAAGGTGACACAAATGTCAAAAGAAAGTGAGACAAAGATCCTTTCTGCAATCCCGATGGGGAGGGGAGTGGGAGGAGGCACAAAGCTGGATTTGATGTTACAGAGAAGTTAATTTTCCATCAATTAAATTTAATGGGTATAAATCATAATTTCTGTATGTAAAAAGTGCTCTGTGTAGGTGTTGCTCCATCTGTGACTAGAAGCAGTGGAAAGGCACTTGTTTCATGATTTTTTTCTTAATTACTAAAGAACTTAAGAGTTAGAAACCACATTGTATGAATCCCTAGTCACTGATAAATACTACATTGTTTGACAAAGCTCTAATTTTCTCATAACATACAGACACAAATATATACTCAAAGGAAAACAAGTTTCCTGAAGTAGGTACAAGATATTAAAATTGGACAAAAGTACAGAAACATCAACAGTTTACTCTTGTCCGTCGATGTTGCCTGGCCTGCTGAGTTCCTCCAGCATTTTAAATCAAATCAAAACCATGTATTTTGAAATTGTATATACCGGTAATCAGAAAGACCACATCTTGAAAAATTTGGTAAGATCTTCTCAACTTTAAAGTATCTTGCTCTCCTGAAAGGCTCATGCCCATATTACTTGGGGAAACCTATTCAGAGTTTGCTACAAGGAGCAATGTAATTCTGTCTTAAGGAGCTAGATTGATAAGTCAAGGGACAGTGAAGTATGGGAGTGATCAAGTGAGAAACACAAAAACAGATTATAACAATATCAATAGATATACAGACAGGGAAAGAATAGCACAAGTTAATGTGGGCCCCTTACAAACTGAGGGAAGAAAGATACAGTAGGATATAGATAGATGAATAGCAGGTGGAATATGATGTAGAAAAATGTGAGGTCAAGTGGTGAATAAATAGAAGAATGAAGTATTTTTAATGGTGATCGATTGAAGATGATTGATGTTCAAAGGCACTAGCTGTTTCCTTGAACATGAATCACTGAAAGGTACAGCAATGAATGCCTTTTGCTAATGGATTTGAGTTCAGAAGTAACCAAAACTTACTAATGGGGCAGCACCTAGAATATTCTGTACAGGTCCTACCCAAGGAAGTACATACTTTTATTAGAGAGAAGCTTACCAGATTGATTCTAGACATGATGGCCATGTCCTTTCAGGAGAGATTTAAGAAACCTGAGCATAAAAATTAGAATTGTTTTCTCCATGAACGAATAAAATACTCGTAGTACTTTACAGGGCAGATGATGAGGTGAAAGTCTCCAAGATGGAGTGGCTAGAATCAAAGGCATTGTCTGAAAGTAAGACAATCATCGTCTGATAATCTCAATCCATTCAGCATTCAGATTTGAAGAAATTTCTTCAACAAGTAGTGGTGAATCTCTGAAATTCTTTACCTGGGTACTGTGCATGCTCATGCACTGAGTATGTTCAACATGGAGAACAAAACATTTCTGGATTTGAAAGAAATTAAGGGTTATAGGACCAGTGCAGGAAGGTATCATCAAGGTAAATGATCAACCTTGATCTTGTTCAATGGCAAAGGGAAATGGGAGGAATTGAACAGCACACATCTGCTTCCATTCCTTGTGTTCTTGTATCAATTATTTATCCTAATGATCAAATCTTGTATCATCTGAGATTTAATTCTTGCTGGCTTTTTAATGATGCTTAGAACAAGTAACTCTGTCAACATTTGTTCTCTATATTCCACACGATGATCCCCATCAGAGACAGAAAGCTCAAACTAACATTTGGCTGCTAAGTGGCTCAATGCCCAAATTGTTATCATTTGCCATGTTTGCACTGGGGACTTTGTTTTGTTCTGTGAGACTGTTTAATTGCTATTGGGTATGGTGTTTCTATTTAGTTTGTATCATGGTATCAGTCTAATCCTCTGTTTTATAATTCTTCCTGCCTTGCAAGTAAATATATCCAATTTTTACCCTGACAAATCTCAAGTAAAAGCAAAAAAATACATTGGAGGAACTTATTGGTCAGGCAGCATTGATACACTCAGTGGCCACTTTATTAGATACAGAAGGTATCTAATACATTAGTCCTGAAGTATGTGTTCATGGTCTTGTATTGCTGTAGCCTACCCATCCCAAGGTTTGATGTGTGGCGTACTCAGAGATGCTCTTCTGCACGCCATTGTTATAAACACATGATTATTTGAGTTATTTTCACCTGTCTATCAGCTTGAACCAGTCTGGCCATTCTCCTCCGACTCCTCTCATTAACAAGTCATTGTCAGTCTCAGAACTGCCACATACTGGATGCTTTTGGTTTTCCACACTATCCTCTGTAAACTCTAGAGACAGTTGTACATGAAAATCCCAGGAGATCAGCAATTTCTGAGACACTCAAACCTCCCTGTCTGGCACCAGTGAACATTCGGCAGTCAAAGTCACTTAGATCAAATTTCTTCCCCATTCTGATATCTGGTCTGAACAACAACTGAACCTCTTGATCATTTTGACACTTTTCCATGCCAGTTCAAAACCTATTTATTTAACCTTGCTTTTAACTAACATCATTTTGTCTTTTATGTTCATGTTTGCACTTTATCCCATTGCAAAGTACTTTGAACTACATTGCATGAAAAATGCTCTATAAATGTTATTATTGTTACCACTTTGTCTGTGTGCTTCTTATGCATTGACTTGCTGCCACACAATTGGCCAATTAGATATTTGCATTAATGAACAAGTGTATCAATGTACCTAATAAAGTGGCCACAATTGGATGTAAGAGTTTACTGCAGCACAAAGCTACCCTTATAAATTGTTTCATAAATTATAGAATTAACATACAAGGTTTTGATCATGCTGTACCCTGATGCTTGAGCACATAGTCGCTCATGGTTATGTGAGTCCAATGTCAGTCAGCAGTATGGCAGCCAGTTGAAGTCTGTTCCAGGTTTGCTTCCTGGTGCCTGTAGCTATATCATGTTAGTCATCTGGAAGAGAGAGTGATTACAAATTGTGACAAATACTGTGGTGTCTGTGGCCACTAACAAAGAAGGCAGAGATATAATCTTCAAGAAAATTAAAGCTGGACATCTGAATTACAAAGAGAAAATGCTGGGAGCACTCAGCAAATTGAGCAGCGTCTGTGGGGATGGAGGCAAAGTTAATAGAAAAAGGAACAAAATGATGGAGAAACTCATGCGGTCAGGCAGCATCCAAGCAGGGAAATGAAGAGTCAACATTTTGACCTCAGACCCTTCATCAGAACTTACTCTAGGCTCAAGGTCCTTCATATTAATGTTCTGGAATACTCTTGATTCTGATCAATAGAGAAGGTACTTTATCATATAATATTGATATATATGTGATCTAATTCTTAGAAGGCTTGTTATACAAAATTAATCTCAAGATGCAAGCAGTAAACACTTGCCTGGGTACCTCCTGTCAAATGCAAACACCTCTGCACATTTTGCTCCACTCTCTCCTCGAACTACTGCAGGGCCTAATGAACTGTTTTGCTGAGCCATGGACATGTGATTGGCCTACTGTCTCCCTAATCAAACATCCAAAATATGCAATGCGCAAATAGGCAGTGGATGAATTGTTAGTGGTTCCTCTCCCTATCAATGCAAAGTTAATACTAAAGACAAGGTGCTTAAATTGGATTTAACTTCAGCCTGTGCTGGTAAGGTCAAAAGACTCTGTAGTATTATAAAGCACCTTACATTTGGCTAAGAGACGGTGTTACAATTAACCTCTTGCAATTGATCATTGAGGTAACAAAACCCTTTCACCTTACATTGGACAGGATTCAAAGGAGGTTCATGAGAATGCTTCTGGGATTGAAAAGCTTATCATATGAGGAGTGTTTGATGGCTCTGGGCCTGTACTCACTAGAATTCAGAAGAATGAAGGGGGATCTCATTGAAATCTATTGAATGTTGAAAGATCTTGACAGAATAGATTTGGAGAAAATGTTTCCTATGGTGGGGGAGTCTAAAATCAGAGGACACTGCCTCAGAATAGAGGGATATCCATTTAGAACAGAGTGAGGATGAGTTTCCTTAGTGAGAAAATAGTGAATCTGTTGAATTTATTGCCAAGGCAGAGGTTGATAGATTTTTGATTAGTCAGGGTATCAAGGGACATGAGAAGAAGGCAGGAGTTTAGAACTGAGAGGGAAATGGATCTGCCATGAAGTAATGGCAGAGCAGACTTGATGCGCCAAATGGCCTAATTCTGCTCCTGTATCTTATGGCTTATGGTCTTCCTTTCAGGTCATCCTAAATCTCTTTACAGCCATTGAAGTATTGAGGAAGCGTATTTGCTGCTGTACTTAGGAAAACTAATAGCCATTGTGTGCTCAGCAAGCTCTCAAATCTGACATGAACGCAATGGGTAAGAGGCTTTATTCTCTGTTGTATGCATTAAGATAAAAAGCAAAGTGACAATAACTAGAAGATTTGTTTTAGTGATTTTACTGAGTTAACTGGAACACATGGGATAATAACTCTGTGGTTCTTTGGAATAGTGCCATGAGATGTCACATCCTTGACTGAGAGAGCTGGTGGAGAGCTTATCCAAAAGAGCATCTCCAATGTAGCAGCTCCTCAGTACAAAACTCATTTGTGGGTCTTGATTTTTTTTTGTCATATTGCTGGATTGGACCCTCAACCTAAAAACAGCTAAGAGGTAAGAACCCTTATTGCATGGTGGGGGAGGCATGAGGGGCTAAATATCTTCCTTCTCTTTCTACTTCAGTGTTTTTACATTCAGTGTGCTGAGGTGATTACACTTTGTGTTTAAAAATGTCTCATCACCTTCGGTGCATCGCTTTTCTTTAGCATTGCCAGTAAAGGAATTTAGCTCACTCTAATCCTCCGCTCTCTCCGCTACCCCACCTTCAGTATCTTCCCAGTCACATCCAGAAGTTGGAATAATCTGTCATATTTTCGACCGCGGAATGAAGCAGGGAGAGAAAGTGGAGTCGCTACTTTAAGGAGCTGAAATCTTGTTTATTTCATTGGCCGTAAAAGTCCTATATTCCCCATGCCTTTGCGCTCCTAGTGCCCAATAGGATTACATGATTGAAGAAGATCCCAGGGAAGATGCCTTTTGTTACCGAATAGGGGGAAATGTGCCAGTGTTTCAGAGGCTCTCAGTGGAATTTTATGCGCTCAGACCTGAAGAAGCATTACCAACGGTCAACAGCAAAAGTGGAATTTATTTATTTTTTAAAAATAGAGTGGATTCAGTGATGTTAATTGCATTTTTTAAAATAAAACATTTCCATTAAAATATTTTAGTGTGCCCCGTATCTCTGAGAATTGAGGAAATCGTTAAATGAAAAGACATTTTCAAGCTATGTTGAACATGTGAATAATCGTGATGATGCACTAATGAATAATTTTACATTCGATCATTTTGTAGTTTGGCTCCTGAGGGGGGAGAAACTAATTTAAATTTGCGCAGAACAAAAGAGCGTTAATAAGTGATAATGCTTTTGTGAATTGTTACCTCAATCATTCTGTTAACTTCCAACCCCTTATAATCCCTTTGTGTACATTTTGTGAAAATGAAGATCATGTAAGATTCAAATGAGCATACTGTGAATCAGCTTCACATAATTCATTGTTAATTTTGTTGTGCTATATCCAATTGTCCTAATAGCAGTGAATTATGTTTTAAACTAAGCTTGGCACTTGCTTCACTTTTGCAGGAAGATATGTTGGAATTTATTATTGCCATTTGAAATACTAGCACACTTAGAGAATGAAAAAAAGATGTGGATGGCTTGATAGTCAGTTTCTAATATCACCACCCAGTTTATACGCTGATCACTAGCTTTTTAATCACTTTAATATGACATGAACCTGACCTCGTCATAATGAGGCACAACTTGGAGTCAGCAGGCGAATAGTAATTGAACTAAAAGTAACACAGGATTAACCATATAAAGGAGATTCGAGACCTTGCTGGAGACTATTGCTGTTTTGCATTGGATAGCTGATTTAACCATTTTGCTACAAAATGGCTGCTGGTTGAAAGGGTCACTTTCCACATGGCATTGACCTATAGCCAATGAACTATATCTGAACTATCCCTGAACTATCATAAGAATGATTACTCTGTGGTGTCCAAATCACATCATGACCTTTCTGCAGCTTTGATTTATAATTGGAAAATTTAAACCATTTTATACCTTTCAGACATTGACCATATATAAAGAACCATTATGCACCATCTTCAAAACAAAGTGCCTAGCAGCCCTTTATATTTTAGCTACTTTGAAAAATATAATGAGCAGGTTTAAAAGAAACTCTTTGCTGATTGTCATTTCTATAAAGGCTTAAGACCGCAGAACAAAATATAAGGACACGCATGAAGGTACACTGAGAAGAAGCACTCTTGAAAAGCAGAAATGTAATTGGTTCTTTGATCTATAAATTCTGACAGGAATATTTATATTGTATTGGTTTTTATTTTTGGATTGTGTTCAGTAACTTGGGAAGACAGTGAGCAGGAGAGTATGGGTGAACTTAGAGAATAATTGCTGGCTTTAGACTTGAAGCGGTTTTCACAGAGCCGAGGCAGAGAATTGCTCTCAGAATGGAAGCCTAACCTCCTTATCTTCTGTCCACATCCACTACCCTCCTCTTCCTTCTTGTGATCATCTTCGGCTGCTCTCGTGATAGCTGGTGTCAAAAACTCTCCCCTGCTTGCACACTACTCAAAGCCTTGCACCTTGAGGCCCCTTCGACTGAGCTCTGTAGAACGCCTTTCTAGCAGGTTAAAGTGACTCCTGGCCAGTGACAGGCATGACACACACCAGCAGAATGTTGAAGAAGTGGAATTGTTTTCGGTTCTGAAGCATAATAGGAATGATATTTGCCATTTTTATTTATTTATATATACAGGATAGTAAAAGGCCCTTCCAGCCCAATGAGCTCACACTGCCTAGTTACAGCCATGTGACCAATTAACCTGTTGACCTTTACTTTCTTGGAATGTAGGAGGAAACTGGAACACCTGATGGAAAGCCATGTGGACACAGAGTGAGCGTGCAAACTTCTTACTGACAGCAGCGGGAGAACAATCTTGTAAAACAATGAGACCACAGCCTTAGATCTGGCAAACCCTCATGTTTTCCTCCACCTGTTTCTCTTTGCCAAGAGAAATGGAGATCAGAATGAGATCTTTTATTAGGGCTCCTTGGTTCTCTTTATTGTGCTCAAGCAAATGGCAAGATTCTGCTAGTATCACTGGCCTGGACAATGTCAGATACATCATGCTGTATAGCTATGGCCACCTAAACAACTGCTGGTAATGAAGCCATTAAACTGCTCTGAGGTATGATTTATAGCCGTAGCAGTTGGCTGGTTTCAATGATGAACTCCATTGTAACATGCAGACATCTCGTAAATAGGTAAATTTGGTATGTGATGGGCTGTTCCCCAAGAGCTGGGTGAGTTGGCTCCTGCTGAGCACCCATTCCCCTCCTCCTTGTCCCAGGCCTGTCTAAATTTGTGCATCTCTGCTCAGTCTGGTCAGTCTTGGAGAATCTAGTTTATGTGAAAGCATTTGAGTTATAAGAGGTGACTACAGTACATGCCACACCACAGCCTGACAACTGAGGGCAACCTCAAGGACACAAACAAAAAGTATGCAATTGAAGCAAGGAGGAAGCTAACGACTTATTGTAGGCAGTGACCTTTTCAAATGGTGTTTCTTTACTTGCTAAATATGTGTGTGAGTTTAGAAGGGGATGTTCAGCCTCAGGAGGCTGCACCTATGTCAAACCAACAAACACTGATTGAATTGTCCATTGTGCAGGTTTCTGAAAGACGTACACACGCTGTCATACCCAATTTCTTGCCCCTAATCTTTTGGTTCCAAAATTGCTATTTGGTTCCAAAATTGTTCATCATCTTGAGGCTAGAGACTGCAAATTATTTAGGCATTTAGATATTGCACAGCGAGCATTCATTACATTTAAGGAGTGTGTCAGTCATCAGGGAAATGTATGCCTTTGAAATGGGAGGTAAATCATCAAAATGGTTAGTGTGCCACCATCACCTTTATTCAGCTAAAATTATTTGTTTCTTTCAGAGACAGCAATTCTTCTACAATGATAAAATAAGAGAGAGATATTATAATTCCAGAAGGGCGCAAATAATGGTCAAAGCTAGGGCCTGTTTCTTTTTGAAAATACTTGTGTGCTTTCTCTCCTTTTTGGGAAACATTTTGAAGGGATGTGCCAGAGGATCTTTTGAATTAAAATTGTACCATGACCTGAAAGTAGTCTGGGGCCTACATTAGATGGGAAATAGCTCGAAATGTCTGGGTTGTTTTGGATGTGCAGTCAATATTATATTATATTATATTATATCAATATTATAATAATTGTTATCTATTTGTGTAACAACATTTGAACTGCGGAATGGAGATGTTGAAACAGATTTTTTAAACTTCACAAACAAGTAAAATCAATATTTTTTGCTTTCCCAGGGCGTCTAGCACAGATATAAAAAGAGAGGTTAAAATAAGTTTGTGAATTCATGTACAGTTATCACTGAATGGAGATAAAATTAGTTTTACTAATGATTGAATAATTATAAAATAACATTCAACTTTGAGATAGACATTATGTTCTGAGCATTCTTATATGTTACAGGAAGAGCTGGACTAACTATGAGGTGTAGGAATAGAAAAAATGCTTTTGTACTCTATCGCTACAATTTTTCAAATAGCATGTGAGAAGACAAATCTCCTGACGCTATTTTTTGTTGAAACGACTATGATCTGTAATTTAAAACTGCTCAGAATCCCAACTGGCTAGCCTTTGATATCACATTCACTGTAAGATTTCTGTTGCAGCCTTTCTGTTAGACTATACCCAACTTTTCCCAATTAAGCCATCATTCTCTCTCATTCTGGCTATTCCTGAGGGCCAAAGCTCCCAGCTTCACTCCCGTCAGTCCAAGAGCTGCAGCTGAATGGATATAGTAAATAACTGGTATAGTTATTTACCACCAGATCTGGACAGATCATTCAAACACTATTGGGCCAAGTTCTCACCTTCAAAAACTTTCTCTCCTTTTCCCAAACTTGCTCTGAGGCTCAGAATTGTTCCAGTTTATCTCACATGTAACTCCAAGCTCCTCTTGCCTATGAGCTCCACTTTCTACTTCTTAGGCATTATCCTGAGTGAACTGTTGCTCACCTGATAGCTTCCCTGTTCCCAAGTTAAATGAAATTGTTAGCAATTCTCTTTCCTTGGACTACCCAATTTTCTTCACCTTGCCTTCACCAAGCTTTAGTAACCAATCTTTGATCCCTCCATTTTGCAATGGCTTTTCCTTCTTCTCTGACCAGTTTCCTACTATGTTGCCGACACTCAGCTCCACCTCTGCACCATCTCTTTCAAACCTTCTGCCACCTTTACATTGAGAAACTTGTATGTCCTACATCCAGCCTATGCAACTGCAAACATATTTTTGCTAAATTGTGAAAAGTTAATATACTTTCATTTATACCCACCACAAATTCTATACCAAGGTCAGCTCATTCCCTGATGATTGTTTAAGGCCAAACCAACTGTAACCTCAATTTGAACTTTGAGTGTAGTGTCCGGAATTCTTTGAGCCATTATCAAATTATAACCTTGTCTCAGCACATCTCCTATTGGGTCCATCAACCATTTAACTACACTCACTGGGCCATGTCACTCTCCGTTGAGGGGGTAGAGCAGAGCACATGGAGGAAAGCCATCAGGTCAAGCAGAGAATGTACAAACTCCTTACATGCAGCGGCAGGGATTAAATCCCGTTGAGTGAAATCTGCATCTGTAAATCGATGTGGTAGCCATTATGCCAAGTGACAGGATTTACAGAGAGCATCTTTGGATGAAAAACAAGTCCATTTTCAAAACGGCTTGAAGAGGAAGCATGAGAAAATACTGTTCCTTTAGATATCAAACATTCAGAAGTTGTTCTTCAGGATGTGCAGAGTGACCTTACAGAGTCCTGCGTATTATCCTCTAATCAATGAGCAGGTTGGATATAATGAGGACATCAGCTAAATCACTGTGGCTTACACAAGTTTATTGTTATCAGAAGCAACATAAAGATTAGCTTAATCACAAACAAGAGAAAATCTGCAGATGCTGGAAATCCGAACACCACACACAAAATGCTGGAGGAACTCAGCAGGTCAGGCAGCATCTATGGAAAAGTGTACAGTTGATGTTTTGGGCCCAAGCCCTTCATCAGGACCGGAGAAAAGAAGCTGAGGAGTCAGATGACAGTGAGACAGCAGTTATGCATTTTATATTTTTGCTCCTTCAGTTAATATGGTATACTGCATCTGAAAGACATAGTACGGTTTTATGATAGCAGCCACAGTGTGGTTAGTTACAATTAAGCAGTAATTAAATGCTTTGGGATCAATACGCAAGCAGCAGGGCTGAGATGCGTGGTACCTTGCATATTATGTCCAGCTGATATACTCTTTTGTGCAGGGCATATGAAGTGCTGTCTTTGTGAATGTGGAATTTGTCACTTGCTTGATACATGTGCGCTCTCTAGTCTGGCTGATCTAACAGAAGTCCCCTGCGAAGATTCAGGATAATGAAAGGATCATGCTGTGGTATCTCTCGCTGCTACAGGAAAAGCTGTCCCTGTTCTTCATGCTACATGCTGGCAGTCCTGCAGAGATGGTACAGTTCTGAGATGGTTTTCGTTGTGAATGGAAGAAGGTGTCCTTCAGCGATTCCAGGTCCCCATGAAAGGGTCCAGGTGTTGCTCGCTGGGGCCAAATTGCTTCAGGTGTTTGTCCTTTCACACACTCTCCTTCCTCATCTTCCTAAAGAAGTGTGAATGGTACTTCCAAAAGCATGGATAGTTCTACCACATTGTATGGTAACATTTATATGGCAGCAGCATTAAGAATAACTGAAGGGCTGTATTGGCAGAAAACCAAACATCGAACATGGGAAAATAAATGGAAATACAGCAAGTAAAATGAATTTATGTGGGAAACAACTGCAAATGTGAAAAATATGAAATCTTGCCACACCAGCTAGTGAACAATTTTCTCTGCATAAGATGCAGGCTACAGGCCAGAAATTTTGATCTAACCATTTTATGTGGGTGAAAATTTGGCTAGATGTGTACAGCAATAATTGTTAGTAGAATATGGTTTTAGCCTGAATACTGCTGGAAATTATTTTGTTTAGGAATGAGAAACGCACTCAAGCATAAATCTTGCAGATGTACAAACGTTTGTATTTGAGAAGCCTCCTTGATATTTGTTCATATTTAAACTGCAAGGACCTTCTTCACAATGTTATGACCATTTCTGAAATACCCGACAACTATTCTCCCACACACTGCATAATCCATGCAACAAGTTACCATTTTACAGTCACTCCTACAAGTTTGACGATAGTGTATTTTTCTCCCTGATGCAGCTCTTTTTGTTATCCATTTATTTTGTCCCATTCTTCCTCTGGAAAGCCACGTGTTTTCGAATCTCAGTGCCATTGCTACAGTCCAATGTTAACTACTGTTCAATCACGTTGGGTACTGAAAGTCTGCAAGTGAGTGTGGCTGCAAAATTACTCACAACCACACTTTCTGCTTTCAATAGACGGTATCCGGGGCAATAAAGGGAATCACAAAAACAAGAGGACTGTAGATACTGAAAGTCTGAAGCAAAATCAATATCACAGAAAAATGTCAGCAGATTAAGCTGCATCCAGAGAGAGAGAGGAATATCACTGGCACTGAGGATGTTAGACGTCCATCAGAAAAATCTGTAGATTGGGTTTGATTGTGGTGCTGAATGAACATGGCACAGTAAGTGACTCTTCTGCTGTGTTCTTTCTGTTCCAGCAAGAGTGGAGTAGGTAGGAGAATTTTTTAATTGGGCATGATCCTTGATATGCCTCGACTCTGTCTTTCTTGGAGATTGTCATGGGCTTAAAATGGAGCTCTGCCACATTCATGATCAGGGGCATAACAAGGAGACTCTGTGTGGTGGCAGAGGGCATAGTCCAGAATTTTGTCTTCACCCCTAGTCAGCGTGAGTTAAAGTTAGGAGAGTGCACTGAACGCAGATATACTAATCCACAGCACAACAGACTTGGGCTCTGTGGAAAGGTGAGGCTTTGTGGGAAATGCATCATTTGAAGCCCAGAACAGTCCAGGGAAGTATGGAGTTCTAAACTTTTTTTTGTCATTGAGGTTCCAATTCCATTATTATTGCCTCAGATTCTGGCATCTCTCTCATGGCAAAAATCCACTGAAATGTTTTGCTTAATAATCCATCTAAAACGTTCTTTTAAAAAAATTGTTGCTTTGGGGAATAAACATGAACTTCGCTGATTCCTGATGGTATAAATGTGAATGGTTTTCTTCATTCATTTGTACCAATGTTTATTAATGATTTGTCGATGCTAGTGAAAAATAGTATCTACTTATTCATTCATTTATTTGTTAATAATCAGACAACAGGAGTCCTTTATCAATATTGCTTAATGACCATCAATAAATAATACCTAAGTAATGTTAATCCTGGCCCTCAACTTTATAAAAAAGAAACTAGACTGTCTTCAAGTGACCACAGCTTATTGATCAGAGAGTACTGGCACGCCACAAGTCTCCATGGCAGTTACATTAAAGGCGTCAGAAATATTGGTGGTTTAAAGTTTATTGGTTGGATAAATATTTAAAACCTATGCACAAATTAGTACACAATACGAGTTTACCATAAAAAGCAAGGACATCCAGTAAGCTTGAAGCTGAGGAGTCAGATTTAAAGTACGCATACGATTATTCACAGTATCTCCTTGCGTTCTTTTTACAAAGCACTGCAATTCCTGTGTCCTCCGCTTTCTTGCTTATCATCCATTTTCTCTCCTTTCAGATCCTTTAAAGGAGTAATGGCGATGAACACAGCATGTGTGTTAGCTGACCTACTGTCTAATTATTATGATGATAGATGATCACAAAAGAAAATAAGCATTTCAGGCCATGCTGATTTATGGGGGCTTGCCATTCTCTTTTATATTTTCATTCTTTATAATCATGCTCATATCACTACTGCATAGAATGCTTTATGTTTGAAATAACCTATTGTGCATGAGAATGTCATTATAGTGAAGAAAATAAAAGTGCAAACGTAAGGATTGTGTAGTTTAGTGGAACTGAGCACAATCCTTTCTATGTGCGACCAAATAGTAAATTCACTGGATTGAAAACCGTATGTAGAGTGAAGTGTCTGATGATCTCTATTCATGCATCAAAGGGTTGGGCCACTGAACTAACTGCAAGCCAGAACGGCCTAATTAATTTATAGACGTGTCTATTTTTGAACAAATGGGGCATCATTGTCTAATTACGGCCAGACGCATTACATGTTCCTGTCAGAAAAGCAGCAGATACTGGAGGTACGTCGCATGTAAGATTGCATCCATGCAGAGAGAAGTAGAGTTAACATTACCTTTATTCTTTCCTTTCTTTTCTATTATTATGTATTGTGTTGTACTGCCATCACAAAGTTATCACGTTTCACATCGTATGCTGGTGATATTAAACCTGAATCTGAACCTGATTCCCTCCCCACAGCTACTGCCTGACCTGCTGAATACCTCCTTCTGTTTCTAATTTTAAATTACCAGCATTTAAATTTATTTGATTTTTAAAGACTACAAACTGTTGTCCTGAATCTGTGTGTAAGAAAAAAAAGATTGGACGATCCGCTGAGCCATCTTTCGTCAACTGGCTGTCAGGCTTCAACATAGTGACGCAGTCGCAGGGTGGCACACTGGCGCAGCTCGTGGGTCAGGACTGAACCCCGGTCACTGCCTCACTGCTCCAGTCCTGACCTTGTTTGTTGTCTGTGTAGAATTTGCACTTTCTCCCTGTGAGGGGTCCACTGGTGCTCTGGTTTCTTCCCACATCACAAAGATTTGCAGGATGCTAGATACATACATTGTTCCAAAAGTGTAAGAAACTGGCATGAGTGAATGGGAGAGAAATTTGTGAATGTCTTTGGTGACCAACTAAACCTTCTAAAACCTCTAATGAAGTAGAGCGACTGGCGTGCCTTCTTCATAATTGCATCAATGTGTTGGGTCCTGGGTCGATCCCCTGAGGTGTTGATATCTAGAAACTACCAACTATCGATGGGAACTGCCGTGTGCTCTCCCGACTTCCCCATCCTGAATCAATTCCATGGACTTGCTAATGCTGAGAGTGAGGTTGTTGGTGTGACATCACTCATCAAGTCGATCTACCTCACTCCTGTTCTCCTCCTCATTGCCAACTGAGATTCTACCAACAACAGTGGTCTCATCATTGAATATTAGTTTTATTTTGTTTTAGTGATACAGCGCAGAGTAGACCCTGGCGGCCCTTCGGGCGATATTGCCCTGGAAACCACTGACAAACTTGATTAACCATAAGTTAATCACAGGACAATTTACATTGACCACTTAGATTACCCAGCACATCTTTGGACTGTGGGAGGAAATTGGAGCACCCAGGGAAAAGCCATACACTGCACAGGGAAAAAGTTCAGAGACTCCTTACAGAATAGCGCCGCAATTGAGATCTGAACTTTGGAACGCCCCGAGCTTTAATAGCATCACACTTAACACTGTTGCCCAGTTTACTGTGTAGAACTTACCTGGATGTATTCAGTCGGTATGAACAATGCACAGTAAAGTCAACCTGACACCAGAGAGGAACCCTGTCTCTGCAGCATGATTACATTGTAGATTAAGTGTAGAGTCAAGTGGATCAGAACTAAACTGTGTTGAAGTGGCTTAATGTCTCATGGTGAATGCCATGCATGCAGGAAACTTGTATGATGTGTTTATTCTGAGGCAGCATGATTCAAATTCCATTTTGAGGACCAAGGTTGCTTCCCCATCCTTGGTTCTTCACACTGGTGTTGGATCCAGGTCTACTGTCTACTACTTTGGCGCAATGTACCTCCATTGACTACAACCGTGCTGGTGGACGGCTGTTCACTATTTCCTCACTGTAATGGCCAGCGTTGCTGAAACTACTCTGATCTCCACCACTGCCTCATACTGCTTATCATTTCCAAAACTACTCAGGAGAGCCCTTTGGTTCTTTGCCTTTCTCTTAAGATTTGTGCTTCCTTATCCTGTAAACAGAAAAAGAGAAATACTTTAATTGGGACAAATGAGATGACAATGAGGGTAAGTATGAGAGAATGCAAGTGGATTTATAGAGATGAGTGAATTGAAGTGATGAATGAATATGAGGAACTGTACAGACAGAGAGAGAAGAGTATTAGATTGGTTGGTACCACTTTGTCAATTGTTGCATGTGACCAGTTGCTCTCCGTACATTGCTGCAATATTTCAGTGTACGACTTTATGACTGGAGAAGCAGATATCCTTTTATATCATCATATTTTAACATGTTTCTATCCATTTGCCTGTAATTATCCAATCAGGAATAACCCACTAACCTTTTTTGTCAGCTGAATGTGTGGCTCACCATCTCAGTCAGGCAGTGCAGGAACTTGCTCAGCTAGGGAATTTAAATTATCAGCTATCTCCATTATTCTAGAGACTGAATGAGAGAAGGTATAGTGATAACGTGAGGAATGACGTGCTGGAGGAGGCTTGACAAAGCACAATGTGTGCAGCCCAGTGTAGTGAATGTACTGATGGACTTGCCCTCCCTAATCTATTTGGGGGGGGGGATAATGTCCTTTCTCATACTACTGACCTCCTGGAATACCTTCAATCAAATGGCCTTGATCTCCAGTGAAGATTTCTTCCTCACATTGCTACAGAACAGTTTCTCTGTGAGTACCCCCACAATTCCCCAACCACATCTGGGAGCAACTGCCAAACAAAATAATCCTGTTGCTTGTCTTCTCTTTTTACCTCCGTTCCCAAACCGATTTCAAACTATGAGAAGTTGTTTAAAAATTGGAGTCAAGATTGAGTCTACAGCAGGCTCTTGTTGCTAACTGGGAGAAAAAAAACAAAATTAAATATAATCAGGAGGCCAAGCTAAAAATAATGCTGGCAGAGTTGCAGTACGTTTCCATGTCCTCCGTGAAGTTTTTGATCACTGTCCCACATCCCCTTCATCCAGAACATCACAGAATTAGAGTTATAGATACAGGGTGATTGAGTGATAACATTCTCTTTAAGTCAATAAACTAAAAGTAGTAACCACATATTTGGAATAAAACCTGAGGCATGAACAGCTGACGAAATTTATTCAAAATGATCTTTCGACATTTTGCAAATTATCTGACTTGCATTACATATGTGGTTATACTTCATCTGGTATACAAATACAGTTCATTCCTGTTCCTCGACCAAAACCTGCACACGTGGATGATTAGGCAGAAGATGCCCAACTATGGTTCAGTTGCAGACTACAGCTTGGGTACAGTATTGCTTTGTTTTCTGTGTAGTCAAAGAGGAAGTTCTTTCTGTCCCTCCCCTGACGGCTAATCATCAGAAGGTTACTGGTCATGGTAGGTGATACTACAATCATTTTTATTTGGAACACTATCATCTTACTAGTGAGTAATATACAGTTAGTATGTCAACCAGAGGTGATAGTGGTGGAGAAAAGTTTCAAATGTTGCAAATAAGCATTAGCCGTAATACAATATACATATTTTGAAATGTAGTTAACAACTGAATATAATGCTTTCTTTAAGTCAGTGCTCAAGTCGTACTGATGCCAGATAGCTTCATTGCAGAGCAAATATACTTTACATTTTGCACGGCATCACAAAACAGTTCATAAAGCAGCTAGAATTCTTTAGACTAGATAGGCTTTCATAAACTGAATTGGATTTCACATATTGGTTCCACCACAGAATGCCACGTGTAAAATTAGCTGTCTCAAATTATGTCTGTATGCTTGTGAGGAGTAACAGCTTCAGGCTGTGTAAACCTACCAGGTTTGATTTCACTTAGTTACAATTTACTAAAGGATCAAATGTACAATGAAAGTTCCACAAATTGTTTGGCTTGTAAGTGTCTAGAGTTAATGTTTATTGTTTTGTTTGGGTTGCATTGCCCTTCTGGGATGAATTCCAACAAGCCTGTGTCATCTTTCACGAAGGAATGATAATTTGCATATTTATATTGTCAGAGGGTTTTAATAGTGAAATCAAAATACATATAGCTGTTGTAATATAAGAGGTACTGCACGCAATGATGATATCCTGTACTAAATTTCCACTTCACATGAATAAAAAATATTCTTTTACAATGATCCCATTTTATATTACAGCTTCAAAGTTATTAAGTGTTGAAGTGTTAATAGTGTGTGGAGTTGCCTGCTCCAATGAATCACAGTTCAGAATATAAACTCTCACCTCTCATTGTTAGATCTGCGCTGCATGAGAAAGCAGGACTTCTCATTAGGCTTGTATAAACACCTCATACTGTGACTCGGTTTTTGCTGAGAGCTGATAATTTCATGCCACCTTCCTGCTCTGACTGATTGTGAAATTAAACTGGAGTAGGTAGAAACTGCATTTAATGTTCAGAAAAAAGAGAAAAAATTATGAAAGGATCTTCTTTGCACATAAAACTGCATTGCACAATGTGGTTAAACTATATATCAGATATATTTAATTATGATCACGTCCAGAGCTTAAAAACTAGCTTAATTCTGAGATGACGAAATTCTGACTTGTGGAGTGACTGCCACAATTAAACAGCGTCCATCAAAAACAGAATGGGACTTCTGTATGAGAATAATCTTTAATTAATATGATATTGTGAATTTGTTTTATTCTGATGATTAGGACTTTACAGTATGTCACTTTGAGAGAAATTTTGTCTCAGATAAAGTCAATGTTCTGCCAAACCTGATGGATTTTCTGCATGATCTCTTATTGGCAGTAACACCGAAAAAAAGTCCACGGTTCTCAATTGCTTTCTGCTGCTGGAATCTGAAATGAAATTGCTAGGCAGGTAGTTTACTTTATCTCCAATGTCTAATGGGCACTTGAATTGCTAGGTGATCTGATTCCATTGTGTCTGGCTTCCGTGGTTCTCTACAGCATCATTTCTCTGGCGGTCTTGCAGAATGGAGATCAATCTGGTATCCATTTTCTTCGTCTTCAGAAATTGCCTTCTTCTGGAAGAATGAAGTCACCTGACTTTTCTATTGTGCTTCTTTTGATTTGGTGTTTTCTTCTTTTAGGATTTACAAAAGTTAAAAAGACATATGGTGTGTGACTCTTCTACTCTACTTCAAAGGAAAATTGAAATCAACTGGGCTAGAAGGGAAAATTTCGAATAGTTGGAATATGCCTCCACAAAGGAAGTAGTGGTAGATGCATGCAATTAATTACATGTCTGCCATTTCTGGTACAACACATACCCATCTGCGTCAGCTTCTGAGGTTTAGATGCTCTAACTCCCTGGAGTATAGATAGCTGGTGCATCTCCTTTAGAAATTCAGGATAATCCTGCTAATTGCCAATCATGTTTTGGGTGTCAAGGGTTGAGCATTTAAGGAGCACCTGAACTGAAGCTCAATGGTAAGCCTACTCATAATTTCGTCTAGCGTTTGTTTTGTGCTCAGATTCTGGATACACTTTGAAGCCGTATCTCAATCCTTGCCTCTGCTACTCCAGCATTTGAGTCCAGAACTCTCATCGCAATATCAGTGTAGAGGCTTCTGAAGTAATTATCCTTTGTTCAACTACTCCATTAGCTGACCCTAACCTGTATGTCTTTGGAGTGCATGAGGAAACAGGTGCACCTGAAGGAAACACGTGCAGTCACAGGGAGAATGTACAGACTCCTTGCAGAGTGGGAATTGAGCCCTGTTCACCTGTTGCTGGCTCCTTACACAAACAGTTATGTTACAGTGCCACTATCACACCCAGGTTGACAGCTATGCCACCATTGGAGCAAAATTGTGGGAACATGGTCACCTCCAGACTTCCTTTCCAAGACATACACCACCCAGAATTGAACGTATATCACCATGTCTTCAACAGCTCTGGTTTGGAGCCCTGTAATTCGCTACCTGATATTATGGAGCAGTTTGGTGTGATGGTGGGAGACATAAACAAATAACTATGGCGCAAGAGGAAAAAAATTATTACTATCTTTTCATGGTAACTAAGATTGGACAATAAAAGTTTCTTTGTTACACTTAACTACATCAAGAAAACCTCTTATGGAATAACCTAGGATGGAAATCATTACAGAAAAAGATACACAGAACAGCATCATTCATTGATCAAACAGCAGAGACATGATATGGATTCTTGACAAGGAAAACTGAATCTGTCTCCAAGTAATTAGTGCCCAATTATTGAGTAGTTTGTCTATCTATGTGTCTGATCAACTACAGTAAATTATATTTCTGAGAAAGTGAAATGTTTGGTCTATCTGCGGACGCTATATTTTCCATTTACCATATTTGTCTTTGAATGGTCTTTAAATGCATAATCTTGTCCAAATTAATGAGATAGTATTGTAGTAATGGCTGGGAGACTACATCACTCTTTGAATATATTTTTCTATATGGGAATAAGAGTGTGATGACTAACAATAATTTGAAATTTTAAAAAAACCTGCAGATGATGGAAATCTGAAGTAAGAACAGATGCAGGGAACAGTCCATTGTGCTGTATGGTGATGGTCTCAGAGTAGATACAATACTGGAAATCCATGAGGTGATGGTGACACTAGCAGAATTTCCTCTGGTAGATTGAAGAATATACTAGACCATTACAATCTGTGAGATCTTAGTCTGATGCGTTCGTCATTATTGTTAAATTAGACTTTCTGCTTTTGATCAGTGAAGAAGGCAGAAGAACATGATTGACAGGGTGGGGTTGGTATTGATGGTGGAGGGTTGCTGCTGGGACCAGCACGGGCATACTTGAAGATGAGGCATCAACTTGGTGAAGCTTCACTGCATGACAAAGACATCTTGCAATACAGTGAAGCACACACTCAACCTATGGATCAGCTCTGCAGTGTTGCCTCATCTAATCATGGGCAGTGGCAGTGGGAAGATATAAGGCCTCTCTGCATGTATGCTAAGGACTAGACAGAAGCAGTTCTAACTGTGTTCAGCCAGAAATGCTTAGGGGATGATCATTCTCTGATCCACATTGTCTTTAACAGCCATTCTTCAGCAAGTTCAATTTAATCTACAGATCAAGAAACAGTAAGATGAAGCAAATGCCTTAGCAGTCTGACATATTGAAGTCATTTTCTCCGGAATTAGCTGGGACTCCAGTGTGGCATAATACTGGAATGCACATATAAGTTCTGTTTCCAAAAGAGCAGGACAATTCCAATGTAGTTTATTACTAACAAGACTAACTGATTTTAAAAAAATCAGAAAATGGATGAAAGATCTCATTCGCAGTTCTGTGCTGAGGTACCTGCTTCACAATGGTCAGTTTGTGTTTTGCTTTGATCACTTGGCCCCTGAGCCAGACACAGCATTGGTTCACACTTTGATTCAAAGATTTGATTACCAGACATCAGGAGAAAGCGACTGCCCTTGATGTCAATGCAGTTTCTGGGAATCCTGGTAAAACTGAAGACAACAGGCATCGAGGGAAGAATCTTTAATGCTGGGGTCATACCCCAAAACAAAGGAAGATAGTTGTGGTTGTTGAAGATCAGTCATCCAATCCCTTGGGGTTAGGACATCATCACAAGAGCTATCAGGGCCCTTGGACTAACCAACTTCAATTACCTTTCTTCTAGTAGGAAGTTTAAAGGAAGGATTTTTGCTAGTGATCATACAGTATTCAATTCATTAGTGAATGAACAGCAAAGCCTCAATGATAATTGGGCATGGGCAAATCAGAGATAAATAAAATTATATACCATACTGTGCATGAGTCTTAGGTACATATAACACACAAAATGCTGGAAGAATTCAGCAGGCCAGGTAGCATCTATGGAAATAAATAAACAGTTAACATTTCGGGCTGAGACCCTTCATCTGATGCTGCTTGACCTGCTGAATCCCTCCAGCATTTTGTGCGTTTTGCCTTGGATTTCCAGCGTCTGCAGATTTTCTCATGTTAAGTACATGTACATAGCTAGGGTGCCCAAGACTTGCACAGTACTGAATTTGTCAATGTGGAGCAAGAAGCGAGTACGTAAATCTGGCAGGAGCAAAGAATGTTGAGAATGGTCCGCATGTAGTGCCGTGGGACGGACGTAGGTTAGGTGGCAGAGAAGGAGTGCCAAGGATGGAGGGTGACGTGGGCGCAGACACACCCAGTCCTGAGACACCAGTCAAGGTTATTTGATTCCAAACAATTGGTTTAATGATCGCTACAGAATGTTTCTTTGGTGCTTCCTGCTCCCTCCTCCCTCCCTTCTCCTTTTCCCAACCATAATTCCCCTTTCTCTGCCCCCTTCCCACTCTCAGTCCACAATAGAGACACGTATCAGAATCAAGTTGATCAACGCTCACATACGTCATGAACTTTGCTGTTTTTTTGTGGCGGAGTACAATGCAATACATAAAATTACAACAGTACTGAGCAAAAGTCTTAGGCACCCTCGCTATACTATATGTATGTGCCTAACGCTTTTGGACAGTCCTGTAGCATGTGATTAAGTTAGAGAGAGTGCAGAAAAAAAAATTCACATGGATATTGCTGGGAATGGAGGGCTCGAGTTATGAGATGAGACTTTTGGGCTGCGTTTGTTTTCCCTGGATTGAAGGGTGACTTTATCGATGTTGAGGGGCATTGATCAGATGGATGGTCACAGTCTTTTGCCCAGAGTGGAGATTTAGTCTGAAGATGAAAGGTGAAAGATTAAAAAGGAATCTGAAGGATATTTTTTTCACATGGGCTTCATGAGTACGTGGAATGATTTGCAAAAGTAAGTAGAAGCAGGTACAATTTCAGTGATTAAAAGACATTTGGACAGGTATATAGAAAGGTAACGTTTAGAGGGATAGGGACCAAACATAAGGATCACGTGCGATTCAGTCATATAAGCAGCTCGGTGGCTGTGGATCAATTGGGTTGAAAGGCCTGTTTCTGTAATGTTTGACTCTCTGACTCAGTACATCAGGCAGAACCTGAAGAGAGAGAAACAGAGTTAATATTTCAGGTAATTACCTTGCATCAAATTACTAAAGCATTGGATCAAAAAGATTTCGTTAGAAGAGTTCAGCTGACCTGAATCATTAGTTCTACGTCTCTCTCTCCAAATGCTGCCTGACTTGCTGAATGTTTCCAGCATTTGTCTTGATGAAGAGTCTTGACCTGAAATGTTGCCTGCTCATTCCCTTCTATAGAAACAGCCAGACTTGCTGAGCAAATCCAGCATTTTGTGTTTTGTTTCCTGCCTTTTCTGTTTTAACGTGCAGGAAGATTGCAAGTTCTGCAGTACTGGGGAAAGTGCTGTATGGAAGGAAGTGCTGTCTTTTAAAGGAGACTTTAAACCAAGGGCATATATAAATGTACAAGACCCTGTGGCACAATTTGAAGAGTAGGATAATTACTAGTAGCCCAACAGGTAATTATTATTAAAGTAGATGGTAATTCTGTAGACTGTTTACAGGACCACAAATTTTCACTGCACTTCTGATAGTATAATAGAAGTTACACTTTAAAATTGGTTTTAATTCAAAGTCTTATTTTCTCATTCATAATTCATTCTTATGATATATAGAAGTATATTATTGTAATTGAGGTGTTTCTATGAAGTTAAAGTTAAGATGGAGGTCCATGTGGGTAAATGACAGCTTACTTGGAAATGCTTGATTGCATAAGGATTTAGAAATTCTCAAGTCTAGGGAGAAGGACATTAAAAGAGCAGTGCACAGAAGAGCCATAGAATTTATTTTCAAAAGCATGGCGTTAAAAAAAATTGTATAGCACACAAAGCTCAAGCTATGCTGTGCTATAGAATTAGCTTTGCATGTTCAAAGTGCACAAAGAACTTTTCCAAAGGAAATTAAGTCATTCAATTCATGGCTGAGAAACTATGGGGACGAGTGGAAGCCAGCAGGGGTAGTTAAATGAAGTTGGGGCACTGTGGATTAGTTTGGGGTATTGGTCGAGGGGAGTAGAAATCTTCATTGACTCTGCAGAATGAGGCCTATGTATTTAAGTGGGGGAAGTGTTTTAGTTGAGAAGCCTGAGAGAATGCCATTACCAGATATTACTGTTTAATAATACTTTATGCTTCAATGGCCTCCAATATTTTAGTCAGGAAGAAAAATTGTGTTAAGGTTCCCTTTAATGATGAGTGCTGGGGCTTGTCCTGATTTTGCAGCATAAGCCAATAATTATTGTATTCACTAACTTCATAAGAATGAGAAATTTGCCTGCAAATGTTATTGTTGGGACAGATATACAGCAGTACTCTATTATGTAAACCTCAAATATTGCTTGTAAGAAAATACTACAGTAGGAAGAAAATCGGAAGGCTCTGAAATACTTCGAGCTTATGGCAGTAATTAACATATTTTCTAATATTAAATATTCTGAATTAAAGTTTACACAAATGGGCAGATGCTGATTTTGATCATTTTGTCATGCCACTGCCTTAAATATACTTCACATCATTGAAATCGTTCTCTATAGTTCATTCCTTTTAAATAGAGCTGCACTGAAGAAATAGAAGGCTTTTTTTTTGCATTGTTTGTAATTAATTGTAGGAGAGTTGAATTTCCTGGAGGCTACTTTTTTGCCAATGCAGCTGCAGCAGAAATAGGATTTCACTCATCTCCCATTGAGGTTACAGCGGCAAAACCTTGAAGAAATTCATCTCCTGAAAACCTTGTCAAATGTTGAATTCAGCCAAAGTTGCATTGTATTCCCAATGATAGATTCATTCTATTGAGTCTTTCTCTTTTAGTGTATTCTTTCTCAGGGTCAGTTTAAATAAGGTAATTTCTAAATGAAAGGGATAAACCAGATAGACTATTGTGCTGTAACACAAACTCTTAAAGAATTCAAGGGCCATAAGGTAGCTGAATCTTTAGAGACTTAAATTAAATGTTTCAAGACTGATTTTATATAGATCTTGCAAGAAAAAAGCACCTTTCATCCATCAAACTATATCAGATCTTGATAATGAGGTTCAGTACTAAGCCCTTACAGAGAGAACAGTCGAATCATTTCATTAAGATGGTGGCTTTGAAATGGTAGAGCAAGATGGGTGCCAAGACTGTTAGGTTTATTGTGATTACAATCCAAGTATGTCTTTTTTTGTGAATTGACAACAAGAGCTCTACACTCAGTAGCCTGAAAATCCAGGCTAAAGAAAACTACATTTTCTATTTCAGCACAAGATGTTCATTCAAAGAAATTATTGAGCTAATTCAGTTAAAGAGACTTTGCAGGACAAACGAAGATCTTTGTATTAGCTGAAGAATATCAAACTGAGAAACATCATGCCCCTACACTAAAGGAAGAAGATGCAGGTGTCCTGGGAAAGATATGAGTACAATAAACCTCTTCTTCATTTGCACAAATCTTGCTTTCCTTTTGCACATTTTAAAGAAACAATTAGTGGATATTTTGGTGGATCTGTCCTAGCTGAGAGGCCCTAATGCCTCCATTTGTGATGTCTGTTCAAAGTTCAAGTTCAGTTTATTATCAAAGTATGATACAGCCATGATAATATACAACCAAGAGTTACATCTTCTTTCAGGCAGTCACAAAACAAAGAAACACGATAGAATCCACAAAAAGAAACCCATACGACAAACACTGACAAATATTAATGTGTTAAAGAGGACACATGGTGCAAAATAATTTTAAAAACAACAAATATACAGAGAACATTGAGCTGCAGTTTATTGAAAAGTGAGTCCACAGCTGAAGAGTCAGTTCAATGCTGAGGCAGGGCAGTTCGGAATTGCCATCTAGGAATTATGTACCAGCTTTAATTTAAGGACTGGTATGTAAGAGAATATGATGATTACATTAAATAAATATTTATTTAGCTCATGGCTCACGAGATCAGCTTGTAAGCATTGATGAACCTTTTATATCAAATTGCAAAATGCGTTCAACTACTTCTTCTAATGAGTGATTCTCTCAGTGCGATGTTTAAGCTTGGCTGCGATGGGATAAGCCAGGATTCTTGAGCTTGGACCCAGAAGGTAAAGTCTGCAATCCTGCATGCCCAGCAACAAGACATGCATAAAAATATTACCTTTCCTACTAAGGCTACAGAATCCAAGCATCCAAACTTAACCCAAGACAAATAGTTGAAATCACGTCTTAAATTACAATAATGTCCAGACAGGATAAGGAAGCTTGGGAGCTACTGAAGTGCCTTCCTGTAACGTAATAATTCAGATAGTTAGAAATTCAGGCCTCTGTCATTTCACTGCAGTGGGCTAAAAGAGAAAGGCTAATGCTAAATTCTGCGAGTCCTGGGTCACTGAACTGTGTTTTATTCCAAACTGGTGATTTTTCTATTTTTATTTCAGTTCTTCTGCCTCTTTATTCAATTGCCACTATTTTCACTATGTTCTCAGTGCTCCCAAAAGAGCCTTTATCCAAGTCCATTTTAATATCACTTCTGAACTACTCAAACACTAACATCGGAATGAATGCAAAAACAATACAAGGCTTACTGGTGTTCCCCTGCACTATGACACTATGTACTATGTCATGTTACACCATGGTCCTGAAAAAATGTCTTATTTTTGATGTCCAAGATGGCGGCGTGATGCAGCTTGCAGCGGCCACTCCGGAGCGGATTATCTGTTATTTGTGAAGCGGGGTGCCGTGTGCAATCATAATTGGATGAAAAACAGACGTGGGAGCATGAAGGAACATCTGGAAATCTCCAGGAAGACCTTCATTGCTGCTGCTGCTGTGAGGTCAGGGTCTCTGCTGGGAAGAACAGGCCCCCAGTCCTCGGGGTCGTGTTGCCGATGGCCGTTGGCGGGAGCATCTTAATACGCTCGGCAGAGGATGGTGCTCTGAGAAGCTGTGCCGGAGGGGATGGTCGGAGGCTCGGAGGTTTGACGGACTCGGAGTCCGCTGTGGTCAGGTCGCTTTCAATGTGTGCTGCGTCTGCGAGGCTGGGTTCGACGGAGCTTTCACTGTGTGCTGCGTCTGCGAGGCTGGGTTCGACGGAGCTTTCAATGTGTGCTGTGTCTGCGAGGCTGGGTTTGACGGAGCTTTCATTTTGTGCTGCGTCTGCGAGGTTGAGTCGGGCGGCGCCGTGGAAGTCCATAGCGGGGGTATTCCCTTCTGCCGCCTGCGTGGGATGACGAGTCTATCAGGGACCCTGAGGACTTTTGGAAACCGTATTGTGGTTTCTTTTGCACTTACAGTCTTTTAACATCTTTGGACTATTTTTACTGTGCTCATGGTCTGTTTTTTTTTTATCAATTATGCTATTGTTTGCACTGTTGTAACTATGTGGTTTTCTGCAGGTCTTGTAGCTTTAGTTTTTGGTCTTGTTTTGTCTGGTGGATTTGAACTTCCTTTCCGGGGAATGCGCTAAGATGGTAGCGCGATATTAATATGCAGCAGCCTCTCCGGGCTCTGGATTTGGGGATTGCCAAACGTTATGTGGATTTTCTGGTGTAGACTGTTTTGTCGTGTGCTTTTGTGATATCATTCTGGAGGAACGTTGTCTCATTTTTTAACTGCATTGCATTTGTGGTTTCTAAATGACAATAAACTGAATCTGCATCTGAATTTTTACTATGTACTGTACTAGCAGTACAGGTCAAAATGACAATAAAAGTGACTTGATTTGACTTAATTCTACATTTCCCCTGACTTCACCTTCTCATGGCTGGGACCAAAAGTGACTGGTAGTAATCAATGGAGTGCTGGCAATGAAGTCCTGAGGCACCATTCACCTCTCTCTTACTTATGTGGCTTAAGCTCACTCTTCTGGAAAGGTTTAATCTCAGCAGAGGATTTTACATATTGGAAGGGACCTTCAATGCTTTGCCATTTCTTTAAATGGAATACATCTTCCTGATCCTACTATGTTAGGCCAGCTGTAGCCTCAGTACAATATTGTGCCCTTGTACGTGCAAGGATGTAACAAGTTGTCAGATGCTGTTGGGAGATTCATCCCAAATGGTACTCAGCCCAGGAGGAGAAGTAAGGATTAGACAATGAACAAAAATATTACCCTCCCATACCTGAGGCAAGGGTGTTACCTTTGAAATAGGTAGCTGATACTCTCACCCTTAATTTAATGATATTCAAGAAATTTATAATCTACTTAAAATTTATAAGGGGTATTAATGTGTCAAAGCAACATTAGAGCCCTACCTTTTAGTTCTCTGGTCACGGTAATTTGCTTATCCCAGTTCTTCAGATCGATAAAGATAGTCTGAAATTATTGCAGAATTATTTGTTATGATCTCAATTTAGATGTTATCATTTTGCATTATTCAATCATGCTGTCAAGAGCAGATTTCTTACTTTCCAAAAAAAAATACTGTTTGTAGCCATTAATCCATTAACAGCAATCCAATTTGTTTCTTGCCCAGTCAAAACTAAATAGCATAAAGATAAGGTAAGAAAGCTTGCTGTTAAAGTGAGAAAGTCAGCAATATGGACACCATCCAATACCACCACAGCTCAAATACCACTTGTAAGCAGAAATATAGGAACTTGAAAGGTTTTCAGCTCCTCAACTTCATTCAAACATTACCGTAGATTCCGGACTACAGAGCGCACCTGATTTTAAGCCGCTGGCTCTAATTTTAGAAATAAAATCATTTTTTTAATTGTAAAGGCCGCACCGGATTTTAGGCCGCACCGGATTTTCGGCCGCAGGTGTCCCACGTTGTAATATGAGATATTTACACAGAAAGATATTACACATGAGGATTTTTTAACTTTTAATTAAATCCATATGGTAACAAAAACAAATACATATTGCAAATGCTTTTTTTCGAACCGTGCCCGTACGCGGCTACTTTTAAATATACGTTGCGTATACTTCTTTACTGAACAACATTCCAATATCTCCTAACGACTGGTAAAAAAATATATATATTGCAGCCTACCAGGAAAAGTTATTGATCACCTTTAACTTAAAAGCAGCGTTCGCTCAGATCCAAAGCCGCTCGCGTAATGCGCTCCCCCCCTCCTTTCCGTTTCATCGCAAACGGCATTTAAAAGCAGCGTTCGCTCGGATCCAAAGCTGCTCGCGTAATGCGCTCCCTCCCTCCGTCCCGTTTCATCGCAAACGGCATTTAAAAGCAGCGTTCGCTCGGATCCAAAGCCGCTCGCGTAATGCGCTCCCTCCCTCCGTCCCGTTTCATCGCAAACGTCATTTTCCCACAAGACACCGCGAAACCGGGTGTGACGTCATAGCATCCCGCGATGTAGTACAGAAAACAAATATACCGTAGATTCCGGACTACAGAGCGCACCTGATTTTTAGCCGCTGGCACTAATTTTAGAAATAAAATCATTTTTTTAAATGTAAAGGCCGCACCGGATTTTAGGCCGCACCGGATTTTCGGCCGCAGGTGTCCCACGTTGTAATATGAGATATTTACACAGAAAGATATTACACGTGAGGATTTTTTTAACTTTTAATTAAATCCATATGGTAACAAAAACAAATACATATTGCAAATGCTTTTTTTCGAACCGTGCCCGTACGCGGCTACTTTTAAATATACGTTGCGTATACTTCTTTACTGAACAACATTCCAATATCTCCTAACGACTGGTAAAAAATATATATACTGCAGCCTACCAGGAAAAGTTATTGATACCTTTAACTTAAAAGCAGAGTTCGCTCGGATCCAAAGCCGCTCGCGTAATGCCGCTCCCCCCCTCCTTTCCGTTTCATCGCAAACGGCATTTAAAAGCAGATTTCGCTCAGATCCAAAGCCGCTCGCGGAATCCGCTCCCCCCTCCTTTCCGTTTCATCGCAAACGGCATTTAAAAGCAGATTTCGCTCAGATCCAAAGCCGCTCCGCCGCTCGACCCCCTCCTTTCCGTTTCATCGCAAACGGCATTTTCCCACAAGACGCCGCGAAACCGGGTGTGTCGTCATAGCATCCCGCGATGTAGTACAGAAAACAAATATAGTTTAAACTAAGAGGGTAGGTAGCACAATGCTTCGAGTGTTTTCCATGTTGATGAGGGTGAGTACAAATGACTGATTTACAATAATTTAATTGTGAAAGTGCGCTTGATTTATCGTACAATTTCATTGGACCTCTGTGAACTACTCATCAATTTTATTGGTCTACTGTTACGAGGCAAAATGTTTACGAGGCGGCATGAAAAAAACCTTGCATTAGCCGCATCGGATTATTGGCCGCAAAGTTCAAAGCTGTTCAAAATGTGGGAAAAAAGTAGCGGCTTAAAATCCGGAATCTACGGTAGTTTAAACTAAGTAGTCAGCACAATGCTTCGAGTGTTTTCCATGTTGATGAGGGTGAGTACAAATGACTGATTTACAATAATTTAATTGTGAAAGTGCGCTTGATTTATCGTACAATTACGAGGCAAAATGTTTACGAGGCGGCATGAAAAAAAACCATGCATTAGCCGCTTCGGATTATTGGCCGCAAAGTTCAAAGCTGTTCAAAATGTGGGAAAAAAGTAGCGGCTTAAAATCCGGAATCTACGGTAATTAGATCCTAACAGATTTGTAGCTCAAATCCATTTACCAAACTTTGATTTACTGTATATCCCTTGATACACTAATTTGATGAACATCTATTGATTTTGGTCTTGAAGTTTTTAATTGATTAATTAATTGGGAAACTGTGAGAAGGATCATCCTGAATTTAGTTCTTTGATTATGAATTTTACCACCAGAGGAAATGACTTGATGTTGTTATCCTCGATTTGCATATCATCCTAAAATAACTTTACTAGATCACTCTCAAGCTTCTAAACTTAACTTTTGTTTTATGCAACTGAAAATTAAAAAAGTGCGCAGATACAAGAAATTTCAAATAAAGAACAGAATATGCTGGAATACTCAATAGTCAGGCAGCATGTGGAGAAAACAAAACAGTCAATGGCTCAAGTTGATGACTCCCCATCAGAACTGGAGGAGTGAGGAAACAAGTCTGTTTTAAATCACAGAGAGAGAAGGATGGTGAAGTGGACGGAGTGTCTGTGATGGCATGTCCAGGTGTACAGTGCTCTCAGAACCATCAGTTAATGAGTGAGTGAGTGTTGATAAAGAACACAGAACGAAGAAGATGTTAGAACTGTGAAAGGCAGATCACAGCAGGAGACAGAAATCTAAAACAGAAGAGAATGTTGGAAACACTCAGCAAACCAGGTAGCATCTGCGATGAGATGACAGCTGAGTTAAGCTGGATGACCTTACATCAGATCTGACTGTTTCTGACACAAAGAGCTATCCAAAATCATTGAATCAAACTCTATACAACTTGTTGACATTTAATTTTTAACACTCTTGTAAACAAGTACTTATTCTCTATTCAAAATAGATGCCCCTGTTCCTGTGGTGGAGTATACTGAAATGATCACTGAATACTAATTTCCCGGTAATCTGACCCAAAGCTTTGGAAAACTGATGCATAATTTCACTCATAGGTCTATTGCAATAGAGGCCAATCTTTTATCAAATTCTTTTAGTTTCTGTCACCATGCACTAGCTTTTAATAACTTGCATACTCAAATTATAAATTCCATTCTTTCTCTATGCTTCAAGCTCTTCGTCACTGAAAACATTCTGATATAACTCTTGCAGTCTGAAATGTAGATAACCTCACATTTCTCTCCATTGAACACAATCTGCCACCACCGAATAGGTTTTCTTTTGTTTGTGACATGTTGTTTCCATTTAAAGAGGATAAATCTTCATTCTGCTTTGGTGTCAATCTTAAATGAATTTAAAAGCATGGAGAGTTATATAACTAGTAATAAGTTTCAGGCCAAGTGGTTTCTTTACTGCAAGAAGTAGTTGGAAATGGTAAAGCCACAATACCATACTTTTCTTTGGTTCTGAAGAGCACTTGAACAACCTCTAAGGTTTTTCTGGTCAGTTTCTGAATAGTAGGCAACAGATAAATTTCCTGCTCCTTGAATGTGTCATTGTTATTAATAGGCTGATATTGTCAGTAAGAGGCCAATCAAATTTACAACGAGTCACAATGAATTCTAACTGCCTCAAGATTTGCAACTGCAGTCATTTTCCTGGTTGCAGGAGGGTTCAAGTTTTACTTTCCATCTTAGACAGTTCCTTAGGACTGGTGGTGACTTACTGTCACATGGATTCTGTGGTTCTGGCCAAATGGTAAGGGCATTTGGGGACCAGTGGCCTTTTCCACAGATGGGACAAGTGACACATGAACAGGATGCACAAATTGGCAAGTTTATAAGGTGTTAAACTCATTGACTGTGGACCCAAAGGATGAACCCGAAGTTGTCACTCTGCCCCAAGTGTTCCTCCTTCACCCGGAGCAGTGACAAGTCATGGATTCCCAAGGCACACTGGATACGTTGCATCTTTCAAGGAAGCTTTGAGACAATACTTGAATGTTCTCCTCTGACTACCTTGTAATCTCTTATGTCAGACCTCAGAATTGTACAGTATATCTCTTTCAGGATTGTGATGCTGGACAATTGACTGATTTGGCATGCCATTTGTCATGTAACTAAGGCCTCAATTCAAACTGTTTTCTGGGGAGAATATTTCAGACTTTTTAACCCTTGCAAGGGATTTGGAAGATTTTGTGGAGACCATGTTGGTGGTATCTTTCCTCTGTATTAAGGTAGCCCAAGCTTCAAAATTCAAAAGCATAAAGGAGAGCAAAGACCTTCACTGCCTGGTGGGCTCTAAGATCTTGTTTAAAAAAAGCTTTTTTTCTCAATTAGCCAAAAGCTGTACTGAGGCACTGAAGGTAGGGGTGCATTTCATCAGTAATACCTGCATTTACTGTGAGGGGATTCTGAGATATAGCAATGGTGTATGTTTTCTGGAGTCGTGCCAATGAAGCTTCACTGTTTGAGGGCAGTGTTATACAGTACAATGGGAGTAGATTGGCAGTGGACCTTTGTCTTGTGGATGCAGAGTGTAAGACCCATCTGATTTAGTCAGCGAGTCAATGTTAACTTGAAGTTCAGCCTCTGAACGTCTGCAAATTCAAGTGTTGTTGCATACTACAGCTCTGTAATTGGTTATGGAGAGAATTGCCAAAGATCCAGAGGCTTCCTGAAGATGAGCTCCTTTCAAGTGAGAAGGCTATTGATTCTGAGGTGCAGCAGTGGAGTGGGAAAGATTGAAAAAATGGTTTGGGTAACAACGCAGCCTTGATTTGCAGCTATCTGCTACGGTATCCATGGTGTGAAATTATTGTAAAAGAACCAGCATGAAGTAACTCCAAAATAGACTTCTGGACACAGCCAAATTTGAGGTGTGTGCTTCATACTGTCTCTCAGTTGACCAAGTCAACAGCTTTAGTGAGGTCAGAGAAGGCCATGTGAGTGAGGTGAGGGCCTCTTGCATCTTGCTCAGAGGTGTGGTTTGGTAGAATATCATGTCCATTGGACCATTAAAGACACCAAACACTGCTAATCGTGCAGCAGTTTTTGGCCACATCGAGGTGGTACATGGAATGGACCCTGCCAATGACTGGCTGCAGCAGAGAGCAGGAAGAATCCTTTGAGTTATGACGGTCGGGTTTGTCTCCTTTTTTGTAGAGGTTATAATAACAGCATCTTTGATGGTTCCCTGTTATATCTGTGACGAGAGTCCTTGATGAAGATGCTGGGGTATCCAAGGCTAGGATCAAGACACAGAATAAAACTGAATTGAGAACTGAGAACTAAATAAAACACTAGATGATATCTCTGGTCGAGCTTATGATTGAGCACTGAGGCTCCACTCAAGTGCTCTTTAAATACTCAATTCTTGGCACCCAAAACACAACTGTCAATTAGCAGGATGGTCCTGAACCCGTAAAAGGGCCACACCAGCTATACATACTCCAGAGAGCTAGAGCGTCTAAATTCCAGAAGCTGGCAGGTTTGGGTACATCTCCCCTTCCCAGACAAGACCAATAAGATTGTTAATTTGTGACTGAGGTCCCTCACCATCGAGTTTTGGAATGTAAACAGGGATACTGGCTTCCAAGTCCTTGTTCTTTCAGAGTTGGGCTTTGACCATTTCAGCTTCCTGTGGTTCAAGGCTTGTGGCATGGTTGTGCTGAACAGGCTGTTGTGTGATAGTGACATGAAGGGCTCCTGATAAGGGCAGGATAAAAGTTAAGGAAGACTTCAAAGTATTCCTTCAAGTGGGTGCTGAGCCCTTCTGTCCTTGACATATTTATTTCTGTTCTCAGCACTCAAGAACTAAGTACCTAGTTTTCACTAGCCACTCTTGGACTGTGTTACTTTCAGTACCAGACATCAACCTTATTCTGATCAGCACATGTTTTATAATGCATTCTGGAAAACATGAGATCTCGGTTGATTGCCAGGTAAAGATTCATATCTTTGATATGAAGAGAATACAATATAGCTTTCCAGCTGGTCACAATTCTTGTTCACTTAAGCTCATATTCTCTTTGCTGGTTTTGGTTATTAACCTTGAATCATATCATGTGAGTGAACTTGAGAAAGGAATTATCTGAAATGCTGCTTTGTTGCTTCTCTAAAGTTTCCCTCAGCCATCTGACTTACCTCAATCTGGAGATGAAAATGTGTGTGGCATCTGTCGGTCTCGAGAGACCATGGATCTGCGCCTGGAGAGTTTTGATTCAGCTGCTGATGGTGGTGCAGCATCTGTTGTGGCTGTACAGGCCCACACGGGAGTGACAGTCTCGGCTGCAGCGATTGCATTTGAAGACGCTCTCTTCCAATGTTGCCATGTTGTTGTCTTTTTGGCGAGCACGCTTTTCTTCGGCGGCAAGCATCAGTTTCTCTCCTCACTCCAGCCCTCTGTGTAGTTCTCGTCTCCAGCGTGAGCGATCGTTCGCTATGTCTTCCCATCTTTTGACGTCCAGGTCCATTGACTTCATGTCCCTTTTGCAGACGCCTTTGAAACGAAGATGAGGACGTCCTCGTGCTCTCTTGCCGGTGGTCGGTTCCCCGTACAGTGGGTCTTTCGGAATCCTCCCGTCCGGTATGCGATGTACGTGTCCCAGCCAGTGGAGGCGGCGCTGTTGGAGAAGGGTGAAGAGGCTGGCTAACTGGGCGCGGGTAAGGACTTCGGTGTTGGTGACTCGGTCGGTCCATTTCATGCCCAGAACGCGTCTCAGGCTGTGAAGGTGGAAGGCGTTGAGACGTCGCTCCTGCCTGGAGTAGAGGCTCCAGGTCTCGCTGCCGTAGAGCAGTGTGCTGAGGACGCATGCCCTGTAGACTGCAATTTTGGTGTTCGTAATTAGCTTTCTGTTCTCCCAGACTCTCTTGGTCAGCCTGGCGAATGTGGCGGCTGCTCGTCCGATCCGCCTGTTGATCTCAGAGTCCAGGGAGAGGCTTGTCCGTGACGGTGGAGCCGAGGTATGTGAATTCGTGGACTACCTCCAGCTCGTAATTGTTGATGTTGATGACGGGGGGTTGTTCAACGCCTTGGCCCATCACGTTGGTCTCCTTCAGACTAATGGTTAGGCTGAATTCCTGGCAGGCTCTTGAGAGGTTGTCCGTAAGTCGCTGCAGTTGCTCTTTAGAGTGTGTCGCCAACGCTGCGTCGTCTGCAAACAGCATGTCTCTGATGAGTACTTCACAGACCTTGGATTTTGCCCTCAGCCGGGACAGACTGAACAGCCTTCCGTCCGATCTGGTATGAAGGTAAACTCCATTGGTTGAAGTTCCAAACGCATGTTTCAGCATGACTGCGAAGAAGATGCCGAATAGGGTGGGAGCAAGCACACAGGCCTGCTTCACACCGCTGCAGATGTTGAAAGCCTCTGAAGAAGAGCTGTCAAATTGAACGATGCCTTTCATATCCGCATGAAACGATTGGACTATCTTGAGGAGCCTCGGAGGACAACCAATCCTGGCGAGGATTTTAAATAAGCCGTCTCGACTAACAAGGTCGAATGCCTTTGTGAGGTCGATGAAAGTGACGTAGAGTGGTTGTCTTTGCTCTCGGCATTTCTCTTGCAGCTGTCGAAGAGAGAAGATCATGTCGATTGTGGAACGTTCCGTCCTGAACCGCACTGAGATTCGGGGTATACCCTTTCGGCGATTTTCTGTAGTCTGCCCAGGACCACGCGAGCGAAGACCTTCCCAACAATGTTCAGCAGCGAGATTCCTCTGTAGTTGTTACAATCGCCTCTGTCCCCCTTGTTCTTATAGAGGGTGACAATGTTGCAGTCTCTCATGTCTTGCGGCACCGTTCCCCCCTCCCAGCACTGACAGAGTAGTTCCGGCAGGTGGTTGAGCAGAACTCCCTTTGCACACTTGATGGCCTCTGGTGGGATGCCATCCAACCCTGGTGCCTTTCCAGTGGGTAATCTGTCGATGGCTCTGCTCAGCTCTTCAGCAGTCGGCAGTACGTCCAGCTCCTCCACGACCGGTAGGCATTCCACGGTGGCTAACGCATTGTCCGAGATATCATTTTCCCTGGAGTAGAGTTCGGAGTAGTGCTCCACCCACCTCTCCATCTGCTTTCTTTTGTCTTTGATGACCTCGCCTGTCCTGGATTTCAGTGGCGTTGTCTTGCTCTGGGTTGGACCGATGGCTTTCTTGATCCCCTCATACATTCCGCGAATGTTGCCTGTGTCGACTGATAACTGGATGCTTTTGCATAGTTGTAGCCAGTAGCCATTTGCACAGCGTCTGGCTGTCTTCTGTGCGTTGTTCCTAGCTGTCCTCAACGCTTGCAACGTTGCCTGAGTGGGTTGGTGTTTGTGCTTCAACAGTGCAACACGCTTCTCCTCGATGGTCGCATTGAGCACATTCGCGCTGGCCTCGAACCAATCCTGTGTCTTGCTCCGCTTCCTCCCGAACGTCTTCAATGCAGTGCTGTGGATGGTGTCCCTGAGAGAATCCCATCTCTGCTGAACTGCTCCTCCTGGTGGGTCTGCAAGGAGGGTGTCCTCCAGTGACTTGACGAATACCTCCGCTTTGGTTAAGTTTTGGATCGGAGCAGCATTGATACGCTGTTTGCCTAGAGGCTTGGCGCAGTGCATCTTCTTCGGTTGGAGTCTGAGCTTGCAGCAAACCAGGGAGTGATCCGTGTCACAGTCAGCACTTTGAAAGGACCGAGTCATGAGCACGTTTTTCAGGTGGTTGCGTCTTGTGAGGATCAGGTCCAGCTGATGCCAGTGTTTGGAGCGGGGATGTCGCCAGGAAACTTTGGCCTGGAAGTAGGTGTTGGTGACACATAGTCCATGGAGCACGCAAAGCTCAAGCAGTCGTTGTCCATCGTCATTCAAGTTACCGATCCCATACCGTCCCAGACAGCTTGGCCAGGAGTCGTGGTCGGCACCCACTCTTGTGTTGAAGTTGCCAAGTAGCAATAACTGTTCCTGTTTCGGGATCGCCTGTATTTGCCTTGAAAGTTGATCATAGAACTCTTCTTTTGCATCTTGTGTGGAATATGGAGTTGGGGCGTAAGCGCTAATAAGGTTGACAGGCCCATCGGAGGTGTGCAGCCGCAGTAAGTAGATCCGCTCCGATCCATCCTTGCTGGGTTCCACCATCTTCAGCAGCGAGTTTTTCACAGCAAAGCCGACGCCATGCTCTCTGGTCTCGTCCTTGCCTTTCCCCTGCCAGACTCTCTCTCACGAAGGGTCCCCGATTCTAGAAGCTGTGTCTCTTGGAGCGCTGTGATGCCCACTTGAAGACGAAGCAGTTGGTTGTTAATCACTGCTGTTTTGCGGGTGTCAGTGATCTCGCGAAGGTCGTCTGATAGACCGGTTGTCATAGTCCGTACGTTCCAACATCCGAGTCTGAATGCTGGCTTCTTGCCTTGTTTCCTTGTTGTTTTGCTTGGTGCAGTGTTTACAGACCGCGATTCAGGATACTTGTATCCCTAAGCCCCACGCACCCAGTGAAGCGGGCGGACTGTGGCGGGACAGCACCTTATTGGCTGGGGGCTGCCCAGCTTGAAGCGGGCAGTAGCTGTCCAGTGAGGCACGATGGCCTCTCCCTCCGTCGAAAGCAACCCCTGGCACCTTGCTCTACGCCAATCGAGCACAGGCTTATAACGGGTAGACTGCTGCTTTCCGTGTTTTGCCGCCGCGGTGAGGCAACGCTGGAGTGTCCTCTCCAGGGTGCAGGCCTGGGCAAGGTTTTATGAGAGATCGGCAGTTACCCATGCAGCACGTCTCCCCTCTCCACGCCACCGATGCTGTCCAAGGGAAAGGCAGGGGCCGATACAGCTTGACACCGGCGTCGTCGCAAGAGTTGCCAGAATGAGGTTGAATGTAACATTGGACTGCCTTAGGGACTCCAGCTCCGGATTTGTCCTCAGGGTTTACTCCCGAAGCCTTTCCCATGAGTGGGTATGGCCGCAAGGCAGCGGAGGTTTAAAATCAGAGTTTTCCTTCTCTTAGATGGACTGCCCTCCCAGGCTGATGAGTTCCATCTACCCGAAGCATTGGTTTTAAGGCTCCAAGACTGGAGATGAAAATAGTGTGCTAAAATATATCCTGCACGTGAACAATATTAAAAATGAATCTGATGTTCTCTGACACTGCAGTTTACATGCCTGTGAAACTCATAACAACAATGATTCAATCTTCCTAACTTCATCTATAGGGTCATTTAGAAAGATCAAAGCTGAAGCTCAGGGCTTACAGCTACTATTGCTGTAGGGATTGAATGGATATCTGTTTCATTTACCAGTAGCAAGTATGGATGTAGTTTCGTCGTGTGATCACAAAGATTTGGCAAGGATTATGATATGTTAGAAGTTGGGGGGTGGGGGGAAGAGCTAGTTTTATATCAGGCAGTTAAAATTTAATGCTTCCCATTGTTTTCCATTCCCAGTATTGGTTCATCACTTGTAATTAAATCGGATGAAAAACTGCAAGAAATCTTACGTATTTAAGTTGCCCCATGCAAAACTGTAATTCAACTAAGACTGTAAGACATAAGAGCAGAATTAGGCCTTTCAGCCCATTGAGTCTCTCCACCTGTGCATCATGGCTGATTTATTAAACCTCTCAACTCCCTTCTCCCCATAATGCCCTTACTAATCAATAACCTATCAACCTCTGCTTTAGATATTCCCAACGACTGGGTGTCCAAACCCCATCTGTAGCGATGTACTCCACACAGTCATCACCGTCTAGCTAAAGAAATTCCTCTTCATCTCATCGCAGTCCTGTGAAGTACCAGGCAAAGGCAGATAGAAGACAGGGCTGGAAGGGCACACGTAGGCGATCACTGTGTGCAACTTTGTGAGGTTTGTTTCATGGATTTAATTTGGAATGTCTATTTTCTGCTTACTTTCTGCACCACTCTCAAATGGATATAGTGATGTTCGGCACAAAGGGAAGGTGTGGAATTAGTGCCGAAAGGAAACTGAGGCTGTGTTTACTGCATCACAATTGAACCAATTGTTTGTAGGTAATTCAGCTAGAAAGGAACTGTCTGGACTGCTTCTTCCCTACATCCTTCTCCTTCCCTTTATGATTACTTGCTGCGCAGCTGGTGGCAATGGCTGAGCTGTTACCATGATGATGCACAGTGGCCCAGCCCATGGGGCTACTGACTCGCAATTCTGGCATCCCAGCTTTAACCCTTCCCTTGGGTACCGTCTGCGAGGAGTTGACACTTCCTTCCTACTTCATGTTATGTTTTGTAACATCAAAACGTTGAACTAATTCAAAGTCCAATATGTGGGTTTAACTTCATGTTTTGCTTTAAGAAAGGGGCGCACGCATCAAGTGGTAAGGTGATGATGTACCCAATTCACGTTTTTATACAGATAGCCCATAATGAATGATTTAAACAAGCAAGAATGCTTAATCAACTATAAATATATACATACACAATATTACTCAAGCATTACTTAAATATTAAATTCACAATACAGGTGCTCCGGTTTCCTCCCAAATGCCAACTATGTGCAGATTGGCAAATTAACTGGCCACTGTAAATCACTCCTAGGTTAGTGGTAGACCTTGCGAAAGTTGATGGGAAAGTAGGTGGATAAAATGGGTGAGCGTAAAGGGTGCCTGAAGGCCAGTGTGGACTGGATAGAATGAAGAGTCTGTCTCTGTAGGTTACTGCTCCTTAAGGTAATTCAGCGCACCACATAACACCGCAGATCTTGAGACCTGCTGTGCTGAATATGGCCTGGCTCCTCTACAGCTGTGCAATACTCCATCTCTAACACAGTTCATGTAGCAGTTTGGCATTCGATACTGGTACGTTGCCCACATGTGGGAGTGTTGCATTGCTGATCAGACTCTAAACATCTTAGGTAAGGTGCTGGTATTGGATATTTAGAAGTAGTCCAAGAGAACAGTTGAGGCATAGACATTCTTAACTCAAGCACCCTGCCTATCCTTCTTCATCTTGTTAACATTGGCTTTCGCTTTTTCCTTCTGGTTGTGCTAGAGGCCCAGAGCGGCACAGTTAAAATGTGCACAAAAAGCAGAGGTAAAAGGCTTCCATGTCTCCAGTGGTCATTCAGAGGCAAAATTAACTGTTGTTGTCAGCCCCACCAAGCAATAGCTCACTTCATAGTAAATCTACAACAAGTAATTAATGTCCTCTCCTCTCCTGCCACAATAAGGTCATTCTCATGTTGGAGGAACAACATCTCCTATTCTGTCTGGGTAGCCTCTAACCTAACAACATGAACATTGATTTCTCTAACTTATGATAATTTCCCCTCCCTCCCCCTTCTCTCTTTTTCCATTCCCCATTCTGACTCCCCTCCGACCCTTTATCTTCCCCTCACCCTGCCTAACACCTCCCTCTGGTGCCCCTCCTCCTTCCCTTTCTCACATGATTCACTCTCCTTTCCTATCATATTCCTCCTTCTTCAGCCCTTGACCTTTTTTACCTATCACCTCCCAGCTTCTCAACTGACCCCCCCCCCCCCCATCCTTCCACCACATTCACTCCCCCTCACCTGGCTTCATCTATCACCTTTCAGCTTGTCCTCTTTCCCCTCCCCCCACATTCAGCTTTCTTTCCCCTTCCTTTCCAGTCCTGATGAAGGCTCTCGACCTGGAACATTCACTGTTTCTTCCTTTTCAGAGATGCTGCTTGACCTGCTGAGTTCCACCAGCACTTCCTGTCTTGCTCTGAAGTTATAACGTCTGCAGAATCCCTTGTGTTTATGTAATTAAAGATCTCTTTAAATGGCATTCGGCTCTGTGATGAAGATAGGCTTCCATCTGCGTGGTCTACCCTGTCTGTTAATTACATAATAGTGATTCATTCTCACATGGGAGCTGGGACATGGCTTTACACATCCATCAATGCCTGCTTGATGTGCTTCACACGCAAGTGCGTCAGGTGCTCTAAAGTTCCCAGTTGGAAATAGTATTAGTTGCCTTGATCACTATAAGGTGGCAATTGCATTTAGTGATTGACATTGTAGTGTAAATTACTTGTATATACTTAAAATTCATAATCCATGCCACTGAATTTTTCAGCCACTGCAGTTAAACATTTGGCACATCACTCTCAGTTGACTTTAGCAAGGTTAAAGATCTCTGGACACCATAAAATACTTGTAGAATCACAGCACCAGTCAGTTGAAATCCATCAGCAACTAATCTGCAAGTAATTGATGAAATCTTTGAAACAGTGTTGGTGGGAGGTCCCTCCTGCTGTTGAATGTGCACTCAGCTGTACCAGGTTATGAGAAGGCATTAGCTGGAGCCCTGAGATCCATTTTGACAGTATTTGTGTCAAATCAGTGTGCACACCAATTAATGTCAGACCTGGCTGGTCTGCATGCTGCCTTGGGGACTCGGAGCTGCACGCACAGTGATCCCCTCAGCAAAATGGGAGCTGGTGTAGCACGTGCCATCAGTAATAGGCACAGGTGAATTGGGTGGCGATTGGAACTCAATGAATGTGCACTCATGAGTTGCATTATCAAATCAAAGTTTGAGCAAGGGAAAGCTATCACTTTATAGTAGGCTGCATCGTGCTTCCTTCCAGCCAGCCAGTTGAAGTGTGAGGGTCAGTAGTTTTCTGATTTCTGTGCCTGTGTATTGCAACATATAAGTCAGGAATGCACAGGAGCTCAGCTATTATGTCCTCTTATTCCAGCCTGGACTAATAAGTAACTGCAGGGGAGATTTGGGTTCATCTAGAGCTGAGGGGAGGATATGTTTTGTATTTTGCTTTGCAGCTAAGTGCAGCCCATGGATCTAACATGGATGGAAAAGTCAAAGAATGGTAACTGGTTTGATTTTTAAAATTTTAATTAATAATGAGAAAAATATATTTGCAAATTAAATTATGTTTGTTTGTTACTTAAAATAAATTATAATATTTTTGTAGATTTGTTTCAATAGTTTTGGGTGTCTCTGGTCATCTGAAACATTTGGAATTCTTTGCAAAGTCTTCTAACAACACAGTTGTTGAAAGGCCATCAGGAGTTCCAGTGGGAGGTTCACAGGAACTATTGTCCAAAGCTAAATGACTGCTGTGGACCATTCCCATTTCTGTATTGGTCATGGCAGCAAGACCTTTGCTCATTTGCACATCCATGGTCACAAAAGGTTAGTGAGAGTAATGCTGGGGACAAACTGACTGCATGGCCTTGGGAAGTATAATCTCAACAATAATATGCTGTGATATACAAGCAGGCTATGAAGACATCTGACCACTTTTGCGTATGAATCCCATGCTCCTAATATTTGTAAGTAATCAAATATTCAGTTTTTTTAAGCAGTTGTCCAATTTCATTCATAAGCAATTCATTGGTTGAACATCAATAATTTTTTATCAATAATGTTCTAGCCACATGCACAGTCAAAAAAATTCTTATTTCCCATCTATTTAATTTTCTCATGTCTTTAAATTGATTATATATTAACACCTTGCCCAATAATAGGAACATTGTATTCATGACAATGCCTCTGAATACACCATATAAACATCATTGCAAAGAAAGCACGACAGCGCCTCCACTCCTTTGGGAGTCTGCGGAGATTTGGCATGATGTCCAAAACATTGGCAAACTTCTATAGACGTGTGGTGGAAAGTGTACTGATTGGCTGCATTGCAGCCTGGTATGGGAACACCATTGCCTTAAAGCAGAATATCCTATGTGGATTCAGCCCAGTATATCACAGGTAAAATCCTCCTAAACATTGAGCACGTCTACATGAAACGCCATAGAAAAGCAGCATCCACTATCAAAGATCCTCGCCACCCAGGCCATGCTCTTTTCTCGCTGCTGCCATCAGGTAGAAGGTACAAGAGGCTCGGGACTCACATTACCAGGTTCAAGAACATTTACTACCTCTCAACCATCAACATCTTGAACAAAAGAGGATAACTACATTCATTCTACTTCTGGTGTTTCCACAACTGCTGGTTTCACTGAGGATTCTTTATCTTGTTATTTCATGCTCTCATTATTTATTACAATTTATTTAAATTTGCATTTTCACAGTTTCTTGTTCATTGATCCTGTTTACAGTTACTGTTCTGTGGATTTGTTAAGTATGCCTGTAGGAAGAAGAACCCCAGGGTTGTATGTGGTGGCATGTATGTACTCTGATAATAAATTTTACTTAGAACTTTGAACTTTGTAATCCTTTGAGATCCAGTAAATACTTAATTTCTCAATACTCCAATCACTTTCTTAGTTCTGCATGACTGGCAACATCCCAGAGCTTCATACTGAACCTTTCTAATTAATTTTAGATTCCTCCAATGATAGGAATGATCAATGGAAACAAGAGCTTGTTTGGACCAAATGGTGTTTCCATTTCCTAAAGGCTTACACGATGATCTATTTAATTTAAATATTCTTCCTATATCAATTGCTCACTTCTCCTCAACATGTTCCCTGTCTCTGCTAACAGGCTTGCAAGTGTCATTCCTATTCTCCCCCTCCTCATTCTTCATGTCAGTACTCACACAAATATTTCATGTGTTTTAACATATCTACTCAACTCTGTGGGCAAAATGGCACCCTTGTCTTGCCTTTTGACATTAATATCTACTAGAGAACACCTGCTACCCTGTTTTTGCCTCGCCTGTGAATCACTCTACTCATTGGAAGAGAATAATGTCAAAATGCAGCGATTACAACAAAACATTTTCTATGCTGGATTGTCTAATGATGTAGTTCAGTCTTTGGAAAAAGCTGCTTTTTAAACAGAGTGGAGCATGCTAATGGCTTCCAGTTTTTTTACACTGACTGGACTTATTGTGGTGCCTCCCTTCCTCCCCTTGCCATTATCTGATTACTACAACTTCGCTAAATCGCCATTTTATCTAATTAGCTCTTTATTTGTTACATTCTCATTTATATAATTATGCATCCATTTGGCAAATGAGATCTTCACTTTTAAGGAACCATGACAAGGAAAACAAAAAGCACTTTTGATGAGCACAGAATCTTTTATCCAGCTGAAAGCTCTTGTATAAAGAGAGGAGAGAACAATTAGTTTACTGCAGAGAAATAAGCTCATTTGCAAATCCTGCTTCACAACAGAAGAAGAATGGCAGGCATTGAAGTGCTTATGAAGGCACTGTGGTTAGAATAATTTTATGCTGGAGAGGCCCACAGTCACTTTGTGCTTTAAAAGCTGTTAATGCAACTCGCAAGAATTGTAGGCAAGGGTATAGATTTATTGTGTGATGTCATTGCGGTATTAAATAATTGCAATAAAATTACAATGATTCACACTAGCATTCAGTCATAATTAGAAATGATCTGAAGCTTGGGCAAGCTAATCCTTCGTTATGCACTGTAATGCCAAACACCTGTTAAACACATGAGGAATCAAGACACATATTTCTCTGGAGCTAAATGTGTCCTTTAGGTATTCTTAAAACAATCTTTCAGTGGTTACTTAATGACCTGTAGTCTGAATAGTCTGGCAATGGTGCACTGTGGGAAAAGAGAGAGAATTACGAACAACCAGGAGCAGCAATCAGCTTCAGAGACACGGATAATTAAGCTCCCCGTCATTACAAAATGGCATTGGTCCTAATGGCAACATCTCTCATGTATGTTAATAAATTTGAGGTCTGGCATGCCATTAAATACTTAAGCATTAATAAATGAAAAAGGTGCATCATAGCCATGAATAATACATTTTAAATTATTTTGAAAACCAAAATATAATTTTTTTAAGGGTACACAACCACATCTATATTTTCATTTAACTTCTTGAAAAGCAAATGACATTTTACAGGGACAACCGACAACCTGCAGGATGAACTCAATGGGGCAGGCAGCACCTGTGGGGAAGGATGAATTGTCAGTGTTTTGGGTTGAAGCCCTGTAGGAGAATGAGAGATTCTTTTAATTGAATGGTTTTTACTTTATAAATGCTTCTGTACACTTTCTACAAGTTCTAAATTTGTAAGTTGGTAAGATGGCGGCATGCTCAGACGCTGGAGTAATTGTCTGTCCTTTGTGTGTTTTTTACGATCACAAGATACCGCTGGACACTAATAAGATCAAATGCTGCAGGTTTACCCCATCAGCAAGTTGCTCAATAGCGACAGAACTGGACTTACTGTTTACTGTTGTTGCGTTGTCACCTGGACTTGTTGCGTACTGTTGATGTGTTGAGGTGGTGTGTGGTCTAAGAATGATTGTCTTAGATGCTTTTTTTTGTGATGGCAAGACCCTGCTCAACACTGGTAATGTAGAATACTCCAAGTCCAGTTCTCTGGTTCACTGGTGAAACTGACAGCAGGGGAGCTGCGTTGCCTTGGTTGTGGCGCAGACTAGGCCTCATGCCATGGGGTTGCTTTTTGCAGCCATCTGGAGAGGATGTAGGGGAGAGTAGAGGCTTCTGTGGGCACACTGGAATCTGCACTGCATTCCTGGCTGGCCCATCCCATCAGTGTTGCACAGCAGTGTTCGCTCAGTGGAAGAATAGGCTGGACGAGGCCAACATCCCATGCACCATAAATCTACAGGCCAGGCCACTCGGGGACTTGGGCTATATATATTTTTTGTGTGATTGTATGTGCTTCTGCTACCACAACTGTATGTGCTGTGTGCTGCTGGTAATTTGTTTTGCACCTTGGTCCCAGAGGAATGTTGTTTTGTTTGGTTATATAAATGATGGCTAAATGATAATTAAACTTCAGACTTTCACTTCTCAAAAGAGTTAAGTTAGCCACTGTTATTTTGATTAGGACTTCAGGGGCAAGATAGTGCCCTGTTATGTGCATTTATACTACTGATGATGTCCTCTTGAAAAATGGCATGTGAGAAACTTCAAATGTCAAGAGTACAAAGGTTCATGTTTGCTTCACTGCTCTATTAGTCCTACTTCATTGTTGTTGAATTTACTTGATTTTTTTCTGTGCTTATTTTGGAATCTACAGCTGTTCTAAACAGCCTGGTGAGCCAAAAACCTAATTTTCATCTTTCAACTGGTGGAATGAAATAATGACCGAAGCACTGAATGAAAAGGTAATAGTGGAGCATATTGAGATCAAGTTTTACAAGCTCTAACTAAAAATTGCAAAATTTCATGCTGTACGCATACTGTGGAAAGGCTGAAAATCCAGTCATAATATTGAGTCACTGTTGAGATAAAGGAAAGGAGAATACGAGGTCACCTTAGGCTGTACGGACTTGTTGAGTTTTCATGGATTGTTTGAAACTGGAATATACCTGAAATGAAAGTTATGTTCAAAACAAAATCTCAAGGGAATCTTTCAACTGCTTGAAAATGATATTTTGCTGCTGTTTGAATGCTTGAGAGAGTTATGGATGACTTTTACTTTACCAGTACCCACTATTAGCTCAGCTGGTAGTACATTCAAATGTAAATTCAAGTGAAAGGAAGAAGTGGACAATTGAAGATGAATAGGGGACCTTTTAAGGCGTGCTTTTATGGGGTCAACAAACACGTGCTTACAAAAACTAAGAACGTTTAAATATCCCTGTTGGGGAGAAATGATTGCAACATCCATGCCATAAAGTATCACCACACTTTATCTTGGGAGTTCTAAATGGTAAGATATGTTGTTAAAATGTGTGAGGTCAGCTGGAGTAAAATTACTGCTCCATTGCCAACTAAATTCTTCCCACTTACTGGTGGACAAAAATTCTCCACCTTCTCTCAGACCTTTTCTGTGCTTCAGTAGACTTCAATAGCGGGCAGTCTTTCAACCTGCCCCATGCAGTGCTGGCTCTGCACTTCAATAGGTCACCTACTTGGCTCGGGAAAAAAATGACATGGATCACCAAACTGGAATATGATCCATTGTAAATTCTTTGTAAAGCTGTCTAAAAAGAACAAAAAATACACAGTGTATTGCTCCATATTATTCAAGGTTCAAACCTGGCAAAGATAAGGTAATTTTAATGCATAGAGACAGCAGGCTCTTTCAGAGAAACCAAAGGCTAAGACTGATATCAGCAAGCTGGTAGATGAGTCGAATTTGGATGAAGAGACTTGAGAGGATTTTGAATTGCTTCGGGCTTAAATAAGAAAGGAAGTGAATTACATTATTAGACTGATATATTCAATGGTGAGAAGGTTCAAGAAAGATTGTGCTCTTTTTAACTGTTCAAAATGACAAGAATTTTTATGAAACTATAAGACATTGATTTGAAAAACATTCCATTATCCACAGAAATCAGAGTAATTTAAAGGAAGCAAAATGAAGCTGAATCAATGACTGGCTTCATAATCGAAAAGTACTTCCCTGAGCATTATGCTTATAATATCATGCTTTCTGTTTACATTATGGAAGTTTACAATTATAGATTATAATTGAGGTCCAATTATATTCTGTGATAAGGTCAAAATGGAATTCTGACTTGATTTTAACTTAAACAACACCTGTGATACAGGGAAATCCTGTGCATTTAAATGTTTTTTTCATTACCGGGATCAGCATTGAGGCCAGCATTTACTGCCTATTCCATATTACCTTTAAACTGAGTGGTTTGTTAGATCACTTCAGAGACAGCCACGTGGTTTTCTGTCACATGCTTGTTAGACCAGATAAAAATGGCGTATTTCCTCTTGTGAAGGATATTAGTGAAACAGATTAATTTTACAATCATCGGGAAGCTTTTACAATGACTTATTTCTAGACTTAGGATTAAACTCCACAGTTGCCCCAATGGTATTTGGACTAATGTTAATCCAGGCCTTTAGTTACTAGTTCAATAAGTTAACTGCTGCTCCACCACCATATCCTGTGCCAGTTGAGACCACTTGGAATGAATACTTTGCACATTTAGAAGGGCACATTGGCAGGCAGGGGGGAGCATGAATGCCCTTTTAGGCTCTTTGATGAGACTTTGCTCTGCAACTCCATCTACACCGCTTTCCTTATGTTAATGATCAATGATTTTGATCCCTTGTAGAAATCAGTTCTGAAACCAGATTCTATCCCTGATCACCAGGCTTCCTGTTAGCCCTGTTAGCTTTGAGGGAGTAGGAAAACTTTAATGTTGAAATAAGGCCGATAAGTTAAAATGCTCTGGCCCTCACACATCTACAGAAGACCATCAACCCTTTCAATTTCCACCCTTGCCAATTCATCTGGCTTAATAGGGGACTTGATAGTTAGGGGGTCAGATAGGCGATTCTGTGGACTCAATCAGGACATCCGCATGGTATTTTGCCTCCCTGGTGCCAGGGTCCGGGATGTTTCTGATGGTGTCCAAGATATCCTGAAGTGGGAGGGTGAGGAGCCAGAGGTCGTGGTACATATAGCTACCAATGACATAGGTAGGAAAAGGGAAGGCATCCTGAAAGGAGAATATAGGGAGTTAGGAAGGCAGTTGAGAAGAAGGATCGCAAAGATAGCAAACTTGGGATTACTGCCTGTGCCGTGAGACAGTGAGAGTAGGAATGGAATGAGGTGGAGGATAAATGCATGGTTGAGGGATTGGAGCAGGAGGCAGGGAGTCAAGTTTCTGGATCCTTGGGACCTCTTTTGGGGTAGGTGTGACCTGTACAAAAAGGACAGGTTACACTTGAATCCTAGGGGGACCAATACCCTGGTGGGGAGATTTGCTAAGGGTACTGGGGAGACTTTAAACTAGAATGGTTGAGGGGTGGGAATCAATTTGAAGAGACTAGGGGAGAGGAGGTTAGTTCACAAATAGAGAAAGCTAGTAGACAGTGTGTGAGGGAGGATAGGCAGGTGATAGAGAAGGGGAGCGCTCAGACCGAAGATGTAGGGGAGAAAGAAGAAAAAGATAATAAAGTTGTTTGCACCATTAGGGATAAACAGAGAGGAAGAGGTGGGTAGTTTCTTAAATATATTTATTTTAATGCTAGGAGCATTGTAAGAAAGGTGGATGAGCTTAGAGCATGGATTGATACCTGGAAATATGATGTTGTAGCTATTAGTGAAACATGGTTGCAGGAGGGGCGTGATTGGCAACTAAATATTCCTGGATTTCGTTGCTTCAGGTGTGATAGAATCGGAGGGGCAAGAGGGGGAGGTGTTGCATTGCTTGTCCAAGAAAATATTACAGCGGTGCTTTGGCAGGATAGATTAGAGGGCTCGTCAAGGGAGACTATTTGGGTGGAATTAAGGAATGGAAAAGGTGTAGTAACACTTATAGGGGTGTATTATAGAGTGGTGGATAACTGTTTGTCAGGTTGGAGGCCGGTGACTAGTGGTGTGCCTCAGGGATCTGTACTGGGTCCAATGTTGTTTGTCATATACATTAATGATCTGGACGATGGGGTGGTAAATTGGATTAGTAAGTGTGTAGATGATACCAAGATAGGTGGCGTTATGGATAATGAAGTAGGTTTTCAAAGCTTGCAGAGGGATTTAGGCCAGTTAGAAGAGTGGGCTGAAGGAGGCAGATGGAGTTTAATGCTGATAAGTGTGAGGTGCTACATTTTGGTAGGAATAATCCAAATAGGACATATATGGTAAATGGTAGGGCATTGAGGAATGCAGTAGAACAGAGTGATCTAGGAATAATGGTGCATATTTCCCTGAAGGTGGAATCTCATGTGGATAGGGTGGTGAAGAAAGCTTTTGGTATGCTGGCCTTTATAAATCAGAGCATTGAGTATAGGAGTTGGGATGTAATGTTAAAATTGTACAATGCATTGGTGAGGCCAAATTTGGAGTATTGTGTACAGTTCTGGTCACCAAATTATAGGAAAGATGTCAGCAAATTAGAGAGAGGGTACAGAGGAGATTTACTAGAATGTTACCTGGGTTTCAGCACCTAAGTTACAGAGAAAGGTTGAACAAGTTAGGTCTTTATTCTTTGGAGCGTAGAAGGTTGGGGGGGGGGCTTGATAGAGGTTTTTAAAATAATGAGGGGGATAGATAGAGTTGACGTGGATAGGCTTTTTCTATTGAGAGTAGGGGAGATTCACACAAGAGGACATGAGTTGAGAGTTAAGGGGTAAAAGTTTAGGGGTAACACAAGGGGGAAGTTCTTTACGCAGAGAGTGGTAGCTGTGTGGAACGAGATTCCAGTAGAAGAGGTAGAGGCAGGTTCAATTTTGTCATTTAAAGAAAAAATTGGATAGGTATATGGACAGGAAAGGAATGGAGGGTTATGGGCTGAGTGCAGGTAGGTGGGACTAGGTGAGAGTAAGCGTTCAGCATGGACTAGAAGGACCGAGATGGCCTGTTTCCGTGCTGTAATTGTTATATGGTTATATGGTTAAAGGTAATACATTATTTTCATCTTAAAAATCCATGAGGTTTTAAAAATTTATCCTCCTTAACTTTTCTGAGGGGATCAAAACATAATTCTCTGGCCCTAAATTTATTGGAAAAAGCACAATTTAGTATAAAATCAACATTTACTACAGTAATATAAAGCTAAGGAAATTAATTAAGCAGAGAAATGAGACTGATAGGGTTTCTGCTGGAGCTTCCAGCTGACCCATAATGACACAGTTGTCATCAGTGAAAGGCAGCATGCAAGTCGGTAACAACATTGTCAGGAACGTCAGTCCTGACATGCAATCCTTACTCTCTGTAATTGGCTGAATTCTGAGTGAAGGAAAATAAATAAGGAACCTATCAGGAGCACAATAAGATACCAGTTAAGTTACTAATACCCAGAGATCTGGACTATTGATTTGGGATTTAATCCTGCTGCAGTGGCTAGGCATATAAATTCATGTTAGAAGTTTTTTAAATAAAAGCCTAGTGATTTAAACAAACCCTGGTGATCCATTATACTGACTAGAAAACTGGTATTATCAGTATTATGGGCCTATTGTGACCCCAGACCTAATAGTGTGAGTTATTGTTCACAAAGTTCAGGCATAAGGATATGCACATATACAGTGTCTCAATATATTAATGAGTAAATAAGAACAAAAGCTGAGAACTGATGACTTGGAGACAAAGTCAAATCAAAATAATAGACAACAAGCTTGAGTGAAATACTTCAAAAGGAGAGGATTAGAAAATGTATGGTTTAGTTGCTATTATTATACAAATTATTTAGCAATCCCCTCTACTTCATATTCCTAAACAGATAGAAAACTATGATGCCTAGAGTTGTCCAGCCATCAATAACAATTACATGGACAAACAAAAACAATGTAAACTATGATATTGGAGATGACTTCTCAACTACTGGGAAATCAAAGAAATGTACGAGGGCAAGGACTAAACCAAATATGAGTGATACCTGGTTCGTAGTATTTCATCGGAAGTTAATAGTAGAGCATAAGAAATGTGCAGCAATATTTGAAAGGGGAATATATTATTAATTATGCATGTATAATGTAAATTTAAAAATAGTAAAAACTTGAGGATAATGAATGTATATTGACTTTTCCAGTATGATGTATATGAATATGCCAAACACTTACGTGTTAATCTGTTACTTATGCATGGAGGTAACACCATAAAAAACTTTTTAATTAACAAAAATATAAATTTATGTTTCAACAGATCATTTCTGCTACCTCAAAATTGGGAGGAACCTTCATGAAATGCTTCAGAATGGAGTTGTGATAAATCCACAATTTCCCTTCTGTTTTAAAATGTGTTTCAAAATATAATCCATCTTCTTTGCAGGTAAGCAAGAGAGTTTGAGCTTTGACTTCTCCATAGGTGCTGTTAATGCTGTTCTGCTTGAATAGCAAGAGATGGGCTTTCAAATTTCACATGTGGACATTTATCTGCCCTCTAACTCCAGGATTCAGTGGCTTCACTTCCCATTTCACTCAGCTGCTGACAATGCCCATCTTCAAGTAAGGACGAATGATTACCATAACATCACCCTCATCTGCACACCAGGAGATCACCCTGACACACGGAATATGCTCTCATACTGAGAGCACGTAACGAGCTTGTAAATGACTGCTTTAGAGCTACAGCTAAAAATGCACTTGTGCTGTTTACTTGCTCAAATGCTGAAACTAGAATTCAGTTATCGCTCAAAAGAGAACCACTCCCCTCTCAACTGGTAATATCTTAAGAACAAGAAGTAGGTTGAAGTGGTGAGGTATGTTATAACTGTATACAAGACTACACAGGCCGTATATTGAGAACTGTGTCATTCTGACGGTGGGGGGGGGGGGGATATAACAAAATTTTTGAAAATATGGTTGTACAAGAGAAAGAATGCAGATCAGGTTTGTAGAGAAAGTGCTGGGACTGGACAATTTAGCTCTGATTAGAATATGGATAAGCTGTATCTGTAGGTTGAGGATAGACTTATTTGAAGCATATAATATAATGAAAGGGCAAGGTACACCTCAGAGGAAAGACTTATCTAAGAGGCCAGGGAGGCATATATTTAAAGTAATTGGCAAAGGGATTAGAGGGGAAATGAGGAAAAGATTTTTCACCCTGAAACTTATGACTGAAAGGGTGGTAGAAGCAGAAACTCTTTTCACATTTCAAGAATGCCCGAATGTGTACTGGCAAATAAGTTATTTGCAGAGCAACGAATTGAGCGAGAGAAGCTGAGGTTGGGAAGCTTGTCTTTGACTGACACAGACATAATTCAGCAAAAGGACACTTCTGTGTCTTGAAAATTTCCCAGAATTCTGCATTTTCTTCTTAAAACACTTGAAATTTACCTGAATATAGTTATATAAGTTATTCTGTCTGAAGCATAATGGTGCTGTCATGTGTGTATATACATGAGTGATCTTTGCTGTTAGGGTTACAATATACACCCTTCATTTCACACAGATACTTTTTACATAAAGTGATTGATGTGTGGAACGTGCTGCCAGGGGTGGTGGTAGAAGCAGATACATTAGGGACATTTAAGAGATTCTTAGGTAGTAGGCTCATGGATGAAAGAAAAATGGAGGACTACATGAGAAAGAAGGGTTAGATTAATCTTGGAGTAGGTTAAAGGGTTGGCACGACATCGCAGGCCGAAGGTCCTGTATAATGCTCTAGTGGTCTACATTCTATGTTCTTATTTGTTCCCATGACTATCAATTGTATCATTCAGAGTTTGTTTGTCCCCTGCTTATCTCAGACATTCCTTTTGTGCTGTCTATCTGTCCCTCTATCTGAAACTTAAAACATGATTGATTTCTATTTTTGTTTCCTAAACCTTCATTTATCTAAAACTGTGTTTCTCTCTCCACAGACACTGCCCAGCCTGAACATTTCCAGTTTTTTTATTTCTTACCTCATGAACTTTGAGAAAACTTCAAGGTCACAAGTAAAAACCAGAAAAACAATCCTGCAGAAAATAGTCCTGTAGATTCAATTTCCTAACCCCAAGCCCAGTAAGTAAATCAGATGAAAGGCAGACAGTTACTGCAGGCAGCAGCACCCATTTTTAAAGCTGACCAAGTGATTTTCAAGTTGTGGAACAGACTGAAAATAGAAGCACAGACGTTTAGGTGGTTTGAATATTGCGGCACTGCTTCTGTGAGAAATGAAAGAAAATGTCAGCTGAAGCTGAAGCGGGCTATGTATACTGCCTGGGGATGTATTAAAAAGGGCTGTGAATTGTTTACATCCTACATCAAGAGGATGAAGATATTTATAATGGCTAATAATATACCTGAGCTGGAAAACAGTGCTGAAAAAGTACAGGATTGAAAGTTACAGTCTGGGAATATAAGAAAGCAATATTACTTATGATGTCGGTTCTGAAGCACATCATACACTCACAAAGTTAGAATCTCTGCAGAAAAGCTACAGATATCTCATTTGTGCAGGTGGTTCATAGATAGAAAGCTTTCTTTTTTTTCCCACTGCCATTGGGGATAATGAAGAGCTGTAAATTCAGGACACAGAATCAAAAGCCAGGAGAAGCCATAAATGATTACTCACTCAAGTACCTATCAACGTAGTGTAACTTCGGAGAATTTTTTAGTTCATGTATTTGAAAAGGGCTCCTGTGCGGTCCAAAAGAAAATAAATGAAGCTAATGTGCACAAAGTCAGAGAGTTGACAAGTAAAATTATTCTTTAGCAACTTTGTAAGGCCTATGTGCACAATTGGTTGTATCTAGTCTGAAAAGAAAAAAAGTGATTTGTTGGATCCTTGAGCCAAGCTTGATTTAGATGTCAGAAATACCTCCATATCAGTGCACATGAATGGTCAGACTCAATCACCATTTACCCAACTAGACTTACAGTAGATCCTCACTAAAGATCTCCTAATGTGGAGAATTTTTCCCATGACATTGATAATTGTTTGTTTGTTCAAAATTATCACCTTAATTTTCAATAAATCTACATATTGTTAAGGATGCACTGAAGTGTCATAACTGCAATAACAAGAGTTAGCCACAAAGTTCTTGTGGAGGGTGATTTCAACTTCCCTGATGCAGACTGGGATTCCAGAAATCCCTTAGTGCCACAGATTTAAATGGGACAGAATTTATTAGATGCTGCCAGGAGGGTTTCTTTAAACAATGTGTAGATAGTCCAGCTAAGACTGGGATTACACTATATCGGGACTGGGATTTTCCTAGATTGCACTAGGATTGGGGAATGAGCTTAGCTAACTGACCAACATTTCAGTGGCAGTGCATTTTAGGTATATTGACCATAACTGAAACATTGAGGTGAATGTGAAGGAGAGCGAGTTCTTGAGTGATCATTCTCCTCGGAAGGCCACTGTGTTCGAGTGGTCACTCTCCTTGGTGCTGTTGGGCAGTGTTAGTGAAATACAGAGATATATGGATTGGACTGTGGGTTTTATTTCAGACTAACTGTAGTTCATTTTGCTCCAAAGGTTCAAAGGTTCATTTTATTATTAAAGTATACAACTCTGAAATTCTTTGGTTCTCCAGGTAGTCATGAAACCAAGAAAGAAGAGAAAGGCAGCACGATTATCAACCTCAAGCCCCGCCTGCCCTAAAAAATAAGAACAAAAATGGATCAGGCACATTGACCCATAAATCCCCTCCTCCCGCACAACAAAAACCAGACAAAACGGATCAGGCACATTGACCACCAAATCCCTCCTCACGCACAAAACTGAGCAAAGCCAAACAGGCACATTGAACCCCAAATCCTTCCTCCCACACCAAAAAAAAAATCCCAACCTCAAATCCTTCCTCCTGTACTAAAAAACCAAACAAAATCAATCAGGCATGTTGATCCCAAATTACCTCCTCCTACACAAAAAGCAAGCAAAATGGACCAGGCACATCGGCCTCCAAATCCCTCTCTCCACACAGAAAAACCCGAGAAGAGCGGGTGAAAAAACACAGAATATAAGAACTATAAGACTGAAAAGAAGAGTCCAAAATGCAATTAAACCTGCAGAACGCTCTCCGGGCCCAGCAGCAGACCTTTCCCTCTCTGGTACAGAGTGATCAAAAGACAGGCAGCCAGCACCCACCCCTCCACACTCACTTTGATGCTTCAATTTCCCTTGTCGCTTTAGTCGGCGTACAATGGAGCCTTTAATCGGTGAAATGGAGCCAAATAACATCTTGAGTCCTGTCCTGCAACCAGCCTGCTACGAAGTTCATGCATGCTGCTTCCCGCAATCCTCATGGAGACTGCAGAGTTCTGGAACACCCAAAAGATCTGCAAACTTCTGCACTGCTTGATGTTTCGACTGCTCTCATGATTTTAATCGATGCAGAAGAGGAGTGAAAAAGATGGTTCCATGATCTATCCAGAAGATGTCGCCCAAAGGAATGTTGTCTGCAGGCAGCATCTTGACCAGAAGCCTCCTTCAGTTTTCTGTGTTTTCGCCCATTTTTTTTCTTGTTGCCAAGTGGCAAGTTGGAGGTTCGGGGTTTGGGGTTTGATATTGTAGATGCCATTTTCTGAGTGGGTGATATGTTAGTTTTTTGTGTGTAAGAGAGGGGGTAGAGGGTTTAGGGTTTGCGAGCTTTTGTTTAATTTTCTTGTGTGAGGGGATAGTTAATGTCTTTCTTTCAATGACTTTCCTGGTCTTCTTTGATCTTGATCCTGGTCTTCAATGACTTCCTAGCTATCTGGAGAAGATGAATCTCAGAGATGCATACTGCGTACATACTTGGATAATAAATGAATCATTGAACCTTTGAAATTATCAATAATGATAAGATTGGTGAAAGTGTTAAACTGAGGGAAGATTAATTAATACAGTATTAGACAGGACGAGGGGGGAGGTGTTTGAGGGTATATCTACATCTGCCATGCAAGAGGCTTTTAAAGGCCATTTGAGTCCAGAAGCAGCATGTCATTGTGAGGATGAAAGATAAAGACAGCAAGATTTGGAGACCTTGGATGGGAAGAGATATGGGCGCCATGGTAGTATGATGGTTGGCTCAATGCTATTACATCTCGCCTGTTTCTGAGTTCGGAGTTCAATTCTGGCACTGTTCTGTAAGGAGCCTCTTCCCATGGAATGAGTAGATTTTTCCCAGGTGCTCCAGTTTCCTCCCACAGTCCAAAGATTAATTGGTTGTTGTGAATTGTCCTGTGATGATTAGGTTAGAGTTGATCAGGTTTGTGGGGTTGCTGGAGCAGTGTGGCAAGGAAGGGCTTGCTTCACAGTGTATTGCTAAATAAAAACCGTAAAGTTAATAAAAATAAGAAGGTTTAGGGTGATGAAATCAGGTAAGGATCTTGAGGAATAGGAATGGAGGCTAGAAAGAACTGAAAAAATAAATCAGAACAGTGAAAAAGGTCAATGAAATATCCTTGGCAAATAGGATTAAGGACAACCCCACAACATTTATTAAAAGCAAGGGAATAACTTGAGAAAGGGTAGGTCCACTCAAAAAGAAAGGAGTGAATTAGCGTGCAGAGCCTGGGGAAGTGAATGGGGACGTGCTCCTTCATGAGTACTTTACATCAATACTCACCAAAAAGAAGAACGTGGATGATGGTGAGATTAGGAAGGGGCATATGCCAATGGATGATGAGGGCTGAGGAGTCTTAATAAACACCTGGTACAGACAAAGTTCACTGGGGTGTGGCAGTGATTAGAGAGCATTAGCTATCAGGAGAGGTTTTACAAAAGTAAAGAGAGTATTGAAGCTTAAGAAGGTGATATGATAAATGTACATAAAATTATGAGAGGCATAGATAATCTGAGTCTTTTGCCAGTGGAAATATCAAACACCAGTGAGCATACATTTCAGGTGAGAGGATAAAAGCTTATAAGGCAAGAAGGGTGGGGAGGGAAAAATGACTGATAAGGTCTGCAGAGGGGTTTGGGGAAATAGGAGAAAACTTACGAGGATCAGAGGTGGACCTGGAGGAGGAGGAGTGATGTGAAAGAAAAACTCACTGCAGATGAGGAGCTGAAAATGAAAAAAAAATCAGTGTTCATATTACTGGGTTATAAATATTTTCCTCAACTTTGCACTGGGCCTCACTCTGCCAGAGTGGGAACTAGAGGAAGAACACCTTTCATTTTTGCATTATCTATTTATTTTGTAATCTATAGTAACTTTATGTCTTTATTTTGTACTGCTGCCTCAAAACATGATCCTCTGTTGTCATTATGGATAGCAAACTGCTATTAGGGATCCTGGATTCTAAAACAATGATAGCTTTCAGGATGCAAATTTGAGCAATTTTCAGGTGCGGTTATATGATGTGTATTTTCAAGAAAGGAAGTGTAATAGCTGATATTTTGTCCACATTAGCTCATGAAATGTCTGAGATTGGTATTGAAAGGTTAATTTTCACACTACAACTTGTAGATAAAGATTTCTTAAAGCCATCACGTTCTACTTCAGTGTCTCAGCACGTTGTCACACTAAAATAGGATTTGCAGAGACTATGCTGGGATGGACAAGTGCCCAAATGAAGCTTTACAACTACTATCTGATCAAACCATGATGAGGTACATTGGAGTAGTCACTCTACGTTTCTAAGGAAAGAGATTGTAGATGTGATGCAATGCCAAACAAAACCAGAGCTGTCAATATAAAAGCATTGTTGGGAGTTGACCATATGTTGATAAATAGCCGAAGTTCTGTCTAAGGTTTGGAGTTTGCCTGCAATGCAGATTAATATCATCTAAGGTGTTAATGCACCCTGAAACATTTGAGTCAACCACCATCAATGATTTTCTTCTGCTTGTCAAAATGGACTCAAAAAGGAATGAAGTTACACGCTCAGGTACTTGTACAACAACAAAACATATTTTGAAGAGTTGAGGTGGGCTTCACTGCATTGAGTCCTGTATTAACAACTGTCAATAGACATGGCATTAGTTTGAGAATTTTATGTCATGTACCACCAGTAAACATTCTTGTTTCCTTTGGGGTTATGGAATGATATGTGATGATGATCATGTTGACTGAGACCTGAGAGACCAGCGTTGGGCATTTTCATGCCTTACAAGGTGTGAACGAAAGACTGTGTGGCGCACCACTCCTCACACAGACATTTTGCAGTATTTTTCTTTATTTTACGAGGTCGAATTGCGAGCTCAACACTCAACCTGGCACGGATGGAAAGCGTACTCGGGAAATGCCCGACTGGATTCAAAACCAGGAACCTCATAACATGCCTTAAAAGGCGTAAGAATTCCAGGATTATTAACACTTCATGTTGAATTCTCAATTGCCCAACTTCTGGTGAAAATATGATATGACTCCATACTCCACTGCTGGTTTTACCCAATAAGATCTATTAATGCATCTTTTATTTTGCAAGGAATCTCAATGAGAGGGTAAATGGAGAGGCAATGATCGAAGCAAGAAGTAATATCTACAATGAAGCGATACATAAATTCAACAGGGTTAGAAGGTTGAAGTCATTGCACTCCAGAGCAAATACAAAACTCAACAATAGGATCTTACCTTACTATAAATTTAAAGTCCAAAATTGTGCATAGTTTGTATTGGAAATCATGTTAGAAATGTCTTTGTTGATGAAATGATCACAGCAAGAAACACAGCTGGAGACACAGAATTAATGTACAATGATGAATTCATTTCCGACGTTGATGTAGGCTCAATTACTGTTCGAGAGCCATTAAAGAGCAGTGAGTCATCAAGTGTTTGTGAGTTCCTCAGTTCCAGAAATGAACACAATGTCAGAGAAAAGTACACAATTGAAGAGGTCAAACCGGCTAAGAAGATCAGTCAATAGAGTGAAATGTAATGGCTGTACAGAACTATGAAAAGTGTTTACACATACAGCATTTTCTTCAAAAAGATAATTGAGTGTGGAGTATTGGAGAGGTAGACGGAAAGAAGCACCACATGCAGAGAATTAAAATAAGCACATTTGCAAATCCCTTATTGTTATTCAAAATAAAACTTTACCAAAACTCCAAGGGCATCTAAGATGCACATTAGAGCATGTAAAAATAACTAAGAGGTATTTCCGAAAAACTATATAATAGATTAGTAATTTGATAATTTCTTTAATTGCAATCACCTAGGAAGATTAATATTCCAATAATTTAATAATCTTTTCAGACCTAATAGTGCTATAAAATCCATTTATGACTTTCTGAGCTCCCATTTACTTTGTCTAATTGTTAGTTTTAATGTATCATACTTGAGAATGGGATTAGGGTTAATAGATGTGTTGTCACGCATAACATGTGGAGAAGGAATCTGATACACAAAATTGCTCTTAATGAGCTTAGCAAATGTTTGCCATTTCTTTAAAATGAACCTCAGTGCTGTCATCTAGAGGTGCTTAGCAACAGACTTTTCATCCCCGAGCAAGAAAAAAAATGGAAGGACAAAATATTAACACCTTATGCACCAACTGTGTATTCTCAATGGAGCACAGGCATTTGCTGGATTAAGTGAGGTCAAGTTACCAGTATGAAGCTTCCTACTATGCTGGGGTCAGGGGACCGGTTTGCAGATTGTGAGACCCAGTTTATATTTACTGTATATTTAATGAAGCAGATTGATTCTTGTTAATGTATATAAAATGTTGGAAATGTTTAAAGGTTCAGGCAACATCAACGGAGAGAGAAAAAGAGTCACTATTTCAGGTCAACAATCATCCATCTGAACTCAGCAAGCAAATTTGCTCTAGGATCTCAAGTAATCAGGAAGAGATAGTGTGATGATAATGGTCATGCATTAACATGAGGATATATATTAAAAAGGATGTTGGAAACAAGATATTTTATATCTTCTACAGTCTCCTGCAGTTCAATGGGAAGAGAGAAATGGACAATAGACAACCTCCAGATACCTTGCTGCCCTGTGCATGGGCAATTATAGGATAAAGGCACGAATATTTGCTCTGATAGTGATGGGAGGAGATAGCATGGAGGTGACATCTACAGCATGGGTGCCCACAGCAAACGTGCCACCTCTTCTGCTGGATTCAGTATCACAAGTGGTTTACAATTATCAGATGAAGAATGGGGAGAGGCGTGGCACATTCACCCACATCTTAATGTGCACATAGTTCCTGTCCTCTGCAATCCCTTTAGTCTGCGTATCACTCCTCACTCCCTCTTAAACCGAAGGCAGACCACCCTTTCAACTTAAGAGTGCAGAAAGAGTGGATCTCATCACCATCTGTTAACCACTAGTAATACCCCAATTCATCTTTCTGCAATGCCATGTGTTTTTCATTGAGTTGTGGAGAGTACAGCGACAACAGGCTGTAACCCGGAAACAGGCCCCTCAAACGATCAAGTCCATGCTGAGCATCAATCACCGTTCTATAGAAAATCTATTTGTATTCTCCTTATCTTCCTATTAACTTCTCCCAGGTTCTTCCGCATACCTGCACATGAGGGGCAATACACATCGGCAGACGATCTACCAACCTGCACGTCTCTGGGTGGTGTGGGGAAACTGGAACACTTGGAGGAAACCACTCGACCACAGGGAGACCATGCAAACCCCACACAGAGAATACCTGAGGTCAGAATTGAATATCTGTCTCTGGTGATCTGAGGGATTGCCTCTACAAGTTGCACCACTATGTTGCTGTTCTGTCAGAGCCACACAAAATAATTGCTATAATTCCACCAATTCCTCATAGTATTGCTTATTTTGTGGCTGTACTCTCACTCATAGATCTCCTTCTTTCTACCTTACAAGAACAGAGAGTGCAGAAAACATCCAGGCATTGTACCCTCTCAAGGAGGTGACCTTGAATGTATTGGGGGTGTTGGAATACATGACCCCTGGAGTCAGGCAGCTAGCCTTGTCACAGCTACCTGCTGAGACATTTCTTCCTCATTGTTATAATGTACATGGCTTTCACTCCTCTGCACCAGAGAATACTAGAGAGTGAAAAGTTATTTAATCAAGCCATCAAACATATTTACTTTGAAATTTTTAATTCATGTCTTCTATTTCCCACAGGATCCTCACCTGTCCTGTCCTTCCACTGCAGAAGGACATCAATAAATTTCTCAGAGCACATCAGTGGTAGGGAAGTTTAAAAAGGATGGCAATTAAGTTCACTTGGAGAAGTGGGGACCGAGAAAGGTGAGTCAGTCTGGTTTTATGCAGGAGAAACCCTGTCTTTCAAATCTAATAGAGATTTTGAGGAGGTGGCTAAAAAACCTGATGGAAGTAGGGTAGTAGATGTCGCTCACATGGTCCTTTGACAAGGCCCTGCATGATAGATGAACACATAAGGTTAAAGTGTTTGGGATACAAAGTGCATTAGTAAACTGGATCCAAACATTTGTGTGATGATAGGAGGCAAAGGGCTGCTGGATAGGCTGAAATTGAAAGCTGAGGGGTGACTCAATAGAGGTTTATAAGATTGTGAGGGGCTTTGATAGTGTAGTCTTTTTTCACGGGTAGGGGAATCTAAGACTAGAGGTCATAGGTTTAAGGTGAGAAGGGAAAACTTTCAAGGAGATACAAGTAGTAATTTTTTTACATGAATGCCTTTGGTTTTATGGATCAAGCTAGTAGAGGAATTGGTAAAGGCAAAAACAATTGGAACATTTAAAGGACATGTGGACGGGTACCTGGCTTAGGAAGGCTGTGAAAGAATACATGGCTAATGCAAGTGAGATGGGACTAGTGTAGAATCACATCATGATCAGCACAGACAAATTGGGCAGGAGCGCCCATTCCTGTGTCATTCAACTCTATGACTATTACTATCGGACATCATCCACTCAAAGGCTGCACTGGAATACATCCCATGCCTCCTACCCATCAATACAGAACTCACACTGATGTGGGTTCAAGGGGATTAGGTTTTCACAAGGAAGTCACATGTCGGAAGTAGACAGTAACAGATGGTGGACATGAGATTCTGCAGATTCTGGGAATGCAGAGCAACAAACACAAAATGCTGGAGGAACTGAGCAGGTCAGATGTTGGACAGGAGTGGAAAGTCCATCAGAAGGCACGTGGCCCTCTGGGCTGGATCCAGATGGTTCACCATGAGCTGTTGACAAACAGGGAACACCCAGACCAACTGCAAAAATGTCTAAAGGACTGGCAGGTATTCCAGGTGCACTGTGCACTCTTGTAGTGTTCTGAGAATTCTCACTTTGTTGCTTTGGTGGGACAATGTCCCAGTCCTCTGAAGCTTATGCCATTGGTATAGCCAAAGGAGAGGTTCCAGACAAAGGAAGATTGCCAAGACTGAAGAAGGTAGAGAAAGGCTGTGGCTCCATTGGCAGTGGAGGCAGGAAAGCACTTAGGATGGATTTGTAGCCCCAGTTGTCCATCATGCTACCAAAGCAAACTACCAGCCAGCAGGACTGCATAGATCTGACTGTGCATCAGAGTCATTATACTAAACATGACTTGTAAGCTTCTACCAGATCCATTTAGTACAGGGCTATGAGATCCAAAGCCCCAACCCTCCACACCCCCAGACAAAAATTCACATCACTAGTGTGGATATGAAAAAGTCATCAGGCCCCTATGTCTGGCAAAAGGGATGACGCAGGTCTGAGCCGTTCTCTTTGGGATCCCCCCTGATCCAAATGTGTGCATACAGATTTTGCATCCTCCAACACTTGAAGACCTTAGTGGTCCTGACAGAATTCATCCTTGACTCCAAGGTGCTGTCAACACTACTCACGTGGACTGGAGTATGGAAGTTCATAGGGTGATAGAGTTATACAGCAAGGATACAGACCCTTTGCCCAATGTCCTAATCCCATTTGCCTGCATTTGGCCCAAATCCCCTTAAATCTTTCCAATTCATATCTAAATCTTTAGTAAACACTGCAATTATACTCAGATCTACCACTTCCTCCGGCAGCTTGTTTCATATACCAACATCCTCAGTGTGAAAACATTGCCCCTCAGATCCTCACTTACCTTAAACCTATGCCCTCTAGGTTTAGGCTCCCTTATCCTGGGGAAAAAAGATAGTAACTATTCATGCCCCTCATAATTTTATAAGCCTCTATAAGATCACTCTCCCCTTCTCATTGGGTAAATCAGTCCCAGCCTATCCAAATGCTCCTTGTATCTCAAACCCTCCCAGTCCAGTCAATATCCTTGCAAATCTTTTCTTCACCTTCTCTACCTCAGTCACAATATTTCTATTGCATGGTGACTAAGATCAGTCTAACCAATGGTTTGTGCAACTGTGCCATATTGACCTTGAAAGGAATAAATTCAGAAGCTTGAGGATATTAGCTAAAACATCTCAGCAAACAGAATGAGATGTCAAGAGCTCGCCTCTGACTCTGCTGAAACTGCAGACATCATCAGAACATTAGGAAGAAGATAAATAAGGACCTTTAAGAACATGAGTGCTTAATTTGTGTACAATATTTGCACTCAGAAAACAGGCATTGTCTGACACAACTTTATGATTGGTTTTCTGAATGGAAAGTGGTCTTAAGCTTGTGTAGAAGAGGGCGACCCTTAGACTGACTGTGAGGAATGGGTTGGAGAAAGAGTTAATGGATATTGTGAAATTGCTCTGTGTTGCTGGAACACAACACAAATACACAGTCATCAAAACACTGACTATGCTTCCTAGAGTACTTGATACTTGAGAGAGTACTAGCATGACAAGATACAGTAGACAGCTGGGAACTCTTTCCCAAGGTTGGTGTAATACCGGAGGCCATACAGTTAAAATGGGGTATCAGTAGGGTGGGGGTGCGGGGGAGCATTCAAAAGAGATGTACAGGGCAAGATTTTTTTAAACAGAGAACGGTGGCTGCTGGGAGTGCACAACCAGTGGTGGTGGTAAAGGCAGGTAAACAGAGGCTCTTAAATAAGGACATGAATATCCAGAGAGTGCAGGGATATGGACCATGTGCAGGCAGAAGGGATTGGTGTAATTACTCATTATTAGCTTAATTAGTTCAGCACAATATCGTGGGCCAAAGGATCTGATCTTGTGCTGCACTGTTCGATGTTTCATATTCTACATATGTACCCCGTGCAGCCGTTATACTTTCATTGTCAGCCACTGCCTGCTTGGCAGATTGAGTAGATTACTGTAAGTGGAGGGAATATGGTAGCTGTTTGGATATTTTATACATCAGTAGAAAAACATCCTGCTGATTGTTAAGATCTGTATTATCAGCAACAAGAACCTACATTTATTTATATTGCACCTTGTGTGTGTGGTAAGCATCTGAAAGCCCTGAGGGGAAAAAAAACTGGCCTCTGAGCCAGAGGAGATATCAGTTCACATGATTACAACTCGGCTGAAGACATCAATTGTAAGAAAGCTTTTAAAGGATGGGTGAAGATTTAGTTACGGGGCGCGTCAAGAATGCCTGAGTTGGGGTATACAGTACAAAGGCCAATGGCAGATTAGGAAACTGGGAGAGTTTGCAGGGCTGAAGGAGAATACAAGAATAGGAAGGCTTGAGATCAAAAGAGGATTGAGATATGAAAGTAAGAATTTAAAATTTGAACAGCCAGTGTAAGTCCACAAGGATCCACAATGTGTGAACAGGAACTGGGCAGAATATGATGAAATGAAAACCTCAGGGGGACCTGAAGTTTCCTGAGAGTGAGGGATGAAAAGTTTCATCAACGGAAGACATGAGTGATCCTGCCTGGAGTTATGCTGTGGACTTTAGTCTGAGGAGGGAGCAGAAGCAAGCTCTGACTGAGGTGCGACATTAACTGAGGACAGGGTGCTCATCACATAGAATTATTTTGAATAAAGCTAAATCTTTAGCTTGAAAACTCAGTGGGTTTCTTAGCATGCTGAGATAACAAACAAAGTGATTTAGTCGAAAAAGGGGCTGAGAAAGAGCATTGATTTATGCGAAAAGAAGGGTGCTTTTTAGAAGTAAAGACAAGTTTTGGTCTTGGAAACGTTCTTATTAGTCAGCTAATGGTAAGTCAGTAAGGCGGTAGCGGGGGCTTTCTGCATTTCTCATATTAAAATGAAGACCCCTTTAAACAATTCAAGATATTTAATTGTTTACAAAAATGAATAAATTACCTGATAATTGCTTACCTTTCCTCCTTGTAGCCATTAATTCCCCTCAAGTGAATTCAGTGTTCCTGTGATGCGTCAACCGTGGCATGAGTTCAGTTGGCAGACTCCCGGAAAATTTGCTGGGCAGTAGTCGGGAGGTCACAGTCCAGTTGGAGAGTCATCCAGAAATCTGCAATTATGAGCAGAGAGCAAGTTTGGGGTTTTAGCATTTGCACAGGTCTCCTGATCTTACTGACACTAATGCAGCAAGTGTCAGGATCTCCACCTACAATTGCTAGTATTTCCTTGCAAAACATGTTTAAGCATTTTCAACAGTAAAAGAAGGCTGGATGGATAATGGTAGTTTACAAAGATAATGGAATTGGGGTCTTGTCTTTTGTTGAAGGATGATAATATAATTCATTTTCTGAAAATCAGTTCCTAGCAACAGAAAATATACCAGTACATGGTGGTTCATTAATCTAAATGTTGAGTATAGTTTTATCCAATAGTATAACATCCATACAAGGAACACACACTTGAAGGAAGGATTTACAACTTATAACGTTACCTTGAAGTTATAAATAAGCCGACAATTGCTGAGACATTTTATGTGTGAATCTAGTAGAGTCTAAATACCAACGAGTTCACTTTTGTTCTTCGAAATATAATGTATATTTAAATCATGAGCTAGAGATTTATAGAGGCCATTTAGTTTTGTTAAATTGCAGTTTAATTGTGACATATTTCTGCTGAAGTCAGATGTTTCTTTGACCTTAGAGGATTCATTTTTGCCTTTTTTATACTTCTGCCATGCCTGCTGTAAGTACAGCCTTTCAGCTTTATAACAATTATGAACAACACACACAGATGGGTCAGATTGATGGGGGAAGTGTTGGTGTGAGAAGACCATTAACAGTAAATAGGCTCCTACATGAAGCCTTGCTGTAAATCATTTACTGGTGTCAGTGCAGTGGGTCAGTGCATGGAGAAACAGGCCACAAATGCAGAATGTGATGTGTGGAGTATTGTTTTGACCTGGAATTCATAAGGCGTTAACACCCGTTGCTATAGCAACCACGTATTCCAGACATGCAAGAGATTGGTGAGACTTCTGTCAGGTCTTTCATCTGAGGAATTAAACTGATAAGCCCTGGTTCGAACAGATCTATGTAAAGGCTACCACCTTCTTTACAGGATTCTCCCAAAGGTCATTCTATGAAATGTGTTCCTCTTTCAGAATTTACTGCCTTTATCAAAGCACATCAGTGAGGTAGTGCAAAGCAGTTAGTTTTTTATCTAGGACAGTATTATCTGATCATTTTTATCAACAACATGCCCTGTTGAAATGTACTGTGAAAGAAAAACACATGGTATACTTATGAGGCGAAGAAACAGGATGGTGCAAAATTTGTTGATAATTACTTAATATTTTCCTCATTTTGCTGTATTTTCCTATATTCCTTCCATAATGCACACTACAAAGAGCAAACCAATAAATAACTCCTGGCTTTACCTCAAGGGTACTGATGAATATATAATGTTAAACCCCATTGGCTATGAAAATGGCCCATGGCATACACGCATTGAGGGGAGCTGAATGAGGGTCAGGATCACAAGTGAGCCAGGTGTAAAGATTCACTATCTGATACAATAATCATTAGATCATGCAACAATACAACATAACAATGTCTCCCTTCAGTCCATCCCTTGCATGCTGACCACGATGCATTTACACACTAACCTTTATGCAGTAATTCATTTGCCAGCATTAAGCCCCATACTTCTCTACACCTCTCCGATCAATGTAGCTGTGCAAACATTTTTAAATGTACAGATTATATCTGCATCCGTCACTTCCACTGGCAGAATATTCCGGATGTTCACCAGTCTCTGTGAGGTACAACTTACTCCACAAATCTTTAAATTTCTCTCTCTCCCAGTAAACGTGCACCCTCTAGTCTCAGACCTTCTTACCCTGGTAGAGAAAAAAAGATTCTGTCTATCTTTTCTATCAATGCCTACATTATTTTAGAAATCTCTCTAAGGTTATTCCTCAGACTCCTACACTCTTGTGGAATAAATCCAGCCTATCCAATCTCTCCCATAACTCATGCCCTCCATTTCTGACATCAAACCAGTGAATCATTTCTGCACTCTCTCTGCAGACACCACATCCTTCCTGTAGTGTGCTGACTCAAAAGTCTGATATATTTTTTCCTCCAAGTTTGCTGTTTTTCAGCTTTTAGTAATTGTTTTGTCCTATCAGCTTTATTAATTGAACAAAAACCAGTCTCCAAAAAAAAATTACACATTACTCTCCCACTGTAACCAGACCCCATTGTTTCTTAAGAACACGTTGCCAATTTCACCAATGAAGGCCACTTAAGTGATATACTTTGGAAACTGACACACAAGCACTTCTATTGATATTTGTCAATTAATTACATTAATCAAGATTCAAGACAATGTCATTTCCAGTACAAAGGTGTAAAGCAGAACAAAATAATTGTTACTTTGGATCCCATGCAGCACAAAAAAAGCCACAATAAGATAAAGAAGACAATAATAGCAAAAAACCCAATAAATATTATTACACAAAATAGCTTATATACATAGATTGTATGTTCATAGAGTGTCCATACATAAGGTGGTTGACAAGAAATGATAAATTAGTGGGATGGTTGGGGGTGTGGAGGGATGGTTAGTGGGTGGAGGTGTTGATTAGCCTTACTGTTTGGGGTGTAACAATTTTTGAGCCTGGTGGCCCTGCTGTGCATGCTATGTAGCCTGCTCCCAGAAGGGAGAGAGAAAAAGTCCATGAGCAGTGTGGATGGGATCCTTCACTGTTTTACTGGCCCTTTTCTGACACCTTTCTAGTGCTGGTGATGTTTGGGCAGTTTTGACTACCTGTCAAACATTCCTGTCTGCTGCAGTGCAGTTTCCACACCATACAGTGATGCACCTTGCTAGGATGCTCTCTACTGCATATCTGCAGAATGACATGAGTATAGATCTGCAAAGTCCAGCTCTTTTCAGCCTCCACAGAAAGTACCAGTGTTGGTGAGTTTTCCTGATTGTGTAGCAATGTGTTCTGGGACCATGAGAGTTTGTGTGAGATGTGCACTCCAGGGGTTTGAATTTGCTTGCAGTTTCCGCTGCTGTGCCGCTGATGTAGAGAGATGTGAGTTCTCCTGAAGTTGACAGCCATCTCCTTTGTCTTGTGAGACATAGATCCACTCCGCTTTGGAGCACCTATAAAATCACAAGATATACAGTATGCTACGTTACGTTTATTGATTACAGCTCAGCATTCACCAGCATCATTGACAGAGTAGTAAAAAAACAAGCTTCAAATCCTGGGCCTCTGTACCTCCCTCTACAACCAGATCCGTACCTTCCGTACTGGGAGCCTACAGTCAGTGTGGATGTTCACAATGTGATTGCTCGGATTTTTGGCCTTGCAATCATGTGTGGAGTGATGTATTAAACCATAGTTCACAGATAACTCAAGTCATCTAAACCAACCATTGCGTATTGAATATCCTGATTCTTTGGCATTGTAAATAGGCAAGGGAAGAGAATAAAAAAAACTCTTGTAAATTATCACTTATCAACACCATTCATTTCATATTGTGGAGGTATGGTTCATGTATTGAGAAATTTTGTGCATTTCCTAACTTATGGACATATTGATTTTTGGACATCTGTAAAAATGGAACTCATTCACAACCCAGCAAGGTCCTGAACTACACCTCTATCAGTTTAACACCTTCTATAATTTGTTTACATATCTGTTTTAATTCCTGCTGACTGTCAGGAGGTCTATGATATAATCCCTTCAAATTGACTGCCCTTGCTTATTTTTAACTTTTACCATTATTGGCTGATCTATCCAGGATGTCCTCTCTGAGTACTGCCACAATGTTCTTCCTAATCAGCAGTGCAACACTTACCATATTCCCCTGCCCTCCTCCAATTTTGTATCCCCTCTGTCTGAACTGCAAGTTCTATGCCCTGGGATACTGGGCTGCCAGTCCTCCCTTCCCCTCACACACACAAATTTCACAACATATGTCGATGATATCAAAACTGATTCTAATTCCTGCTGTTGGTTGTGCTGTCTTCATTGCAGAAATTGGTGTTGAACATGAGTCCTGATGAAAAATCTCGGCCCAAAATGTTAGCTCTTTATTCCTCAACATAGATGCTCCCTGAACAGCTGAGTTCCTCCAGCGTTTTTTGTGTGTTAATCTGGATTTCCAGCTTCTGCAGAATCTCTTGTGTTTGTGATTTGCTGTCCTTCCCTCAGTCATCTTTCCATAATTGTGATAAAATGATAAGTACTGATCAGTACTCAACTCGTTTGTTTTAGCTGTGAGGCTTGACGGTATGTGTAGTTAAGTCTTTCAGTGTTCTCAGCCTATATTTCCCACTGAATTTATCTGTTCTATTTTCCACATACGAGTCACTGTCCCCCACCTCCTTCAGTGTAATTCTAGGTCCACAATATTCAGCACCAAGTTCTGAAACAAAAGCGGCACAACTAATGTCAGGAATCAGAGTGAGAAACAGATGTATTATCATTGACATATGTGGTGAACTACAAAAATAATGAAATACCACAAAAATAATGACAAGGTAGTGAAAAAGGATCTACTACTTTCAAGGTACATGAATCAGGTAATATTCATGGTTTCATGAACCATTCAGGAATCTGATGGTGGAGGAGAAGAAGTTATTCCTAAACCAGTGGGGTTGGGTCTTCAGAGTCTTGTACCTCCTCCCTGATGATAGTAACAAGAAGAACGCATGATTTGGATGGTGAGGGCCCTTAGTAATCCCATGTTCCTGATGGACTGCCTCTTTCAGGCATCCTTAATAGTGGGGTAAGTTGTTGATGGAGTCTAAGACCCTCTGTAGCCTCTTGTGATCCTGTGCGTTGGAGCCTCCATTCCAGGCTATGATGCAACCAGTCAGCAGTCTTTCCACCACGCACCTCTAGAAATCTGTAAGTGTCTCTGGTGACATTCCAAATCTCCACAAGCTCATAACGAAGTTAAGGAGCTAGCATGGTTTATTTATGATTACATCGAATATTGGGCTTAGATCCTCTGAGATGTAAACCCCCAGTAACTTGAAATTGCTTAACCTTTCCAGTGCTATCTCCTCAATGAATGCGGTGTGTGCTGTCTTGACTTTCCATCTTGAGGTCCACAATCAGTTCCTTTGTTTTGGTGACAATGATTGCAAGGTTGTAATTTAGACATCACACAACCAGCTGGTCTACCTCACACCTGTATGCCTCCTGATCTCCATTTGAGATTCTACCAACAATAGTGATGTCACTGGTGAATTTATAGATGAATTTTGATCTGTGCTTAGCCACACAGTCAGGAGTGTAGAGAGAGTAAACAGTGGGATAAGCACACATCCTTGAGATGTGCCTGTGTTGATAGTCAGTGAAAAGGAGGTGTTATTATTGATCCACACTGATTGAAGAGTCCCAGTATAGAAGTTAAGGATTCGGTTGTAGAGGGAGGTACAGAGGTCCAGGATTTGAAGCTAGGTTTTTATTACTCAGTGAATGACACTGGTGAATGCTGAGCTGTAATCAGTGATCAGTAACGTAACATACTATACATCATGTGGTTGTATAGGTGTTCCAAAGTAGAGCGGAGAGCCAGTGAGATTGGGTCTGCTGTGAACCTATAGTGGCAGTAGGCAAATAGCAGCTAAAGCAATGAGCACACTTAATTTCTGTGAATTTTTTCCCATTCAAGGCAGAAATTGAAGGATTGGCAGGGGGTTTTGAAGGAGGGGAGCTCTCTAAACATAAATCACCTGATAGCTTTGTTACTTCCCAAGTTTTCACACAGATGAGGGACCCAACTGTCTACATAATCAGGTCACAATATTTAATAAGTTACATCTTTAAAGATGTGTTTTAAATTGCGAATAATTTCCATTGTGCTTTTACTGTAGTGTTGCTCCTTTTGATGTTCTTTTCAGCTCTGAAGTCTTTCAAGCGTATGTGTGTCCATTCTAATAGGACTTCAATGCACGTATGTAAATAGACCCAATTCCTAATGCTACCTTAGCATGAATGAAGAAATAACTGTTGCCAGCTCATTGTAACTCAAGATTCACTCTGGTGCCTACAGAAATATTGATTTATAAGCAAACTTGATTTACAAGTTACAGCCGAAGGGACTGGCATTACCTCTAATAGTTTGTGTATCTTTATTTGCAAACTCACATTTGTGTAATAGGGGGAGGGTTTATTTTTTATAATTAGTGCTGGATTATTTAAGAATAAAATCAAGAAACAATTTTTGTGCAAAGGGTATTGAATATACTGGACTGTCTCCCAAAAGTCTTTGAATACTGAGACAATTGGAATAATTAAAGCAGGTATTATTAGATTTTGTTAAGTAACTGTGTCAATGGAGCAAAGAAGATTAACTAGTACTTAACTGAGCGGGAGAAACATGCTTGTAGGCTTGAACAATCTATGTTCTTGCATCATATGGAAATTTCTTGATCCCTTATTTAATGAGGGAGGACCATGCACATAGAAAGATATTAATTTCTATTCCTCAAGGCTGAAATCAAGTGGGATTCCATGGCACCCGAGGTGATGTTCTTGGTTTATTACGTGGAACCAGCAGAGAGCTGAAATCAGAAAGGATTTGTGTTGGTGACTGAGGTACAGTGTGATATCCCTGTCCATGATACTCGCTCCATGCAAATGTGGCTTCCTGCTGGGATTACCCAGAAGTAATCTCCAGCAACATTTACTTCAGCAGCCTCTCAGCCCTTCAGCACAGGCTGGGTCAGCTGCCAGTTCTGCTGCTGTAGATATTTAGAATGCTTGTTATCAGAATATACTTGTTTAATTAATTGACTTGTACATAATGGCACTTGGTTTTGCATTGTTTATGTTTATCATGTTATCATGTTTATGCAGAGAAACTTTACGATTTCCACAAATCATTTTAAAAGATCTATATTTAATATTCTGCCTATAGTTAACGAATAGATCCACATCTGGGGAAGATATCAGCAGTTCATTCTGGTCAGACATTTTATAGGAAGATCCAGTTGAATGAAAAGGAGTCGTAAAATGAACATCAAAAATTGGTCAAATTCATTGAGTTAATTCAATATCTTTTTAATTGTTTTAAGGTGTCCCTGCATGTTTTAGCTTTTCTTTATTTTTAATAATAATTTAAGACTGATTTTAATTGCTTAGTTTTTAAAAATATTGTCTGAGCCATCTGAGAGTCCCAATGATTTGAAAGTGTATTTGTTGACAGCCTCCTGCTCCCCATTAATTTTTCTGGCTATTGAGTGGAACAGTAAAGGAGCAGGTCCCACAACAATGCTCTTTCCCGTTTTCTCCCATGCATGCTCAAGGCCACTGGGAATTTATCACAGAATATGGTTACTTTAAGAGTGTTTGCACCAGAGACTTGGATATTTATGAATCCTAGAGCCGCATTATTTCTGGCACCTACACATTTCCCCTACCCATTCTTCTTGCAGTAAGCAGCAGTGAGCTGAATGGTGGGCAGATCTGTTGTTCAGTTGCAAGATGTGGGCATCTCCAGTAAGGCCTACATTTATTGCCCTTGCGAAGCTGGCTGTGAGCTGGCTTGTTGAAATGCTGCAGTGCATTTATTGGGTAAGAATGATACAGTAGTAGTTGGGCACAGCTGGTCTAGATGAATTCCAATCTTCTCAACTGATAGCGGTTCACTTTACACAGTCTGATTATAGTTTGACAGGTTTATGTTATTTTGATTTAGCATGTTAACAGCCCCTTCCAGCCCGACGAGCCCACTTCACCCAATTACACTCAGGTGACCAATTAACCTGCTAACACGCACATCTTTGGAAAGTGGGAGGAAACTGAAGAAAGAGGCTGTCACTGAGGAAATATGTACTCCTTGCAGACAATGGTGGAATTCAGCCTGGATCATGGATGCTGCAATAACATTACAATAACTGCTAAATTATTGTTCTGCCCCCTGTAATGCAAAGCTGAGATGATGAGGGCTGGTCTTGTTAAAAAGAAGAGCGTAGGTGTATTAAAGAACCCTTTTGTTTTTTAGTCACTATCATAATCACTGGTGTACAATAGTGCAACTAATTGAATTTGTTTAGAAAAAGCTGAAAAAATACTTCAGCCACTCGAGCAGCATCTGAGGGCAGAGAAACAGTTAATGTTTCAGCTCAGGGTTCCTTTGTCAGATTTCTGATGAAGAGTACCTGACTGCAGCTATAGGAAAAATCCATGCAGTGCCAAAGTTCACATAAAATTACTGGAAAGAGGTGAGGCTGAGACGGCGTGCAAATTGGCCGCAGCTCCCTACATACTCCTGACTAACGTTCAATCCCTGGATGACAGGCTGTGCGAACTGACAGCCAGAATCTCCTACCAACGGGAAGCAAAGGAATGTTACATTTTGTGCTTCGTGAAGACCTGGCTGACGGAGGAAATACCAGACCACTCTATCTGGTTCAAAGGTTGACTTTAATGTCAGGGAAATGCATACAATATACATCCTGAAACGCTTTTTCTTCACAAACATCCACAAAAACAGAGAAGTACCCCAAAGAACAAACAACAGTTAAATGTGAGAACCCCAAAGTCCACCCCCAGTTACCCCCACCTGCGCATAAGCGGCAGCAAAGCAATAGTCCCACCCTCCCCCCACCAGAAAAAAAGCGCATCGGTACCATCACCAAGCCCAAACGTGTGCTAAGCAATAGCAAAGACACAGACCAAAGTTACCCCAAAGGCTTCGCATTTCATCGGACATTCAGAACCCACAAGTTCTCTCACTCTCTGGCAAAGGAGAAGGAGATGTCTCAGCGAGCAGGAGACATAACAACAACCCATTGGTTTACGATGTTACAAGTCCGATTTGTCGCTTTTTTCAAGATTTGTGTCTGAAGATTGCAAAGACCTCGGGTCTTTGGGCCCACAGTGAATGATTTTCCGGCCTCCCCGACGACTCACGGGACTCCTGCTGTGACACCAACCCTCTGGCCCATCTCCAGAGCCCCGAGATCTTAGGCTTCCGAAAATGATCGAGACTCTCAGGCCAAACCGTTGGCATGTCAAATAACGTTCAGTTGTGGAACCCAGAGAGGCCTAATCTCAAACAATAACGAGGTGGCCTACAGGGAAGAAGTCATCTCTCTGACACAGTGGTGTCAAGAAAACAACCTCTCCCTCAGTATCACAAAAATAAAGGAGCTGTTTGTGGATTACAGGAGAAATGGAGATGGACTAACCCCTGTTGACATCAATAGATCTGGGGTTGAGAGGGTAAACAGCTTTACGTTCCTCGGCATCCACATCACCGAGGACCTCACGTGGTCTGTACACACCAGCTATGTGGTGAAAAAGTTTGGTATGGGCCCCCAAATCCTAAGAACTTTCTACAGGGGCCCAATTGAGAGCATCCTGACTGGCTGCATCACTGCCTGGTATGGGAACTGTACCTCCCTCAATCACAGGATTCTGCAGAGTGTTGTAGAGAGCCCAGCACATCTGTAATTGTGAACTTCCCATGATTCAGGACATTTACAAAGACAGGTGTGAAAAAAGGGCCCAAAAGATCATTGGGGACCCAACTCACCCCAACCACAATCTATTCCAGCTGTTACCATCCGGGAAGTGGTACCTCAGCATAAAAGCCAGGACCAACAGGCTCTGGAGCAGCTTCTTCCACCAGGCCATCAGACTGATGAACTCATGCTGATTTGAGAGTATTTCTATGTTACATTTTTTGTTCTATTTATTATAAATTACTATGATTGCACATGGCACATTTAGACGGAGACATAACATAAGGATTTTTACTCCTCATGTATGTGAAGGATGTCATAAAGTCAATTCAATTCAATTCAAGAGAACAGATTCTTTTTTGCTTAATCGGAATATGCCAAGTGAATAATATGGAGTAAACACATCAAAAATTACCTGTAAAACTAATGGAGTTGTCTCCCATGGACATTTTTAGGAGAATTTATAACGGATATTCTTCCTGTTCCTAGTATATTGTCTAGAAATTCATTCACAGTCAGCAGCACTAAATGTATGACACAAGGGCTTCAATACATCAAGCTCCACCTCAAAAATTCATTTCATTGACTACAGGAGGGGGAAATTTGGAGGCACAGTACAATGATGAATTTTTAGGCATGAGCAGATAATCTATACAAGTAACTCCTTGACAGCCGAGTGTGGAAATGCATCTGTGTACTCTATTAAGGCATATGGGTTGGAGCGATCCAGGTCTGAGTCAGCTAATCTTAGCGTAGAGCAGCAAGACAGCCTGGAGCCCAGTTCTGCATCATAATTCCTGTCATATTTATAATGCCATGTGGCTAAAGGAAAGAACAAACTGTGAAAAGCCTAAATGGCTAAAATTCAAAGCACGGCGAGCAACTATCGGCCACAGGCCACTGCCAGACTTTCAGAGGAATCACTGCGTTGTGTTTCTGGTACCACACTGAAGGTGTTTCATTTTGTTTCCATCTTTGTTGAAAAGCCTGAACAGGAACTTCATAGTGAACATTATTCTTTAGATAAAGATAATTATAAAGGGAGTAAAACTAACTAAAATAAGAAAATCAAAGGGGAAGTATATTTATAAAAGCAGAATGTAGATTTATAGTTTGAAAAATGTGAGTTATAACAAATGGATCATGAAACCAACATGGCCTTTGGTGTCAGAATCACAGCACGGTGTTTGTTTCACATCGTAATCTAAAATATCCTGCCGTTGATGTATTTTTTATTATATAAAAGGGAATGGAAATCACAATAACTCCAGGAGATATGTGACCTAGGTCATTATTTTCTTTTTGAAGTTCATGTGTCTGGGTTTGACAGATTCATGAGTCTGTTTCAAACCACTTGGTAAACTAGATTTAAAAGAGAAACTACTTTTTTTAATAGGATATATGCAGTGCTACCTCTGTCAATATTATTTCATGTTGCGGTTGATTGATTTGATATTTTTGGCCCAAAACAAACATTTTTAAAAAACCTATTTACACCTCACCTGCATTGTATATTGCATTTTGGAAAACATGGGAGAAATCCATCCTTTGATTGGTTTCAGTATCATCTGTGCAATACGTTCAGGTTCTGAAATTTGGTTCCATTGACTTCAACACACTATTATACAGGCACCACTGAATCACACACAGAGTAACTAATCAAAGGATGACTGGATAGTTAGATAGATTTCACGTGATTATGATAGCACATCCTAAATGAAAATTCTTTTGAAAAAGAGGGTAGAGCACAATAAAATAGTTATTAAGCAGTTTACATAATTATATTTTTTAATCAAGGCAATAGTTTTAATTGCAAAGCTATACATTTGTATCAGATCGGAGGTTAAAGAACTCAGCGCAGTCTGACCACTCTGCTTTCAGCTTTAGTGGAGTTGGATGACCTTAACGCACATGGGGATAACTGGCTACTTTCGCTTCAATGAAAACGCTGGAAACACTGGCAGGTCAGACAGCATCTATGGAAAGGGAAACAGCGTTTCAAGTCCCAGACCCTTAATCCTGATGGACAATCTCTGACCTGAAACCTTATTTTAGTTTCTGTTTTTCTTACATGTGCTGACTGAGCTGCCGAGTGTTTCTGTCAATTATACCATCAGGCTCCACAGCACCTCTAATGGACCAGTCTTTCTGCAAAACCCAACGTTACATTATGTAAGCTGCAATACTCTCTTCCACTGCCACCACCTCGTGATCCCACTGATCCCGTGGATCATCCTCATGATCACACACAACCCACCATTCGTCAGTCACACGTACAATCCAGCCGTGACAGATTCCAATCATACTGCCCACCTCTACCACCATAATATGCCATTTTCCCAGACCCATTTAATCCATTATTGCCCTCAGCCAAGCTGCAATGACCCACCTATTAGAGATCTCTCCCTTCGGAGCCTTGTTCGCAGGATATTCACCACTTCCCCAAACAGGCAGGCAGTCCGGCTGTCAAGGCAACAGTCAGCATGGGAATGAGCCACACAGATAGTGGAGCTACAGTTGCACATCTTTCCACTTTACCTTCCTATCTTAGCATCAATCCTCCATTTTAATAAGTAGCCAGACTAGCTTCGATACCAAATGAATTTTCTTGGCATGTGTCTCTAACTTGGTTATATCCTGTGTAGTAAAGCAAAGTTTCTTCCTTGCTGGCGCTTTTTCAGGAGCCCTCCACAAAGGCGTGCACCGGCTTCAGGCACAAATTCCATTTCAGTATGGGAATAATGAATGGAGGTAAATGATGATTTCTCAGTGTATGCAGGTGAAATGACAGCTGTACTATTAGCTTTACGGTGGGTGGAGGAACTGAGACTAATGACCATTGCAATATTGTCTGATTCAAGTGCAACAATCTGGAGTCTAAAAGATTTACATTCAGAGGCAAGAGCAGACATTATGTGTGAGATTATACAAACCTTCTTTAGATTTACGCTTTATGTGAATTCCAGCACATTAGAGAGAATGAGCAAGCGAATAAATTAGCAAAGGAGGAAACTAGACAAGCAGGAGTGAAAATTCAAATAAATATAATAAAGAAGAAATAAAAAAAAACATTATTAAAAGTTAAATCATAAAAATGTGAAGAAAACAAGGGGATGAAGAGGGAAGAGGAAGACATCTTTATAATATCCAGACAGAAGCAAGATGGTCAAGGAATGCAGGAAAACGCAGGAGGGAGGAGGTGATAATATCGAAAGAGAGGTTTGGGCACACAAGGTTAAATAGTACGTTGTTTTTAATAAAGAAACACGATGATGGGAGGTGTGAGTATTATAATCAACAAGTAACGGTTAAACATGTACTGGTGAGGTGTTCAAGGTATAATCTAGAGAGGAATGGTTGATTTTAAAATTATCATGAAATAAAAAATAAGTTAACAATACTTTGCAGAAAGGATCGTAGGATTATTGCTTTAAATATAAAGTGCAGTTCCTTAGGAATACAGGTTATATGTATAGAATTTGAGAGAAATATAAATATATATAGGATTTAGATATCCTGACCCACATTCCAGTTCAGAAATGCTCCTTAAAGCTGCTTGTCAACCACCATTATACCTCAGAAGAATGAATGAATGATTATCTCAATGCAGCAGATAGGTATTATTGAGTTATGTGTAACCAGCACAAATTTCGTCCCAGGCATCTTGTGATTTAAACCTCTGTCCATCAGTGAAATTGACCCTCCGTATTTGGAAGAACCAACGTAAAAGCATCACTCACAAGTTTAATCAAAAGATAACATGTCCTTTACAACATACATTAACAAAATTCTAAAATGTTGGGTAATGAACTTGCCAGAACATTTAACACCACGCCATACACCAAAATCTCCAGAGGACACAACAGTAGTTAATTTTTTGTTGCTAGATGCCAACGGCATTTAAAAATACAGACTGGTGGAGGAACTCAGAAGGCCAGGCAGCATTTGTGGAGGCAGAAGGATGATTTATTTATCAGATCAAGACCCTGCAGGGTTGTTGTTGGTACTCTGCTTGAGTAAATATTTATTTATGATTGGATGACATGGTTTTATATGCCAGAGCATAAATAACTCTAATTTGATTCAGGTGCCTGTATCTATACTTCCCTGCATCTGCACCCTGATTAAATGCAACGATACACATTTCTCCACATGCGATCCTAGTAATCACATTATATCATTCTACTTTCATATTATGTAATCTTTGGAATTACAGTGAGAGAAGAATAAAGAGACATTAGAAGTTACAATCTTTTACCTGAACAAATGGTGCTTTAACAACATTCATCATACCTGAATGAGGAACAGAAATGATTCACTGCAGATTTTGTAACATTATGTTGGGTTGACAGCAGATTGTGCTCAACAGAGTGACAATTATAAATAAACTACCTGAAATCATTATTAGAATTCAGTAATTAGTGCCATAGACGTGACAAATAATTGATCAATCATTAATCATCATAATTTGGATTCCAAGAGCAATTTAACACAGATTAAGCAGCAGGCATGGAAGGTTCAAATTCCACCTAGTTTTAGCTGTAATTTGTGAACATCTGAAGGCTTTCATGAGCAGAAGAATCCCAAAGCTCTTTACCATCAATGAAGTATTTCTGAAGTGTTTTACCGTTGTATAATAGGGAATGCATTAATATGCCATTTATCATTAATATTGACAGGATAGACATGAAATTTTAATGTTTAAGTCATAAACTGGTGAATTTCTGTGATGGAAGTCAACAATGTATATAATTAATCTGATTTAATAGGCACAATTACAATTGGGTAAGTGATCAGAATACTGCAGCTTTAGGAAATAGTGCAACACTATATGTAAGACCTGTTGTCATATTATCATCTTGAACTAACTTCTACTCTTCAAATAGTACACTGATATGGAAAATTTTGACAATCAGTGTTACAGCAGTGAAGTCTTAATTTAGTATCTCATCCAAAACCTGGCAGAGTCTGTGGTCATATGACATGTAAGAACATGATTGGAGAGAGTTCTGAGCATGTGCAGGAATGATAGGAAGATCCAGAAACATGGTATTGTAAAACCATTGTGGTTGTTGTTAAATAGAAGTTCTATTTCTTCCAGAAGATGGTTCTTTATTACAAGTAGTAACCCATGGTGTGTATGAATATAAAGAACACAACATGGTATCAGAAGTTGGTCTGGAAGAATAATACGTTTCTAACATGGGAGAATCGAAGATAATTTTCTGAAAAAAGAGTTTGAATTGTTTTGGTGTTGCTAACAGTTTTACAAATGGAAGGTTTGCAGCCTCCATTGACACTTCAGTTGTCTGGGAATGTAGCTGAGAACTGAAAAAAATTTAAGCAACGTTTTGAATTATATTTATCAGCGATCAATGCGGATCAAAAACCGGAAAAAAACAAAAGCTGCGCTTCTACTCCAGGTAATAGGTGACAATGCAATTGAGGTATATAATCATTTTATTTTTGAAAATGGAGATAATTTAAAGTTAAAATTGGTAATGAATAAATTTGAAGCATTTTGTACACCGAAGCATAATGTGATGTATGAGTGGTATAAATTTTTTACATGTACTCAGAGAGCTGGTGAAACTATTGATCAATATGTTACTGAGTTGAGACACCGGGGTAAAACATGCGAGTTTGGAGAACTGACAGACTCTCTCATTAAAGACAGAATTGTTTGTGGCATTCTGGATAATTGTCTGAGAGAAAGACTGTTAAGAGAACAAGACTTAGACTTGGAAAAAGCTTTGATGCTCTGCAAAGCTTCGGAAACTGTAACGTCACAGGCTGAAGAACTTTTCATTGAGAGTTGCAACATAGACGCTGTGAAGAAGCGCAAACATATTAGAAAAAATTATAAAACAACAACAAAACGGACAAAGAGCAAGATGTCATCTGAGAGAAAAAAGCTATGTGATCACTGTGGGTGGCAGCATCGGCCAAAACAGTGTCCAGCCTATGGGAAAATATGCAACGACTGCGGTAAGATTAATAATTTTTCACGCTGTTACAGAAGTAGAAAGAAAATAAAACAAGTAAATGTTTTTATGCTTGGAAATGAACTTGAGGAGTTTTATATAGATGTGCTTTGTGAAAACAAAGGAAGAATGCAAGTGAACCAAAACAATATTCTGTTTAAACTTGATACTGGAGCACAAGTAAATGTTCTTGCAGAATCTGAGTTTAATGCATTAAACCCAAGACCAATGTTACATAAGACAAAGTTACATAAAAGTGACTGGGTATTCAGGTGCAGACATTCCACTTAAAGGAACATATGTGGAATTTGTGGTGCTTTCATATGCTTTCATTTGTGGTGGTGCCAAGGAATGTACAGTCAATATTGGGTTTATCTGCTTGTGAGAGACTGAATTTGGTGAAAAGAGTATTAGTCCTGGACAGTGACACAGAGTCAGAATACAGCGACTTGTTGAAAGAGTATGAGGACTTGTTCAAAGGGCTTGGTTGTCTTCCAGGTGAGCACATGATTAAAATTGACAACACAGTGCCACCCATAGCACATCCATGTAGAAAAGTACCTTTTGCATTATATTATCAACTGAAAATAGAGCTTGACAGAATGGAACGGCGAGGAGTCATAAAAAAAATTGATGAACTGACTGAATGAGTCAATTCACTTGTCATTGTTGATAAGAAAAATGGAAAACTGAGGATTTGTTTAGATCCAAGAGACTTGAATCGAGCCATTAAAAGAGAGCATTTCAAATTGCCTACTCGTGAAGAAATTATTTCACAGTTTGCTAATACAAAGTACTTTAGTAAATTAGATGCATCCTCTGGATTATGGCAACTTAAACTAGATGAATTGAGTTCAAAGTTGTGTACCTTTAAAACTCCTTTTGCCAGCTATTGCTTTCTTCAACTTCTGTTTGGAATTGCAGCAGCCCCTGGAGTGTACCATAAAACTATTCACATGCTATATGAGCACATTGAGGGCGTGGATACTTCCATGGACGATATTATTGTTTGGGAATCATGTAAACAAGAGCCAGACTCAGACAAGTCTTTGAGGCAACAAGCAAGGCAAACCTGAAGTTGAATAAAGACAAATGTCAGCTAAGAGTGACTGAACTTACCTTTGTGGGTGATATCATCAGCAATGAGGGTGTGTGTCCTGATCCATTGAAGGTTTCTGCTATTGAGAACATGCCAAGACTGCAATGTAAAAAGGATGTTCAGAGGCTCATGGGAATGGTCAACTACATGGGAAAATTCATACCCAACCTTTTGGAACAGCGTGCTCCATTGAGGCAGCTAACAGAAAAGAAAAACAAATGGAGCTGGAATCATGAACAGAAGGCATGGCAAAATCTCAAGAAAGTGCTCACCAAAGAACCTGTGTTGAAATTCTATGATGCTGAGAGACCCACCAAAATCTCATGTGATGCATCTCAAGCAGGCTTAGGGTCAGTATTACTCCAGAGACATGATCAGGAATGGCTACCAGTGGCATATGCAACTCGTGCATTATCTGACCCAGATACAAGGTATGCCCAAATCGAAAAAGAATTGCTCAGCGTTATGTTTGCTTGCGAGAGATTTCATCAGTTTGTATCAGGGCAATCTATTGGTGTTGAAACTGATCATAAACCTCTGATTGCATTGTTTTGCAAACCTTTAAGTGACTGTCCTTTGCGAATTCGGTGAATGATGATCAAATTGCAAACATATGCTTTGAATGTGTCAGACACACCTGGAAAATTCATGTACATGGCTGACACACTTTCCAGAGCTGTGGATCCAACAACAAAAGACAGTCACAGGGATGCTGTTGATGTTCAAGCATTTGTTAATATGATCTAGAGACTATACCTGTTGCTCCCAAAAAGTGGGAACTGCTGCGTCTTGAGACAGAGAAGAACAAAATTCTCAGTCAGGTAATACAAGTGGTGACAGATGGATGGCCAGATAATAAGCATGATTGTACCTTAGGAGTACAAGATTATTGAACCACAGATCAGAACTTCCTGTTGTGGGTGGGATATTGTACAAAGGTAGCAGAATTGTAATTCCTAAAAATCTCCAAAAAGAAATGCTTGGGAAAATTCATGAAGGCCACCTAGGTATTGAAAAGTGTAAGAGAAGGGCGCAGGAAGTGATGTTTTGGCCCAGGATGAATCAAGAAATTGCAGAATTGGTGTCTTCTTGTCAAATATGCCTTAAATACCAACCTAGCAACCCTAAGGAGCCACTGCATCCACATCCTAGTCCACAGAGATCTTATCAGAAGGTAGGTGTTGATCTGTTTGTAACTGACAACAAAGATTATCTATTAATAACAGATTACTACTTATTGTATCCTGAAGTGTGTTGTCTGGGCAGAACGACTGCAGAGAATGTAATTACATGCATGAAATCAGTTTTTTCCAGACATGGTGTACCTGATGAAGACAATGGTCCACAATTCAATGGTGAATGCTTGAGACATTTTGCTCAGGAATGGGGCTTTGTTCATACAACATCTAGTCCATTGTTCTCTCAGTCCAATGGATTAGTTGAGAAGTCGGTAGGAATGACCAAGAAACTGATGCACAAAGCAAACGATAGTGGAGGTGATTTTTATAAAGCTTTGTTAGCCTATCGCAGTACTCCACTTGAATGTGGATTTTCACCTGCTCAGCTCTTGATGGGACGCTATTTGAGATCCAATCTGCCAATAGATGAGAGCCTTCTGAGAACAGAGGAAGGTGAACAAGTGAAAAGATGGAAATATGAACACAAAGCAAAGCAGAAAATATACTTTGACAGATGTTCTCGTCCATTACCTGAACTACAGCAAGGAGATGAAGTGAGGATACAAGACAAAATGAACACATGGACACAGAAGCTACAGTACTTGAAGAAGTACAATCCAGATCTTAAATGGTCCAAACAGAAGAAGGAGCAGAGTTAAGAAGAAATCGTAAAGACCCCAAGAAAGAGCCAACTTCAGAGTTTCAGTTAACTGATGCAGAGCAGACAAAACATGAAAATAACAACAAAACACAAGAACTGTGTGAACCACTTAGAAGGTCTACTCGTGTTCATAAACCCCCAGAGAGACTGATAGAGACATGCTAAATTATGCATTTGTTCTGGTCAATGTTGCTAATTGTTTTTCTTTTTAAGGAAAGGGAGATGTGGTGATATGAAGTGTAAGAATGTGATTGGAGAGAGTTCTGAGCATGCACAGGAATGATAGAAGTATCCAGAAACATGGTATTGTTAAAACATTCTGGTTGTTGTTAAATAGAAGTTCTATTTCTTCCAGAAGATGGTTCTTTATTAGTAACCCACGGTATGTATGAATATAAAGAACACGGCAATGTCTACCGACACTTATGTACCCAAGATATTCAAGGTGAGAAATTGAGAAGTGGGAAACAACCAAGTCACAGGTGATATTTTGGTGAAGTTGTAGACGACATGAGATGACGTAACTCCTACTTTCATAAAGAAACAAGCAAAAAAAACCCACTCACAATGTTGTATCCCTCTCATACTTTAATGTTGATTGTAAAACGGTTGTAGCAGGATCTCACAGTGTGCATATAAATGCTTTAAACAGAACGATTGGAATGGGATATTAAATTTTCTATATGCAAAGAATAAATACTTAGGCAGTTATACTGCACTCAATGCCTATACTAACTACTTCTCTCAAATAGGAATATTTAACTTCTGAATTTCAATAACTTGACAACCAATGTTTAATCAAATACTTAAAATGTGATGAATTCCACAGGACTGTAAAATTGCATTAAGTTTCATTATGAGGGAAAATGATTATCAAGCTATAAACATGTTAGATATTGCAGGAAAATTAACAGGATCCCTAGCTTAATGAGTATTACATTATTCTCTGTTAAATAATTTTTCCATTCTGTCAAAATATAATGTTTATTCCAAACAGAATACTCCTAACAGTTCATAAAACCTGTACGCATGCAGAAACACCTTCTCTAATTACCTCGCATTTGTACTTGATGTAAGATATCAATATCTATCTAGATGATAATGCAGCAGTTGGATTACATGTATATTCACATGCAAAAACATATAAAGGAAATTAATGAATAAAAGTCTCACTCTCTACCCCTAATCAAAAGGGTAAAATATCTACACTCAGTTACCCTGGTGATAATGGTACTGCTCACAGCAAATTATGCACAATTGCACTTCAAGTGAACAAAAGTTTCTTCAACTATTGACTTAGTTATATTAAATTTATTCCATTAGTAGTTTAGCAAGCTACAAACATGATTTATAATTCCAGCTCATTTAGCTACATACACAAAGTTGGTTGAATTGAAAGCTGTGAATTGACTTACTTTATTATAGGGTTAAAATGTCACTTAGCTGTACTACCAAAAGTAGAAAAAGGCTTATGGCTTGTTTTCTTATAATTCCAATAGTTGTATTGTAGTTTAAAAACTCCTAGTTCAGGGGTGGTCAGAAGTTAACACTGGATCACGGAAGATTTTTAAAGGATGGTTTTTGATTTACAGTAATGTGCAAATTCTGAGGTGCATGTAAAAAATCTGTAATGCAAAGATACTTTCAAAAATAATGAAATGAAAAGTTTCTAAATATCAAAAAAATGATGAGGAGCAGTGAACAGTAAAAAACTAAATCAAATCAATATTTAGTGTGATCACTCTTTAAAACTCCATCAATTATCTTAGGTCATTGTCATGCAATTTTATAAGAATATCAGCTAGTAGGTTATTTTAAGCATCTTGGAGAACTTGCCACAGTTCTGCAGACTTTGGTTGTCTCACTTGCTTCTTTCTCTCCAGGTAATCCCAGACAGCCTTGATGATATTGAGATCAGTGCTCTGTAGAGCCATACGATCTATTGCAGAACTCCTTGCAGTTTTTATCTCTGATAGTTAAGATAGTTCTTTATGATCTTGGCCATGTGTTTGCAGACACTGTCCTGCTGCAGAATGAAGTTGGGACTGATCAGATGCCTCCCTGATGGTATTGTGTGATGGATGAGAATCTGCTTATATTTCTCAGTGTTGAGGACTTCATTAATTCTGACCAGATCACAACTCTGTTTGCAGAAATGCAGCCCCAAACCCGCAGACAACCTCCGCTGCGCTTCACTGTTGGCTGTAAACACTCATCCATGTAGCATTCTCTGTTCTGAATGGGCGCCCTGCAATCCTCAAGTCATGTCCTCTCGTACTAGACTCCCCCACCATGAGAAACAACTTTGCCACATCCACTCTGTCCATGTCTTTCAACATTTAAAATGTTTCTATGAGGTCCCCCCTCATTGCTGATGTCTTCCTCAGTGAAGACTGATGCAAAATACTTGTTCAGTTCCTCTGCCATCTCCTTATCTCCCATTACAATTTCTCCAGCATCATTTTCTATCGGTCCTATATCTACTCTCACCTGTCCTTTACTCTTTATATACTTGAAAAAGCTTTTAGTATGTTCTTTGATATTATTTGCTAGCTTCCTTTCATAGTTCATCTTTTCATTCTTAATGACCTTCTTAGTTTCCTTTTGTAAGCTTTTAAAAACTTCCCAATCATCTGTCTTCACACTAATTTTTGCTTCCTTGTATGCCCTCTCCTTTGCTTTTACTTTGGCTTTGACTTCTCTTGTCAGCCACAATTGCATCCTTTTTCCATTTGAAAATTTCTTCTTGTTTGGAATATATCTGTCTTGCACCTTCCTCACTTCTCACATAAACTCCAGCCACTGCTACTCTGCCGTCCTTCCCGCTAGTGTCTCTTTCCAGTCAACCTTGGCCAGTTCCCCTCTCATGCCACTGTAATTTCCTTTACTCCACTGAAATACCAACACATCGGATTTAGGCTTCTCTTTCTCAAATTTCACAGTGAACTCAATCATGTTGTGATCACTACCTCCTAAGGGTGCCTTCACTTCCATCTCTCTAATCACCTCTGGTTCATTACTCAATACCCAATCCAGTACAGCCGATCCCCTAGTGGGCTCAACAACAAGCTGTTCTAAAAAGCCATCTCATAGACATTCTACAAATTCTCTCTCTTGAGATCCAGTGCCGACATGATTTTCCCAATCCACTCATATGTTAAAATCCCCCACAATTATCATAACACTGCCTTTCTGGCAAGCCTTTTCTATTTCCTGTTGTAATTTATAGTCCACATCACTGCAGCTGTTTGGAGGCCTGTAGATAACTGCCATCAGAGTCCTTTTACCCCTGTGATTTCTTAGCCCAACCCATAAAGATTCTGTACCTTCCAATCCTATGTCAACTCTTTCTAATGATTTAATATCATTTCTTACCATTAAAGCCACACCACCCACTCTACCTACCTGCCTATCCTTCCGATACACCGTGTATCCTTGGAAGTTCAGCTCCCAGAGACATGCATCCTTTAGCCACGTCTCAGTGATGGCCACAATATCATAACTGCCAATCTGTAACTGTACAACAAGATCATCCACCTTATCCCTTATGCTGCGTGCATTTAAGTATAACACCTTAAGTCCAGTATTTGGTACTTTTTGCATTGATTGCACTGCAACTTTATTGCACTGCAACTCATCCCAATGGCTGCAAATTTGCTCCATCACCTGCCTGTCCTTCTTGGCATCCTTACTGCTCACTACCTTCGATCTATTTCTGTTTTCCCTCTCCTCTGCTCCATCATTCCAGTTCCCATCCCCTTGCCAAATTAGTTTAAACACTCCCTAACAGCTCTATTAAACCTTCCCACCAGGATATTGGTCCCCCTAGGATTCAAGTGTTACCCATCCTTTTTGTACAGGTCACACCTGCCCCAAAAGAGGTCCCAATGATCCAGAAACTTGAATCCCTGCCCCCTACTCCAATCCCTCAACCACGCATTTATCCTCCACCTCATTCCATTCCTACTCGCACTGTTGCGTGGCACGGGCAGTAATCCTGAGATTACCACCTTTGCGGTCCTTCTTTTCAACTGCCTTCCTAACTCCCTATATTCTCCTTTCAGGACCTCTTCCCTTTTCCTACCTATGTCGTTGGTACCTATATGTACCACGACCTCTGTCTCCTCACTCTCCCACTTCAGGATATCTTGGATGCGATCAGTAACATCCTGGACTGTGGCACCAGGGAGGCAAACTATCAGCCGAGTTTCTTTCCTACGTCCACAGAATCGCCTGTCTGACCCCTATCTATAGAGTCCCCTATTACTACTGCTTTCCTCTTCCTTTCCCTACCCTTCTGAGCCACAGGGCCAGAGTCTGTGCCGGAGGTTTCCCCAGGTAGGCTCAACAGGAGTACTTATTGTCAAGGGGTACAGCCACAGGGGTACTCTCTAGTATCTGACTCTTCCCCTTCCCCCTCCTAACCATGACCCACTTGTCTGCCTCCCATGGCCCCAGAGTGACCACCTGCCTGTAACTCCTCTCTATCAACTCCTCACTCTCCCTGACCAGACGAAGGTCATCGAGCTGCAGCTCCAGTTCCCTAACTCGGTCCCTTAGGAGCTGCAGCTCGGTGCACCTGGCGTGGAGACTAGGAGACTCCAGGACCTCCCAAATCCGGCACTGAGAACAACAAGCTGCCCTCACACTCATACTTCCCCCTTTCCTCAAATAACAGAAAAAACTGAAACCTAAACCTACCTTGCCTTGCCCGCTTCCGCCTAAGCCCGTTGAGCCAAAGCCCTTAAGCCTACACTCTGCTCCTGGCTCACTCCTCTGCCCACAAATGACACTGCCCGCTGTTTAAGGCTCTGTCCTTTTTAAATCTTCCCCGCTTCACTGCCCGATGTCACATGCCTGTGCAGTCCCTCCTCTCTTAACTCCGATGAGAATAAGAAAAGATCAAAATGGCTCCCGCCGCACTCCCGTTCTGCTCCTCCGACTTCCTTCTCCACATTCTTTCTACACCCATTTCTGCTTCTGACTTTTAATGGCAGTTGGGAATCCAACTTAAAGGTGCATTACTGCCACCAACTGGACTGGAGTGTGGTGTAGAGAGTTGAAATGGAAATAAAACCCCTACTAGTTCTTTATCAAATGAAACCCAAGTTACCCCAAAAGGTCCTATAGATTTTTATAGAATTATTGAACCTCTAAGAAAGTAGTGAAGTCTGCATTTGATTTCATTCAACCTTATATGCTCCACACTGTAATAGTATATATTCAACTGTTTCATAATGATGACAGAATCTACACACCCTAGAGTGATGTTTCCAACAAGATATAAGGAATAATTAAGCATAGTGTGCCCAATTCTAAATCAAGTCAATATAACTCCTTTCTTTCTTGTTTTATCCCCTCCTACCATCAATCCAACAGCTTTATGCATTCTGTAAATTCATAACTTCTGATTTGTTAAGTGGAAGGTCTCTATCCACAGTTGAACTATTAACAGCTTTTTTAGCCAAACAATTAACGTGTTCATTCCCCACAACACACCTATGTGCAGGGTCCCATAAGAAGAAGACATATGTTTTGAACATAAAATAAAGCTTGAAGAGCTTCCAACAATAAATCTGACCTACTGCTAGAATGACCTGTTTTAAGACTCATTAAAATCAAAAATCTGAACAAATTATCACTTCACAAGGACAAATTTCCTTCACTCACTGTTAGCCCAAATTGATGGCACCAATGCTGCTGTATATACGGATTACCGGTTTGTAAGACTTTTCTTTATTGTTACCAGTCACAAAAACAGCTATACCAAAATTTCCAGTTAAAAATGATCTTTCGACCCATCAGTAAAAATGGTTAACATATTAGAATAATTTTCCTTAACATATTGGTGAACCAGCAGACTCTCAGGCATATCAAAATCTGTAGACTTCATTAAATCATGTAACCTCAAATCAACAAAATTATTGGATACACCCATTTCTGTTTCAGTTAATCAGTTTAGTTCATTCAACACATTATGTCGTTGATCACTAGCATCCTGTTTGTTACCTTTGTTTAATCATGCACTGGGCTGTATACCTACAAAGTAATCAAGTTTTTATTTGAAATGTGGTCTATTACTTAATATGCTATTTGATGAAATACAAACATTTCTCTAACATTTAACTTTTTGCAAGATGAATGTTTGGAAATCTAAAATTTACTCTTTTCTAGTGACACTAATGCAAAAACTAAACATCTAAAACAAAAACTATATAAAAAAAATCTAGGGTGTCCAAGACTTGCACAATACAGCATATAGAGTTTTTTATTTTTGTTTTCAGAAATCTAAAAGGTTACCATGGTTTTAAATGTAGCTCCTATTGAAATGCCCAAAATATAGCAGATAATTTATGCTAGCAGACCAGGAAAGGCAGAATGACTAGACTGTATGTTTTAATAATGGTGGTTGTGGGATACACATTGGGTTTGACATCTGACCATCTAGAAAGTAAAGCCATAGGATCTTTCATAACTTGTCAGCCATAAAGATACACATACATCAGTGCATCACACGCTTTGTGCTATATTAATTAGCACAGATTTTTGTGCTTCAGTATCTGTATTGGAAACTGAATGAACAATCTTCTGAATCAGATGTAGAGCTACCAAATGAATCACAGCTTCTAACAGGATAGCTGACCAAACGTTTGACATGCGAGATAGGTTATAAGCATTATTTTAAAGAAGGATGCAAAGAGGTATGTGATGTTGAAGAGGGTATTTCAGAACCACCATTTCACTCTCTTATCACCTCAATGATGAGATTCAGTTAGTTATCTCTGCTTTGCAATGAGAAATATATTTACTGTATTAAATCAATTTAAGTTCTATACAATATCATAAAGTATTACTCTTGCAATATAATATCAAAATTATAGTCTCCCAGATCCTGTTCAAACCATGTTAAACTTGTTATCAGTAGGTGATCACTCCTAGCGTCTAACCTTGGAGAAACATTCTCAGTTATGTTTGCTCTGCACCTTTAAAGTTGAGTGGATTTTAGTTAACTGGACCAACGGTTAATCGGGGCAGCTGCTAGTTTGGGACAACTCTTAAAGAGCAAAAACTAATTGAGAAAATAACTGTGATTTCCTTTGTTTATTTGCTGCTTAATTGGGACAGGAGGCTGTTGTTGAACAATTTTGAACCTGTGTTAGTTACATGCACATGCATGGCTATTAGAACAATACCGTGCTTTGAGTGAACTGTTTTTAAATAGCATCAGTTGTGTGTGCTTGTCTTCAAAAAGCAGCAAATTTGTCATTGATAGTCAGCGAGAAATAAGCAGGAAGAAACTTCAGAACTGTTTTGCTCACTGCAATTTCAAGCATTCAGGCTTGAAGATGCCAGAATCAGCCAGGAGTGAAAAGAAAACAATTTCACTACTTCAGCAGGTTAGAAACTATGAAGAATGTAATGGTATTGACTTATTTGTAATTTCTAATTTGAAGGTAACATCTTGATTGTTACAATGAAAGTGAAGATTTGCAGGATGCAATTGTCAGCAGCATTTTATGAAGGCAGTCTATTATCTGCACTAGGTGTCTGAACTAATTTATGCATTTAAAGTCAAAAAAAACTTGACATGATGAACTCCTCCATCAATACACAGTTTTATAGTACTGCAGTGGTATTGGTAGTTTTCTAGTTTGTTCTGTATTTCATTTAAATAAATAATTTGTTACTCATTTTGTATTTTTTATACATTCTTAATATTTCTGTGAAACTTCGACTAATTGGGGCAGCCGCTTAATGTGCCCAATTAACCAAAATCCATTGTATGTACTTTAAAAATTTCTTACTCTAAAGACTTTTGCTAAAATATGAGTTGAATTACTGGATGAAAGCTAATAGCTCATTTGATGAATTTTTCACAATTCTCTTACAAATTATCTTGACACATATTGAGTTAACATCAGTAAAGCTCAAATTCCAAATCTGGGGCAGCTAAACAAAGAGATTCCAAGTCCATTTAGATGCACTGATCCTTTAGTCTGCCTTATGCAGTGTAGACACAATACATATAAATATTTAGAGTATGAATATGTAACTCTCTCATGCATAATGCAGGCAAACTGACAGATCCGGAATAGGCACTTGTAGGAAAAGATAATAAAGTGCTTCAGAGAGATGGAAGAAGTAGAGGCTGAGTACTGTCGACGTTTGAAAGTGTTGCAGGCTATAATTAGACAGTGCAGAAGTGTTCAAAGAGTTAAGACAGGTTACAACAACAGGCTTTGCAGAAGGATGACAACAAGTCCTTAGGGGAGGCTGTGACAAGATGAAAGGTTTGAATAGGTTCCTGGTAATTTCCTTTTCAATAAAAATTTACATGAAAAATGCAGAATAAATTTCTGTAGCAGTCACACTTTAAAGAGCATGAATGATCTTTTCCAGAGCTGAGAATGAGCACTGAAGAGAATTTTGTTGAATACTGGCATTTGCTACGGAAGATGCTAATTGCATTTACCTTTCGACAAAGCTGAAATACTGTTTCACTGACATTCAGTATATTTGCATCTTTCATAGGTTAACAACCACCATTATTAGGAAACTAATACTGTACTTAAAATAGCAAATGGAGGTCACCAACTGTGGATTCCAGGATCCCAGGATCATTCTATCAGGCAGCTCTGGCTGCTGAAACTGTCCAGCAGTGTGAATTGCCAGGAACAGTGAATTCACAATCAAGAATTTCTTATGATGATCCATGGCAAACTGTACATTCAGGGAGTGGAAACAGTTTTGTTCAAGAAAAGCCTGTCCATGAATAATCAAAATCCTGTGGGCACATAAGTGTCAACAATGGTTACTTACACTTATAGGAAGCCACAAATACTGGCAAATATTCCTCTGCAGATAGAGGGTCTGGGCAAAATCTCCAATTCTGCTCCTAAATGGATCAGCCCAATGGTCAGAAATCACTACCACCTTAATGTAGAAGCATGCCTGAAGACCTTCGGAGGTAGCTCTCAAAAATTACAGATTTTACATAAAGCTGGAAGATCATTGAGTCCGTGGGAGAAGCACTTTGATCTGCCTGAAACTCGTTGGTCTTCCAGTGTAAGGAGATATTTGCAAGTAAATGCAGCATATGGGCACATTCCCAAGATGTAGGCATATGTGCTGAGGAATGTATTGAAACTTAGTGCAACAACTGCTAAAGATCTGTGGGGGAAAAAGCACCACCTTCTAGGATCCTGCTACCATGGAACACTGAAGAGTTGAGCCTTTTAACAGTTGCAAGAACATTTGGCCCTAAAATTTGGTCTATTGCAGTTGCTTAAAACATGAAGTTGTACCAAGTGACCTGCTCTCTCAGTTCATCCCAACAAATGGCTCACAAACAAAAGAAAATCTGCAGATGCTGGAAATCCGAGCAATACACACAAAATGCTGGACGAACTCAGCAAGCCAGGCAGCATCTATGGAAAAGAGTACAGTCGATGTTTCATGCTAAAACCAGGGAGTTAGATTCTCATAGGTTTCAAAGGTACATTTAATGTCAGAGAAATGTATACAATATACATCCTGAAATTCTTTTTTTTTTGCAACCTTCCACAAAATCAGAGGAGTGCCCCAAAGAATTAATGACAGTTAAATGTTAGAACCCCAAAGCCCCCCCCCCCTCAACTTACCCCTCTCGTGCATCGGCAGCAGCAAAACAATGATTCCACCCCCCACCCCCACCCCAACACCAACCAAAAAGCATCAGCCATTCTCAGTGCCATGCTGACAGCTTCTGATTCATTTTAAGCATTTATGGATCAGAGATTCCCATAAGTCAGTGGAAATGTTGCACCGATCGGAGGTAACGTCCCCTTCTTGCTGGCAATCAACACCAGCGCAATTCAAGAATGCGTGCCTATTCCACTGCTCTACTCTCTCCACACCCACAACTGTCTGGCTAGTCACAGCTCAAACATCATCTATAAGATTTGCTGATGACACAACCATTGGTGGCAGTATTTCAGATGGTGACGAGGTAGCGTACAGGAGCAAGATAGATCAACTGATTGAGAAGTGTTGCAATAACACTTTCGCTCAGCATCAGTAAGGCCGAGGAATTGATTGTGGATTTCAGGAAGGCGATGTTGAGGGAACACACACCAGTCCTCATTGCGTGATCAGCAGTGGAACAGGAGAGCTGGTTCAGGTTCCTGAGTGTCAACATCTCTGAAGATCTATCCTAGGCCCAACATATTGATGCAATTACAAAGAAGGCATAGCAACACAGCTATATTTCATTAGAAGTTTGAGATGACTTTGTACATCACCAAAGCACCACTCAAATGTCTATAGATGTACCATGGAGAACATTCTAACCGGTTGCATCACTGTCTGTTATGGAGGGGCTGCAGAACAGGATTGGAAAAAAGCTGCAGAAAGTTATAAACTCAACCAGTACCATCATGGGCACTAGCCTGCCCAGCAATGAGAACACCATCAAAAGGTGATACCTCAGAAAGCTGGCATTAAGGAGCCCCATCACTCAAGACATGCCCTCTTCTCATTGCTACCATCAAGAAAGATATTTGGGAGCCTGAGTCACACACTCAATGTTTCAGGAACAGCTTCTTCCCCTACACCATCAGATTTCTGAATGAACAATGAATCCATGAACACTAACTCACTATTTTTTTCTCTCTTTCTACACTAAGACTTAGTTAATTAATAACTGATTTTTCAGAGACTTTGAGAAAATTCTTCAATCTGGAACTCAAGGCATGATGCACGGAGACCAGTGTTGGGCAGACAAACAATGTGGTATAAGTATTCAAACTAACCAAGTCTAATCAGTGCCTTTGAGCCAGGGGTGTTAACCTTGGAAGTTTACTGACATTTGGTCAGTTATTCTGTCAGAGGATTTGGATGATTCTGGAGATACTGAGTTGATGCTGTCTAGTATTTTGAGGTGCCTACAACTAGAGAATCGCCAGCAATGGTTAACTTCACACCATTTCACTATTAGCTCTGCTTTCTTTCAGTGATCTTTTCTTTGAACAACCCTCACCCCATCCTTCTTCTCATGTGAGAACTGAGCTTTGGCAACGTTATTCAAAAATACAGTGTTTGTTTCCATAAGGAATGCTCCTCCTCAACAGCTGGCAGCAGGAGGACAAGAATGGCTACTAAGGGAAGTCCCAGCAGATCACCTCCACCTTTATTATCTGGCAAAGCAATTGTAGGAGCCATTGATGATACAGTAATGCCCCAATTCATCTTTTAGACTGACTACAATTGCTTTCAACAATGGGAAGCTCAGCTTGGTATATATTGTCAGGACATGAAATTTATTTTACACTGCTTGAGTGGGTGGGGATTCTCATATGTGGATGGAGACAACTAAAACATCCTGCAAGGTTTTCAAAATGGTGGCATCACAGGGCTTTTCCTCCCAACCCCTCTCCACCACGCTGCGCTGCCTCACAGGGCTCCCTGTATCTCTCTCTCTCACGCCGTCTCTGTCTCTCTGTATTGCTCTCTCTCTCTCTCTCTCTCGCTTTTCCATGGCACCTTGTTGGTGTCTGGCTGCCTTTCAAGGCTGACACCCTTGTCAGAGAGGCATGCGGCAAACAGTTGGAAGCTGCTGTCAACTGAATCTAATCCCCTCAGGAACCATACAGGTTCTGTTTAGCACATTGTTTTGTTTGTAAACCTCCACACACTGTTTCCAGAGATTTTTTTGCATGATCACGTTCACAAATTTCAGAGGAGGACCCACCTGGGTTTTAATTCAATATCCAGCGCACACGTCTTATTCCGAAAAAGGATGAAGCTCAATTTCTAAACAATTTTCTATTCATATCTGTACCCCTATATTAATCAGTCTTTGCCTTTCTGATATTTGCTGCATGCAGCCATTTACAGTTTTGGTTTCTATAATTATGTACGGCTTACGATTTGTTACAAGGACACGTATCTTTGATCTATTTGAACTGTGCTTTTACACATGATTTGCGCTAAAAGCACGGACACTAGTGGATCCAATTTCAATTCTCATAAATCTTCACTCCAGAAGATGAGGCTAATTGAAGCTCAGAGACATTCGATGATTTTTTTTTCTTCCTGCAGCGACAGCAATCCTATTGATGCATTACAGAGATGCAGACAGCAGCAACAATTATCACTTCCGTTCGCTGCACAGTGATGACAGCTGAAGAGAAATAAGATTGCTCTCTTCAGTAAGGCAAAGGGGGTGAGAGGAAATCTCATTCAGCCTTTTAAACTGAATGGATGGCTCTAATCAGAGCAGGCTGGAATGATGCAGTAACACCTGGCATCCGCCTGTCCTGTCATTAACACAGTTACTTGACTATTTCCAAATTCTCCTTCCTTGCCTGTTGCTGAATGCAGTTTTCCGAGTTGAAAGCAGATACAAAGCAGTGAAGCAAGAGGCGGGCATGGCCATGCCACAAGCGTGGTAACTGGAACGTTAGAAAAGGTTTTGCAAGATGCGGTCTTTTTCAGCATGAGGCATCGAACTTCCACCTAAAACGTGGGTGTTAAATAACATTGTTTCCTTTGTGTTCAGTTCCTGCATCTTGTCCATGCTCTCCCGGATATGTGTCTAGATTGCATAAGGGCTCCATTCCTGAAAACAATCCATAAATCTGAAACGTCTGGTTTCTGTAACTACCCATATCATGTCAATTTACATATACTTGCAATAATTCCTTTATTTTATTGAATAATCACTCTATTACTACCCTTAATTAAACTAATGGAATATGTATTGTATCCAGTCATTAAAGAATACAATGAACCGTTTTGTTATTATTACTTTAAAATGCTTTAAAAGGGAAGAATTTGCTTGAGGTAGGATTTCCATGTCAGATTATTGGTAACCTTGGGAGTTCTAGCATTTGCAGAGACAACTGTATTTGCACAGTGATGGGAAATGTGAAATGCAGACATTATAAAAGCAAAGTTCATTGGAGCCTCAAAGATCCAGGAATGGCATGGGTAACTTACACAGAGGTAGCCCTTAATTGGAGAGTTGAGGGATGGTTCTATGTTGCTCAAGGCAGATCAGAAGCACTGATAATCTCACAGGTAGCTTTTGGTTTAAGACTTGTTTTTTTAGTTTTTGCCTCAAACTTGCCTACGTTTTCCCTTATGGCTGATGTTGCTTAAGCTGCTCACCAACTCCACCCACCCCCCAAACCCAGTCTTTTCCACATCCCCCAGATATATCACCACACTAGCATGAGTCCGATCAGTTCTTCAAAGCCCTCTCCACCATAAAATTGCATTCCTAACCTTTGGTATCCTGACCTTCAAAGTCATAATGTAGGTTTTTGCAAATAAAACAATGTAAGATGTTTATGTTTAAGAAAAAATCTGTAACTACTCATTTATTGAACTCCAAAAAACTGAACCCAAAGCAAGGTCAAGGACTTCCTTTACGTAATTATGTAATCACGTCAACCCCAACTCGAAGTCGGTGGTTGTGAATTCTGTACGTTTCCACCAGTTACATTATCCTGTAATAAACCTTGCTGTCTCCCAGTCTGACTCCAGGTTCAACAATTCCCACCTCACCCTGGTATTCTCTTAAATATATCCCTATATTTGTGATTGGTGATACATCTAGATTTTCCATTAGCAACACAATGAGACATTTAGCAGAAGAATGTTTGCACATCCTATTGCATTGGGTGTCTTGTGTCTCATGCATAATCGAATATTGGTCCTTGGAGTTCTAGTCTTGTGTGGCACTGTTTACATTCACTGCCCCAGTTTAATATACCCTCTTTAGCACTTGTTATGATACCAGCCCCCTCCTTTGTGAGAATTGCAAGAGCCCTAGTGAAAGGGGGGTCAATGACCCGAGAGAGAGCAAGAGAGAGAGAGAGACATGCCGAATGGACACAGGAAATGGAAAGACAGCGACGTGCCAACTCGCAGGGACATTGTAAAGCCCTCGGGCAAAGTGGGCTGGTTGAGAGAGAGATTGCATCACCTGCAACCTGATTGACACCTGAGATCCCGTGAGGCAGTATAAAGAAGGGTCTGAAAGAGGACGACCCTCAGACGCACCAAGGAGACACCAAGAAGCACGATACCGCTTCCCGTGGGAACGGGAAGCCATTTTGAAGGAAGCCACGTGCGTTAAATTCCGAATGCGGAGTTTGTGGCTAGAACCAACGGAAGATCGCTTTTAACTAACAACGGGGAAGATCGCTCCCCTGATTCCACGGATGTTTTGGGCAAGTTTTTCCGTTTATCTCTCTCTCTCTCCAACACGTGAAACCAAAAGGGAAAAGCCTGCAGACTTCAGAGTGACTCTTTATATTTCCAATTGGACTCAGTATTATACCCTAGACAACGAAAGAGCTTATTTCTGAGTGATTATTAATGTACCTGCGTTTTAGATTGAGTATTGACGCATGTTATCTGAATGTTTGTATTAACCTTAATTTTTGTGCCCCTTTATTAATAAAACTTTTGAAAATAGTATCATGGGACTTCAACTGACATATCTATCTTTGCTGGTAAGTGAAACCAGTTACTGGTTTCATAACACACTAATGAACTCTAGTATTCTGGGAATTTAGGGAGAGCGGAATTTGGGACAATATAGATGATGAGTCTTCCAATTATGGAAGAAACAGATGATACACTTGACCCATCAGATAAGTAGATATCCTGATGAAGTGTTTCGGCCCAAAACGTTGACTGTTTTCTTTTTACCACAGATGCTGCCTGGCCTGCTGAGTTCCTTCAGCATTTTGTGTGTAATACTTTGATTTCCAGCATCTGCAGATTTTCTCTTGTTTATGAGTAGATATAGTATTTGGCAGACACATTTGGTAAGGAAAGGAAGGAAGAAGCAAGATTGTCAGTTGTAGACATGGATTGGGATTTTAGAACTAGATTCTTGGAATGGATTTTTAGTGGGGCTAATGAACTTGGAAAGAATAGGGGAGTAGAATAAGTGTGGCAGGTACTCGAGTTTCATACATTCCTAATTTCCTTTCATGGAAGCTGACATGAACCCTACGGGCCTCTGTATAATTATTCAAAGGGGACTCTTGTTTGGTGCCATTGTGTTGGAGAGAATGATTTGTCCTGCGGTGGTGCTCAGTTGTTCCTCTGAGGCTCTGGTGGTACACTTAAGTCTAACCTCTTGTTTCTGTCTCTTCATGGGGAATTTGCGGCCCTCTGCTCCTGGACTCGAATTGTCAGCCCTGTGAGCGCACACCATGACAGAAGTGAACCATTCTGCCTATTGGATCTATGCCTGCTCACAGAGAAACACTTCCAATCCCATTCTGCCACTTATTTTTCTACAGCCTATTCAATCTCATGTGCCCATCTCCCTACCCATCCGGGCCAGGAGTAATTTATAATAACCTACCAATGTGCCCGGTTTTGGAATAGGCACCATCTGGAACAAGTCTCTACTGTTACAGATGCAACTGAATTCAAGATTAAATCTAGGTCACTGGTGCTTGAGGCAGTAATATTAAATTCTGCATCGTTGTGCTACCCTACTGCATGAAGTAGCTTCTTTTGAACCAGATTGGTGTGGGACTTCAAATTTTGGTACCTCCTTCCCTATAGCAGCTGTGAAAAAAAGGCATGGTCCATATGGTGGGGATCTTTGATGATGGATGTTGCCTCTTGAGGCAGTGTCTTCTATAGATATTACCAATGGCAGGGAGGGATATGCTTGTATTGTGTTGGGCAGAGTCCACTACTCTCTGCAGCTTGCTTCTTAACGTTCCTGCGCATTGGAATTGCTATAGCAGACTATGATGTAACCAGTCCGGATGCAGGTGTGAGGAAAAAGATATGCCAGTGAGCAGAAAGTGCATGAGAGGTTGTTTGCTCACAGGAATACACTTATAACAAATTCGTTCTTTATTAACCAAGCACAGCATTCAACTAATGGTAGTAGCTAAAACAACAAAGTATCAATAGTCATAATATGATTTACACATTGTTCTTAATGATCAATATGCTTACACACACACAGCATTGATTCTGATTAATTGGAAGACATCAGGTTCAGTATATGTTGACCCAATTAAGCAGCTGCCCCAATTAGCTGACGTTTCATGAAATAGTTAAAAAGATAAAAGAAACAGTCAAACTACAATTTTACTAGGTAATAAATTGTGTATTTAAGTGAAATACAGAATAATTTAGAACACTATAAATACTACTACAGTTCTATAAAACTGTGTATTCGTTCCCAATACTGTAGTTAACAGAAGAGGAATTCATCCAGTGTATGCTGTCATGTTCTTTAGATTGACTGTAAATGAGCAAAATCAGTGCAGACACAAAGTGAAGATAATGGATAAATACAATGCTTTCGACAATTGCATCCGCCAAATCTTCATTTTTCATTGTAACATTCAAAATCATTGCCAATACCTTCAAATTCTTCATTGTTTCTAGCCTGTTGAAGTAGTGAAATTGTACCATTTTTACTTCCGACCATTTCTGGCACTTCCACACCCGAATATTTGAAATAGCAGTGATAAAAACAGCTCTGAATTGTCCTACTGCTTATTTCTCACCAACTATCAGTGACCCAAATCACTACTTTTGGAAAACAAGCATGTGCAACTGACACTGTTTAAAAACTGTTTGCTCTAAGCATGGTGCAGTGTCAAATGGCCACACAAATGCAGGTGTATGACGCTAGTTAGAAACTGTTCGGTAACAATCTCCTGTCATAGTTAAGCAGCATACTGTCGCAAATAAATGAAAGGAATTCTGGCTATTTTCTTGTTTACTTTTTGTTCATTAAAACTTGTCCTAAATAAGCAGAGGTCCTGATTTACTGATTAACTGATTAACAGGCAGTATATATTTATCGACTGCTAACTTTATAAGTAATACACTCAGAACAATATATGTCCAGATACAATATTAAATTATACATGTTTATTTATAAATGCATTTTATAAGTATTATAAATTATCAATTTAGTTAAATGTAACTTCTCTAATCACTCAGCTACACCACTACGATGTAGGTAACCTATTCAGCAAATTTGATAGTATGTGGCCTGATACCAGTAAACCCAAATATAATTCACATTTAAACAAATTCCACAGTCTGTACAAAAGAGTTTCTTTAATTACATATAACCACGAATGCAGTGTATGACATGCATTTCTCATGTCAATTTTAACTTCCAAAACTTAATATGGACCAATAACCCATCACCCACTACAGCAAATTAAATTATACATTGTTTCCAAAATATCCCCAAGTACCTCAAACCCAATAATATACATTTTTAGTGAGAATTTTCTAATTTTTCCCATTTTCTTGCCCTCAAGCGACATCTTAAATGTCACTGAGCCATTTCCTTTCCTCTGCTGAAGCTTTCAAAGCCAGGAAATCATTGCTGCTCACCCTCCCTGTCCATAACAACTCCATATCAGTGTTCTTTGCTTTGTATGTTGACATCATTATTTGTAGTATCTCAAGTAATAGCAAACACGGCAAATTCTGACTCTAAATTGCTTCCATATAACAACATAACTCTCAGTTCATTGAGCGTAATGTGAGTCTGGCTCAAGCCAATTGGCAGCCTCATTCACAGTAGGAGTTTTATGGGCATTCAGCCATTTCCCTAGACCTATCCACCACAACAACACTGTCTAACTTGATTACAAAGGTTTTTCTACAACATTTTGTGATGAGGTTCACACCTTCTATCTTCCCAATGATTTCCAACAATGGTATAATCCTTGTCCTAACCCTCTGATGAACTGGCTATTTTGTGCTCTCAACCAAGTCACAGAATCTAATTCCAAACTGCTCAATCCTATTAGACCCATCACACAGAAAGAAGAAGATAACTGTCTCCTGCAGACAGAAATAATCTGCTTAACACAAACTGTTCATTAATCCAGGATATCTCATCCTGATTCACATTTCATAAACACAAGAGATTATGCAGGTGTTAGAAATCTTGAGAAACACATGCAAAATGTTGGAGGAACTCAGCAAGTCTAGCAGCATCCATAGAAGGGAATAAATAGTTGACATTTCGGGCCAAGCCTCTTTTATCTTTGTGCTTCTGTGTTCTGTTACGTCTCTTTTCTTTTCACTTGAGCTTCTGCATGTGTTTCCATCATAGATATCTCAGCTTAAGTACCTCACTGTTATGGTACTGCAATGGATCAAACACAGCGAGCTCCTGTGCCACTGTAACACTCAATTGTCGACATGCTTTGGCTTTTGACTATCCTGCAGACATGCCATGTTGATTGTTCAAGCATCTGCCAGCAAGAGCTGTGCAGATGTTTACCGAAGGACAGCAAGTAAGGCAAAAGATGGACAAGTATATCATCCATTAATGTTCCCACCTCACACAACATTGAGTTAAGGAGCATCACGTTGCCCCATACACTAAGTATTATTCTGCAATTTCACTTAACTCTCAGCTCTACCTAGTTGAACCTTTTCAGAACCTCTTCTGTATACAAGCATTGATCAAACTTCTGATTTTCATTCTCTGTGGAACAGCTTACACTCATTTGATCTTGTCAGTTTTAGCTTGATTAGCACAGTTAGTTCTGGTCTTTAGTACCATAGCTGGGATGTTACTTGAACACATAGCCTTTGCTCTACTCAGTGCATTCTGCTGTTCCTTGACGTCACAAGGACTAAATTGAACTGGTTGGAGACTGGTTTATATTCAGATTCATTCATTTATCACTTGTACATTGAAAATGCAGTGAAATGCATTATTTGCATTAACAGCCAACATGACCTAAGCATGTCCTGGTGGCGGCCTGCATGTATCACCACACATTCTGGCACCAACATAGCATGCCCACATGCTCAGCAGAAAAGTACAGAACACAACAAACTAGAACAGAACAAGCAATAAAACAACAACAGCAAAACCAGCCCCTTTCCTCCTCCACCACCATGCAAACACACAGTTCTCCAACCTCAAAAACCTACATCAGAAATTAGGTTTCATTAGAACAAGCTCATTGCTAATCTATACAAGGGTGATCAAATTTTGGTTAAACTACAACCAGAATGTTAGCTAAATCTGTCAGTCCAGCCAGTTTTGCATATGACGAAGGGGATCTCTGGAGGAAGCAGTGATGTTTTGTCGATTTGGTGTTTCTGGTTGAATATGATTGTAAGTATAGTTGGGCACCATGGTAGCATAGAGGTTTCCACAATGCTATTACAGCCTGGGGCGTCAGAGTTCAGAGTTCAATCCTGGTGCCCTCTCTAAGGAGTTTACATGCCACGGAATGTACAGATTTCCTCCGGGCGCTCCAGTTTTCTCCCACAGTCCAAAGACATATCAATTAGTAGGTTATAAATTTTCCCGTGATTAGGCCGAGAGTTAAATCGGTGGGTTGCTGGCAGTATGGCTCAAAGGGCCAGAAGGGCCTGTTCTGTGTTGTATCTCTAAATAAAAATAAAATAAATAAGTACTTCAGCTTTTGTTTTAGCTTTCAAAACCTGGGCCTCGCCATCACTAAGAATAGAAATCTTCTTGGATCCTCTCCTCCACTTAGTTGTTTAATTATTATCGCCATTACAAACAACTTATAAGAGGGCTGCTAATCTTCAATCTGCTTTGGTAATTCTGAGATTGCTCTGCATATTACATGACTGCACATGAAGCCCGGCAGAAGTGGATACTCAGACTGGTTTCAGTGGTGAATGGGGCAAGAGCAGTTGGAGGTTGTTGCACATAGTCTTCATCTTGCATTCATTTCTCTATGAATTCTGCCAAGAGCATTTTTCTTGGCTCAACATAAGGAATAACGAATTCTATATATAAAACTCCGAAAGAATTATCTGCTGAACTTGATGTGAAAAAAATGAAAGAAGCTGGTCAGATCAAAGGAAGGAAGGAACATTTCAAAGAAATATTAAATTGCTTCCAGCCAGAATCCTTAGTTTGATTTTGTGAAAATTAATACAACAATAACCTTGACATCACTTTAGGACAAATTCAAACTCTCAATATGACTGAATTGGTCCAAATAAAGATGAAGCAATTGCTGAAACTCTGAAGCTATTCTCAAATCCAACCAAAACTCACACCGAAGCCAGAACATCTTCCTAAACTAAAATTATTAATAGCACCTGAGAATGGTGTTATGATTAGAAAAAAAGGTAAAATGTTCAGGTTAGTTACTCCTTCGGAAGCCAGGATTTACATTTTGAAATGATATCTCTGGATAGAAAGCATCACTGATTGTCTAAATCTGTCCGGATATCAATTCAGGTGTGTAATTGAAGGCAGTGGATAAGGCCCTTGGGTTTGGTAACATACTATTACAGGACTGACAGGATTAATAACCTGACAAGGAAATCAAATCCCAGCACAGTGGCTCAGGGTTTTAAACCTGATTAAATAATTATTGTATTTTTAAAATCCAAATTGTTGTTAATAAGTAATGGGGTTTACTGATTTCCTTTAGGAAAGGAAATTTGATGGCTTTACCTGGTCTGAACTCTATATTACTCCAAACTTATAAAAACCTTGGCTACCCCCTGAAATAGTGAGTCAGTTCAAGAGCAATTTGAATTATGCAGTAAGTGCTGGCTTGCCAGCATTACTTACGTCTAATCACTGAATTAGTGATAAAGCTGTGGGATACAATGAAACCCCAATAATCCGGTATGGCATTGTTTGGAAATCTCAGCAGTTTGGCATCAGACTCACTGGGTGCTGATTACTCCACAGCCTTTACCCCAATGAGCCTCAGTTCTACTTTGGCCACTTCATCTCAGCTTCTACGTTCCCCAAAACTCAACTGGCTCTGCTTCCCATACTCCCATTAAACTCACTGGGATCCTGCTTTACACATTCTCTTTAAACTTACTGTGTTCACTGGTAAACCAACATTTAAGAAAGTAAATGTTAGAAAGAATATCTAATAGTCTGGATAACCTGATGATTCAGAACTACCAACACCTAGTGTGTGTGGATTAATGGAAGTACAGAAGTGCCAAAACAGGATTTATTTCTGCGCAAAGAAGGGTTTTGATAAAATCTCATTTGGTCTAATTATCCTAAAGAAGGTCCACTTCCTTTGGAAACACTGTAGTGTAGATTAACTTTGTTGATGGCTGGCATGAGAGGTCTGTTCCTTGAAGAGAAATTGAGAAAGATTGACCTACGCCCATGGCCATTATGCAATGTCAGTGAGATATACAAGATTCAGAGTACTTGTTGGGAAATTGTTTCCTCTAGTCTGGAATTACAAGACATAATCTTGGGATGAAGAACTTTTTCTTTGCACAGGAGAGTTGCTAATCATTGGAATTTGTTATCTTAGCATATACCCAGTCAATAATTATAATCAATGATGACATCAATGGATTTGTGGACATCAAGACAATCAGTATGAAGAATACATGCAATGTGCTGGAGGAGCTCAGCATGCCAGTCAACATCTATGGATAAGAATAAACAGTCGATGTTTCAGTCCAAGACCTTTCATCAGGATCCCCGATATGAGAATCAGGCAGAAAGTGGAAAAGAGCTAGGATCAGAAAGACCGCACTGCTGGGCATAGTGGTAGAGGCTGATACAAAAGGGATATTTAAAAGACTCTTTGATGGGAACATGAATGTTTTGAAAATGGAGGTTACGGGCTGTGTAGGAGGGAAGGGTTAGATCAAACATGGAGTAGGTTTATATACAGTAGATTGGCACAATATCATGGGCCAATAGGCCCATACTTTGCTGTATTGTTCTATATTCTATCAGGCATGATTGGCTGTGGATCCAAAGTGACATCTGGTCCAGACTCTGATAGGTCGTGGCCACAGTGCTCACTATCCAATCAATGGCTTGCTGAAATATTGACTAAATTTAACTATTCAACTATGTATTTCAGCATAGACAAAGAGCATATTTCATTAACATTATCTCAGTATATGATTTGTTAAGATGATTCAAAAATTCAACTAAATATTGACTAAACTCTAGCTCCTTTCATATTGATCATCAGTGCCTGAGGGACTTTATGTTCCAAATGATAACGGAGTATCTAGCCTTTAAGGTAAAGATGTTTCTTGGTTATATCCTTTTCTTGGCATGGGGAGTAATTTCAAGAGCGATCAAGTAAATTTATGACATACCCATTAAGCATCACCAAGAGATTCCATGTCAGTCATCAATCACCTGCAAAGAGAGGTATAGCTATGTAATATAAAATTAACGATACAAATAACCTTACCCTCTTTCAAATTGTATCAATGTTTTTCCACCTCAACACTGCAACCCTTTCTTGAACCACGATCAGCCCTCACAAACAATAGCTTCCTTCAGATGCCCCTTTTTCTTTGGAATCCCCTCTGTACTTAAATATTCTTCCCCTGAACTGCTCTAGAGACCCTACCGTATGATTTCTCAGAGTTCTCAGAGAGTAAGTTAGTTACCACTCTCCAGTCAGCAGTTCAGGTGTGTGAAAAGTCTCAGTCTGCCTCTTGCACCTTACATATTTGGCTACCTGCACTGCACCTGTCTGTAACTGTAACACTCTGTTACTGTTTTTAATTTGGTACTACCTTGATGTACTCATGAATGGAATGATCTGTCTTGGATGGCATTACAACTAAGCTTTTCACCGAATCTTAGTACATGCGGCGGCAATAAACCAAATACCAATCACCACTGATAGGGGATGCCACCTCCTGAAGCAGAGGCTACAAGGTTAAGCTCATGGTAACATGATGTGCATTCATCTTCACTGGCAATCTGGCCAGCTTCTGCTTTGAAAATACAGCATCAGTTCACAGAATGGTGGGGAAGGCCAATAAACTTTCCCTGCTTCTGTTTCTCACAGCTTTAAGTTCTGAAATTGCCAAATCTAAGGATTTATTCTCAGTATCATTTAATTAGTTTAATCACTAGTTCAGCCCCATCCCTAATATCCCTAGAGAAGATGGTAGTGATCTTCATGACTCAAGAGGATATATCACAATGGGGCATTGCTGACTTTAACCATCAATCTGGCTCATCAAGGGGATCCAGATGGATTGATGTAGAAGTGGTGGAGGAACCATGATTGTGTTGGTTCAGCTTCTGCAGTAGCAATTCAAGTCCTTCAATATATAATCTCATTATCAGATATCCATCTGCCCCAGGTTTAGGTAGCTGGCTTGTACTTCAGCATAGACAAAGAGAATATTTCATTTACATTATCTCAGTATATGATTTGTTAAGATGATTATAGACCTCATTATGTCCTACACTAATCAGTTATTAAATTCTGCTTGCCAAATTAGAAAATTAGACCTAGACAAGGGAAGTCCATTTGATCCATTGAAGGTAATTTCTTCAGTTTAGTACCTCTCCCACTAAACTACTTCACTGAAGTTGAACAACTTTATACTGCTGTTAGGACTTGTCTGCAGAGACAGAGACTGCAGAGTCTATTGGAAACAGTTGTGAACTTTACACACCAGTTTTAAAAGGTGAGTGGAGCCTGTTGGGACATCTGTGGAATGGGAGATTGTTTGGATTATCAGTAATTTAGCAAGGACCAATAAAAAAAAATGAGGTGTAAATGGAGCAGCCATTGTTGGAGTGGGCCATGTTTAGAAAGGGAGGCTTTGGCTCAACGGGTTTCCATGACAACAGGCAGAAGCTAAGGGTGCTGAATCTTATGGAATAATTTAGTTGATTATAGATATTATGATTAAGAATATAAAACCAAAACATATATATAGAATATAGGCAGGACAGTGGTGGAATACTACTCTTTTAAGATGTGAGATTGCAGGGACCAAGTCAAGGAGCTGGAGCTGGATATACTCAGGAGTATCCATGAGGCTGAAAACCTCATAGATAAAACTTTTACTAAGGTGGTTACATCCAGAGTGCAGGCTTCAGATAGTAGATGGGTGACCACCAGGAGAAGTAAGGGGAGTAAGCAGTCAGTGTAAAATTCCCTGCTCATTCTCTCAGCAACAAGTAAACCCCTTTGGGCACTGCTCTGGGGGAATAACAATCAGGGGACAGCAGCAGCAGCCATGCCAGTGGCACTGTGACTAGCACTGAGGCTTAGCAGGGGCAGATAAATTCAGGTAATAGGAGACACAATAGTTTAGGGGACTGACAGGAAATTCTATGACCACAGCAGAGATGCCAGGATGGTATGTTGCATTCCAGGTGCTCGGGTCCTGGATGTCTCAGAGTGGTTACAGAATATTCTCAAGGGGAAGGGTCCTCAGCCAGAGGTCACGGTGCACATTGGCTTCAATGACATAAGTAGAAAGGGGGAAGATGTCCTGTGCAGTGAGTATAGGGAGTTAGGAAAGGGGCAGAAAAGCAGAAACTCTGGATTATTCCCAGTGCCTCATGCTAGTCAGGAATAGGATGGTGGTACAGATAAATGTGTGGTGGTTCCTCTCCACACTTCATAGCACATCCGGCAGAAACCTTGCCATTTCTTTAGAATTTGTCTGTTTTTTACAAGGTCGCTTGATGTTCAACCAAGCACAAATGGAAAGCATGTGAGGAACCGGCCAGATATGAAACTGGAACCACTCGCCTTGAAGTCCGGTACTGATGCTACTACACTGCCAGCCGGCTACAGATGAATGAGTGGCTGAGGAGATTGTACAGGGGGCAGAGTGGAGCGTTTTCTAGGGCAGAGGTGACCTGTACAAGAAGGACAGGTTGCACCTAAATTGAAGGGATTCCTGGCCTGGAGGTTCACCAGTACTCCTCAGGAGTGTTTGGCAGGTGGATGGAAATCAGAGCACCAGGTCAGAAAGTGGATAGATGGAGGAACAGCGAGGAAGGTAGATGCTAGGGCCAGTAAAAACAGGTGAGAGGAGAGTAATAGATATGATGAGGTGTGGATTTAATTCTATGAGTGTTATGGGTAAATGTGATTAACTTAGAGCATGGATCAGTACATGAAACTATGATGTTGTGGTAATTACAGAGACTTGTGTAACCCCCTGGGTCGCCTCAGGCTCGCTCAGCTCGTTCTCGTCTAGAGGGAGCAGCCTTCGGCCCCGCCAAACTGGGTAATCAGCTGGTGTGGATGCTGTGTGATGTCCCCGCCTCGCCCAAAAGTAGACAGGACACCATATGCGATTAAATGAGTACAATTTATAAAGGTTACTATAACTAAGTGATTAATAACAATACAGTATATATGAAGGAAAAAAATAAAGAAAAGGCGCCAAACTTATCAAAGTCCAAACCACTTTGTGCACAACCGTTGGAACTCAATTACTGAAGTCTTCTGGCCATCATTCGATCCCCTCCGAACCCCTCGACTCGCAGCTTAGGACCATCCGAAGTGGTCAACCAAGCACATCTAGCTTCATCTCCTCTCCTCGGGGTACCTCCTGGCCTTGGACCCCTGCTTGGGGTCCATTCCTCGCCCAGTTTACAGCATCACGTCCTCTCTCTCTCAACCCCCCGCGCCGATCTCCCCAAAAACCCGCCATCAATAGCTTACAGACTCAGAAGAAAGAACAACATTAATCCCAATAGGTTTACAAAGGAATACAATTCTCGTTATCAGTAAATTTTAACCCAAACAAGCTTCCAGCGCTCTCTTGCAACAAAGAAGCATTCCTACTTTTAACAAAACAAAGAAGCCATTTTGATTACATACACAGTAACAAAGAAAAAGAAGAAATCCCCTTTACACTTGGTTGAGTGAGGGATAGGTATAGGTGCTTAATGCTGCAGAATTTTGATGTTTTAAAAATGATAGAGAAGGGGGTAAAAGAGAAGAGGGAGTTAAAATATCACAGTTGCGCTCAGAGGGAACATAATGGAGGACTTGACCTCTGAGTCTATATGGAGCCAGGTGACCAATCTTTCGTGAGTGAATGGAACCACAGCTGCTTAAGCTCTAGATAAGGGTAAGTATGGACCTTGCAGGAGAGCATAAAGTTGGAGCAGGGCAAATGATGACAGCCTTAGGTAGGAACTAAAAAGAGTTAATTTGGAACAGCTGTTTTAAGGCAAGTCCACATCTGATGTGAGAAAGGTATTTAAAGACTAACTGCTCAGAGTAGAGGACAGGTACAGTAAATTCCAGTAAGAAGGATGGCAAGGTAAGAGAACGCTGGATGTTGAGAGATGTGATGAAATTAGTCAAGAAGAGGAAGGAGAAGTATGTAAAGTTAAGAAGTTAGAACCAAACAGAGCCTTAGAGGATTATAAAGAAGCCAGAAAATAACTCAAGGAGGGATTTGGGACAACCAGGAGGGGCCATGAAAAGTCTTTGGCCAGTAAGATTAAAGAGAATCCCAAGGCATTCTATACATACATCAAGAGCAAGGGGATATTTAGGGAGAGAGTAGAACTACTCAAGGAAAAAGGAGGAACACTTGCTTGGATGCAGAGGATGTGAGTGTGGTCCTTAATGAGGACTCACCAAAGAGAAGGTAGCTGGTGTAAGGTGATCAGTGCTGAGTGTATTGATATGCTAGGGTACTTCAAGGTGAAGGAGGAGGTAAGTTTGGCTCTCTTAAAGAATATTCATGTGGATAGGTTCTAAGGCCTGATGGGATATACCCATGGTTTTGAGAGAGGCAAGAAAAGGGATTGCAGGGATCTTGATCAATATTTTTCTGTCCTCTACTCACAAGGTCCAGAATGACTGTATGTAGCTAATGTTGTTCCATTAGTCAAGAAGGGAACCAGGGATAATCCTCAAGCTATGGAGACTCGTGTCAGTGGTAGGGAAGTTACTAGAAAGAGTTCTTAAGGATAGAATTTATGAGCATTGGAAAACTATGACCTAATTAGGGAGAGCCAGCCTGGCTTTGTATGGGTTGAGTTGTATCTTACTAAGTTGATTGTTTTTTGACCAGGTGACGAGGGTGATTGACGATGGTAGACCTGTGGATATTGTTTATATGGGTTTTAGTAAGGCGTTCGATAAGGACGCTCATGGGAGGCTCATCCAAAAGATGAAGTATCATGTGATCCACAGTGAAATGGCTATTTGTATTCAGAACTGGCGATTGAAGAAAGAGGGTAGTGAGCAAAGGGACTTTTCTAGCTGGTGGTCTATGATTAATGGTTCCTTAGTGATCTGTTCTGGGATCTTTGCTGTTTGTGATGTTTATAAATGACCTGGATGAAAATATAGATGGGTGAGTTAATAAGTTTGCAGATGATATGAAGCTGAGTGGTGTTGTGGACAGTGTAGAAGACTGGCAAAGAATAGAACAGGATTTTGATCAGTTGCAGCTATGGGCAGAGAAATGGCAGATGGAGTTTAACCCAGTCAAATGTGACATCTTGCACCTTAGTAGGTCAAATGCAGCAAGATAGTACCTTGTTAAGGGCAAGATCCTTAACAATGGTGATGGCCAGAGTGGCCTTGGGGTTCAAGTCATAACTCTGAAATTGTATACACAGTTTGATAGGGTGGTTAAGAAGTTATATGGCATGCTTGCCTTTTTCACTCATGGCATTGAGTTCAAAAGTCAACAAATTATGAAGTTTTATAAAACTAGTTAGACTGCATCTGGAGTATTTTATAAATCTCTGGTGCCTCATTATAGGAAGGATGGCGAGGGTTAGGAAAGGGTGCAGAAGAGGTTTATCATGATGTTGCATGGATGAAAGGGTGTGTACTGTAACGAGAGATGCTGGACAAACTTGGGTTGTTTTCTCTGGAGTGGTGGAGGCTGTGGAGATCTGATGGAGGTTTGTAAGATTATGACGAGAAGACAGACAAGATCTTTTTCCAAGGTTGGAAATGTCTAATTCCAGAGGGTATGCATTTAAGGTGAGAGGGGATAATTTCAAAGGAGATATGAGTGGCAAGTTTTTTTACACAGAGAGTGGTGGGTGCCTGGAATTTGCTGCCTGGGGTGGCGGTGGAGGCAGAAACATTAGAGATTTTAACGAGATGTTAAAATAGGCATATAAATGTGGGTAAATTGGAAGAATATAGATATTGTGTAGGTAAGAAGAGATTAGTTAGTCATTTGATTTCTAATTTAATTGGTTTGGCATAACATTGTGGGCTGTACTGATCTACATTGTACGTTCTAACTCTATATATTCCTGAGGCAATTTTAAAAATATTCGTATTTAAAGAGCTTATTCTGAACATGTGTGCTAAATTTACATTTTATTGTTTCAAAATGTATTCCTTTGGCTCTGCTTTCCTGGCTCATTTGTTATTCTGGATTCACTTTTTTGCTACTTATTCATTTTGGGTGTGATGCGGCAACACTGCCAAAAGGCCAGCATTTATTGTCCATCCCTCGCAGCCCTCTGCCGACACTTGGACCAAGATTGTGATAAGATCTGGAAGGAAGCGATCCAGCCAAAACCCAGACTAGGGTTTGGTCAGTTATAGGAGCGTGAATGCGATCTAACTGTGCTGTTGAAGACAGCTTTTAAACTTTGCTAATGATTAAGATCAGACAGCTTGTGTGGCAATCAACTGGTTTAGATTTGTTCTTTTTACTGAACAGGTCACACATGGGCAGTTTTCCATATTGTTAGTGGCATGCCAGCTTTGTAGTGGATTAACTTGGCTAGATACACAGGTAATTCTGGAACACAGGTTTGGTGATACAGCCAGGATACTGCCTGGCCTCAGATTCTTCACTGTTCTCAGCCATTTCCTGATGTCATGAGGAGTGAATCAAATTGTCAGAAGACTGCATATGTGGTGGGCTTACAGGAGAAATCTGAAATGGATCAACTTGCCTGCATCCATTTTATACCTATCACCTTCAAGGACACTTTATCTTATGTTCTTGATACTTATTGTTTACTAATTTATTATAATTATTATTTCCTTTTTTTTCTTTTTGTATTTGCGCAGTTTGTTATCTTTTACATATTGATTGTTGGGCCATCCTTTTGGGGGTGGTCTTTTATTGATTCTAATGTGTTTCTTGTATTTACTGTGAATGCCCAAAAGAAAATGAATCTCAGGGTTGTACATGGTGACATATGTGTACTTTGATAATAAATTTACTTTGAACTTTTGAACCAAATGAAAACACATGGACCTGAATGGGAAATTCCTTGGTTTTAAAATTGTAGGCATGAAGATAGAAGAATTGCTGATTGTATTTACTTCAGCATAAGGAAATACTTTAAGAAAAAGGATCAAACCTTGACTTTTACAGAATTCAATAGCAAAGAGTTGTTATGATTGACATGTAAGTCCATGACAATTGTTATTATATGCATGTGTCATTATATTGACTATCCCTCCTTCTTCATTCCTAATTGCCCCTTGTAAGGATAATAGTTTCTTTACATTTTCATAATTTTCTATAATTTGGCAACATCTTAAAATATTTCCACACATTCACTTTTTTAAAATAAAGTTTACTTTGACTGCTTTCACATCAACACAGTGCATCGATGCACCTGTTTATTTTTTAAAAAAGCAAATTTAAATGAAAGGCTTTAAGCTTAAAAAAAAGTGTTTTTCCCTATGTTAGATGTTCTTAAAAGGATTAATTTGATGTATCATATACCTCTGGCAGACTGTGATAATTGAAAATATTCATATTCATTGCATATTCAAAGGGATCCTTTGACTTTGTAATGTAAAAATTGCATTTTTAACCTGCGAAGGAGTCTGCATCTGGTGTTGTTTAATCCTATTAGTCATACAGTTCTAAAGCTTTAGTGTATAATTTTTATCTAGTGTTAATCCACAGACAAGCCTCTGGCTAAAGGCTGTCAGAAGGATTCCCTGCAGGGAAAATATGGAGCTGTTGATAGTGGAACACTAACTAATCTTATCTTAAATGCTTGCAGCAGCCTTGCAGCTTCATATGCAGAGAATTAAAAAAAATAAAATTTCTATGGGTACTGGGTGAGCTAAGTTCCTTTTATGAAAGGTCTTACCTTTCACAGCATACCTACTTTTACTGTACTTTGTTTTGTATATGCACATCAAATACTTCTAAATTTTGAGACTGAAACTATATTCACAGCAGCTTATTACAGCATATGACATTACGGAACAAAGCAGCAGTGGCAGTAGTGATAGAGGGTGGAGAGAGGGTACAGGGGTGAGGGGCTGGTTTGTGTTAGAATCCAATCCTTCTCATATTAAGGCAGAAAACATAACATAATAGGTTTATCACTTGATTGCTAAAATAATAAAGTTACATCCCAGAAATATTTCATAAACATTGACGGTTTGACAAGAAAATTCAACAGTATATTCCAAAGATAGTTTAATATAATCCACTGAATGGACCAATTTAAATTTTTGAAAATTAAAGTCTTAATTTATCATTGTATTTACATTTTTGTAGCTAATGTGCTTAGGTAAGCCATATGGAAAGAATCTTCAGTATTCAGGAAATGTGGTGAGCAAGGATTAGGCTGCATTGTAACAAATAGGAATAAAGATTGAGTTATCAATTTTAGAGTAAAAGTAACAATGAAATTGGGTTTAAGTTAGGGGTTACCCCCTGTATAAATACAAATTGAAGATCTGTGGAAGTGATTGTGTCAATGTTTGTGCCTTTCCTTAAACTGGTGGATGTATCCATAGGACAGGACAAGGGAAAAATAATTTTGTGTGTATTTCCAAAACTTCCATTGTTCGTTATTTACGAGACTTCTCAAAATCTCAGAATTATCAAATTGAACAGAGTGGCAGAATTCAGACTGACTGCCCTTGACTGAATGTGACTTGGAGTAGCCCTAGGAAAAATTAAGGCAAGGCACATACAGTACAGGCCACCCCGGACCCCACTCTTCCACCCCCCTCCACACCCCACCTCCTATTTACATGGGTATTGCTGTGCTTCTGGGCTTCCACTAAGGAGATGGCTGCGGATTCAGCCTCTCTAGGTCCAACTAAGGATATGTTTGTTCATCCCTTACATCTTTTTCACTATCGCAAGACACTGCTGGTTATTAAGAATGTGATATGTGCAACTCAAACTACCTGCGTCTCAATATCACCAAGACCAAGGAGATGGTGGTGGACTTTAGGAGATCTAGGCCTCATATGGAGCCAGTGATCATTAATGGAGAATGTGTGGAGCAGGTTAAGACCTACAAGTATCTGGGAGTACAGTTAGACGAGAAACTAGACTGGACTGCCAACACAGATGCCTTGTGCAGGAAGGCACAGAGTCGACTGTACTTCCTTAGAAGGTTGGCGTCATTCAATGTCTTGAGATAGTGATTTAGATGCATATCATATTTTTTACTGAGTTAAGTATTGTATGTAATTAGTTTTGCTACAACAAGTGTATGGGACATTGGAAAAAAAAAGTTGAATTTCCCCATGGGGATGAATAAAGTACGGTATCTATCTATCTATCTATCTATCTATCTATCTATCTATCTATCTATTAATTACTTCAGCTCTACCCCACTGGCAAGTTGCTGGATACCATTTTGCAGCAGGCTTCATCCACCCAGGGAAGAAGTCATTAGTGGTGGTGCATGGAGGCAGTGCATGATCCAATGGACTGTGTGATTATCTTGGACATTTTAGTTATAATTGCAAGACCCTGCTGGACATTGGTAATGTAGAATACCGTGAGTCCTATTCACTGGTTCATTGGCAAGACTGAGGGTGGGTGAACTGCTTGGCCTCAGTTGTGGTGTGGACCAGGCACTTATTCATGCTTCTGGGCCGTGCATTGCAGCCACTGAGGAAGGAGGGACCAGAGCTGGCTGTGTGCCACTGGATTCTGCGCCAGGTTGGAGGCTGGTCCCTCCTGTCAGTGCTGCCCTCCAGTGTTCGCTCAGCTTTTGTCTGCGGCTGCAGTGCATGATATGAGGAACTGCTGCAGGCTGTTCTTGTGGAAACATGTCTCCAGGACAACATCCGTGCACCTTCAACCTACAGGCCATGACAATCAGGGACTTGGGCTGTACTATCATTTTTTAACATTTTTTGTAACTGTATGTTTTTCTGCTATCATAATTATATGTGCAAATGTATATATTCATATGTATGGTTCAATGACAATTAAACTTGAACTTGAATTTCAACTTGAGAAAACTGCCTGTAATGATACTTAACATAATGTTAAGCCAAGTCATCTACCTATGCAAAAAAATAATCTTGTGTGTATTTATTTACTTTTTTACATGAATTCCATGACAGAGAGCAAATTTTGTTTCAAATCTCAAAGTTTTGGTGGCAAAGTATGAATTCTGTAAAGATGAATTTCCATCACCTGAACAGCTGTTGTGTGGAGATCACCTGTAGTCAATACTCCTGGTTGTCTGCTGAAATCTCAGTGCCTTTCGGAACTTTACTGTCCCACTACTTTGATGTTTGAAGACGTCATTTAGATTTACCTCTGCTGGGGCAGAGCATGCAGACATGTGCACTCACTACCAGACGAACTCAACACCTTCTATGCACGCTTTGAAAGGGAGAATGCAACTACAGCTGTGAAGATCCCTGCTGCACCTGATGACCCTGTGATCTCTGTCGCAGAGACCGATGTTAGACTGTCTTTAAAGAGAGTGAACCCTCATAAGGCAGAAGGTCCCGATGGAGTACCTGGTAAGGCTCTGAAAACCAGTGGCAACCAACTAGCGGGATTATCCAAGGACATTTTCAACCTCTCACTGATACGGGTGGAAGATCCCACTTGTTTCAAAAAGGCAGCAACTGTACCAATGTCTAAGAAGGATAATGTGGGCTGCCTTAATGACTATTGCCCAGTTGCACTCACATTGACAGTGATGAAATGCTTTGAGAGGTTGGTCATGACTGGACTGAACTCCTGCCTCAGCAAGGACCTGGACCATTGCAATCTCTACAATAGGTCAACGGCAGACACAATCTCAATGGCTGTCCACATGGCTTCAGACCACCTAGACAACACAAACACCTACATCAGGATGTTGTTCATTGACTGCAGCTCAGCATTTAATACCATCATTCTCACCATCCTGATTGAGAAGTTGCAGAAGCTGGGCTTCTGTACCTCACCCCACAACTGGATCCTTGACTTCCTGACCGGAAGACCACAGTCTGCGCAGATTGGTGACAACATATCCTCCTCGCTGACAATTAACACTGGCGCACCTCAGGGGTGTGTGCTTAGTCCACTTCTCTACTCTCTATATACACATGACAGTGCGGCTAGGCACAATTCAAATACCATCTATAAATTTGCTGATGATGCAACCATTGTTGGTAAAATCTCAGATGGTGACAAGAGAATGTACAGGAGTGAGATATGCCAACTGGTGAAGTGGTGCCACAGCAACAACCTGGCACTCAACATCAGTAAGATGAAAGACCTGATTGTGGACTTCTGGAAGGGCAAGACGAATGAACACATACCAATCCTCATAGAGGGATCAGAAGTGGAGCTTCATGTTCCTGGGTATCAAAATCTAACCTGGTCCCAACATATCAACGTAGTTATAAAGAAGGCAAGACAGTGGCCATACTTTATTAGGAGTTTGAAGAGATTTGGCATGTTAACAAATACACTTAAAAACTTCTATAGTTGTATCGTGGAGAGCATTCTGTCTGCTATGGAGGAGCTACTGAAGAGGACCAAAAGAATCTGCAGAAGATTGTAAATCTAGTCAGCTCCATCTTGGGCACTAGCCTACAAAGTACCCAGGACATCTTTAGGGGGCGGTGTCTCAGAAAGGCAGCATCCATTATTAAGGATCTCCAGTACCCAGGGCATGCCCTTTTCTCACTATTACCCTCAGGTAGGAGGTACAGAAGCCTGAAGGCACACGATCAGTGATTCAGGAACAGCTTCTTCCCCTCTGCCATCAGATTCCTAAATGGACATTGAAGCTTTGGACACTACCTCACTTTTTTTTTAATATACAGTATTTCTGTTTTTGCACATTTTTAAAATTGATTTACTTGTTTATCTATTATTATGTTTAGTTTTATTTATTTTTTTCTCTCTCTGCTAGATTATGTATTGCATTGAACTGCTGCTGCTACGTTAACAAATTTCACACCACATGACGCTGATAATAAATCTGAATCTAATTCTGATTCTGATTCAATAGGCTTGTGGACAATAAGTAAACTTCTTAAAAAACTCATGCTCTATTTTCTTTGTATGGTAAGAAAAACATATTGGCAATGAGGAAAATATTCCTGAAGTCAGACAGGACTGAAAAGAACCTCTTTTTCATCACCCACAATGTGCCCTCTTCTCATTGCTACCATCAAGGAGGAACGTGAAGACACACATTCACTATTTCAGTAAAAGCTTCTTCCCCTCCACCATCAGATTTCTGGATGGACAATGAGCCAATGAGCACTACTTCAGCATTTTTTCTACTCTTTTTGTACTACTTAATTAAATTTTCTATTTTATATATACACTTACTGTAATTTCTAGTTTTATTGTTATGTATTGCAATGTACTGCTGCCGCAAAACAACAAGTTTCAGGACACATGCCTGTGATATTAAACCTGATGTAGGTTCTGATTTTTCCAAGAAAATCTGTGGGAGGCAAGGAAAGGCTAACTATTGGTTTAAAACACATAAAAGGAAAATATGCACATTAATTGCCAGCATTTGACTCTCAAACCCAGACCTGCATTTGCAGTTCTTTGTTGCAACGTTCAAAGGTCAAGATAAGTTTATTATTGAAGTGCTTCTGTTACTATATATAGTAGCTTGAGATTCATTTTCTTGCAGACCTTTATAGGGAAAAAAAGAAATACAACAGAATTTTATGAAAAAGTATAAATAAACAAAGATTAACAGACACTAATGTGCAAAAAGACAAACTATGCAAACAAAAATAACACTGAGAACATGAGTTGCAAAGAATCCTTGAAATGATTCTAGATTGTAGACTCAGTTAAAAGTAGTGGTGTATGAAGTTATCTGTGCTGGTTCAGGAGCCTGATGGTTGTTGGGTATTAACTATTCCTGAACCTGGTGGAGTGGGACCAAAGGCTTCTGTAGATCAATCACTTTTGATCATAAGTACAGTTCAATTGTAATTAATGTGGCTGGTGCCACTGCATATAGCTTAATGAGAAACCTGTTGAGCCCAAACATGGGAAGTAAGAAAACCTAGCAAACTTGCGGCTGAGGCTGAATTTTGGAGATGAATATAATGGTAGCTATAATCATGGAAACACACTCACAAATGCCAGGGACAGGTGGTGCTGACCAGATACAGAAATGCCCTTTGCCAGAGATGAATCCGACATGTTTAGAGCGCAGTGGAATCAGCAAGCAAAAGCATTCAGAAACTGCAAGTGAGACCAGCTGTTCCATGTAACAGTGTGCAGTGAGGACAAATGGCCAAACGCACTGTTCCAAAGCAAACTGAACATCACTTTTAAAAAGATAAACAAAGGCTGTTACTGCTGCTGTGGGAACCATAGTGAATGCTGGCTGAGGCGAGAAAAATGCCACACAATTCGATTAAAAGTTTGCGTCACCAGAGATCATATGAATAAGCACAAAGCAAAGAGGAACAAAAGAGGGAAAATAAGAAATTGAAGGAAAATCTCATAATTTCATGGAGAAAAAAAAGCAATATGTTAAGCTTAGTGAGGCTGGAACATTACAGGAGATGTGAAGAGATTTTTAAAGATGATCTGGGCATTTTGGAAAGTCACTTAAGCCAAACTTCTTGTTGATTCTGAAGTTTCACGATGGTTTCTTCAAGTCAACGTCAGTGCTGTATGCTGTGCAAACAAAGTCGGCAGTGAGAAAATAATTGAAACTGTTAAGTATTCTGAACAGGCAGTGATCTATAGGTATTGTTGGAGATCATTATCAGACTGTGGGAGTTCCTCAGGACAGAATAACATGTCCAACCAAATTCAAGAAGGTGGCTCACAGCAACTAAACTTAGAGGCAAATAGGAAGTTCAAGTTCAAGTTTAATTTCATTCAACCATATACATGTACACACTGTAACTACATAAATGAAACAAGGTTCTTCTGTGGCCAAGGTGAAAATCATAATGTATACAGTAGCACACACAGCACTTATGGTTACGATAACACATAGAGTTGCAAAATAATATTAGCACAAGTCCCTGAGTGGCATGGCCTGAGGTTTGGTAGTGCATGGGTTGTTGGCCTGGAGCCACGTTTCTGCAAGAACAAGAACGCTCCCTGGAGCATAGAAGAATGAGGGGAGACTTGATAGAGGTATATAAAATTATGATGGGTATAGATAGAGTGAATGCAAGCAGGTTGTTTCCACTGAGGCTAGTGGAGAAAAAACCAGAGGACATGGATTAAGGGTGAAGGGGGAAAAGTTTAAAGGGAACATTGGGGGGGCTTCTTCACACAGAGAGTGGTGGGAGTGTGGAGTGAACTGCCAGATGAAGTGGTAAATGCGAGTTCACTTTTAAAATTTAGGAAAAACTTGGACAGGTACATGGATGAGAGGTGCATAGAGGGCTATGGACCAGGTGAAGGTCAATGGGACTAGGCAGAAAAATGGTTTGGCACATCCAAGAAGGGCCAAAAGGCCTGTTTCTGTTCTGTAATGTTCTATCATTCTAACGCAGCAGATCCTCATTTTATGCTAGGTCAGCTGTAGACAAAATCAATCCAGCTTTTCTTCCAGGGTGCAAACAGTGGCGAGCAGCATCAATGGTAGATCCAGCCTACAGAGGCCAGTTCTCAACCTAGCACAGGTTGGGGGCTGGATCGCCCACTGATGTTCTCTTCCACACAGTCTGCGGCACTTCCTCCCCAGGCTGTCCGTAACAGGTGGTGCTGCGTCATGAGGGCTTGGTCTGCGCAACAACTGAGGTCATGCAGTTCCCCACCATCGGTCTCACCAATTGACTGAACTTGCAGTATTTTGAATTACCAATGTCTCGCAGGGTCTTACAATCACAGGAAAAAATTTAAGACAAACATTTGCACCATTTGTTGGACCTGGAGAGACCACTACAACCAGGTGCGTCGTCATCTTACTGGAAAGTGTCCTTGACAGAAGTGTTCAAGTCATGAAAAAAAATGAGAACTGAAAATATGGTATCAAAGCGTATTAAAGTAACTCTTTGAAACATACAATGTTGGTTATCAAGTCAAAGATCTATGTCAACCTCATTGTGCTTAAAAATTTCTCAGGCAGTAACTTAGACCAACCCATTTTCAGCTGTTGCATTAATGCTTCCTTCCATCATTAGGAAAGAAGTGTGTATGTTCCTTGATGTTTGCACAGTGTTCCTTTCCATTCTCAATTCCTCAATATATGATGCTGTTCAAGGCTCCGTGCATCAGGATCCAGGCAACATTCAGGAAGAGGTTGATAAATGGCAAATACATTCATGATTGTTAAGTGCCATCTCCAGCAAGAGAAAACCTAATCCTCGACAGTTAACGACATTACATTCCCACTGTCAACATCCTAAGGGTCACCATTAACCATAAATCAAAATGAAGCAGCCACAAATAATGCAGCTACAAGAGCAGGTGAGAAGGTGAATCTCTTGCAGTAAGAGACTCAATTTCTGACACCCTTTCAATGATCCATAAGGCACTGGTGAAGAATGTGATGAGATAATCTTCACTTTCTTGGTTGAATACTTCTTATAACATCGAAGAAGCACATTACTGTCTGGGATAAAGCATCAAATCACTCTAAGTATATATTCCCTTCACCATTACTGCACTGAGGTTGCCGTCTGTGCACCATCTACAGAACGATCTGGAGACAGTCATTTAAACTACTTGTATAGCATCTCCTGAACCCAAAACTTCTGCCTCAAAGAAAGCATCAGGTGTATGGAAACACTGATATGTATATGTTCCAACTCAGAAAGATATATTATCAATCCTCCATTCTCCTAGGGCAAATCTTTGCATTTCCACCCCTACAGTATTCTGTGAGCACCTACACCAGAAGAACTTCAAAAGACAGATCACCAGCAGCTCCTCAGCCAATTAGGCATGGACTTCGCCAGATGTGCCTAGATACTGAAAAACTATTAAATAATAAATTATCAAAATTTAGTGAATTGCCTCATTTAAATGTACACCGGTGGTTCTCACGTCAAAACTGAATGTTAAACAGAAAGATTGCGCTTGGAATCTGGATGAAAATATTTAAAAATTCAAATCTAGGTAAAGATTGCAGCAGGCTAGTGGAATCACGACAGCTCATCAACCTGCCAGATGCTGTCATTTTCTAAGATGAGTCAGGTCAGTGGATCTGCCTTCAGAGCATCACGCCAATGGCAAATTGGAAGCAGTATCAAGTCATTTTAACTTAAATTCCAGAGATTCAGACAACCGCAGCTCCTTCCCTGGCATCAGCTGTCATAGAGGAGGGTTATCTATGTCCCAGGAGGCACTTGCGGCACAGGAACATTTAGTCCTCTCAGACTACATTGGCTCTTAGGTCACAAGGATTGAAGGATCATTCTTTAATTCACAGTTCAGCAAGGTAGAGTTCAGGCAGTCAAAGCTAAGGCAATTTTAACTTCTGATCTGATGCTCCGTGTTAGAGCCACTTAGTAGTCCCCTAAGTGACAATCTACCAACATATCGGTTCAAGACACCCTTTCCAAAAATGGCCATATTTAGAGAGGGCACAGTAAGTTATGTGCTCCTTGACTGACAGTAATTGATCTGACTGTCTGTGGCACATAGTATGTGAATTTGTAAATGAGCCACATGTGTATGTGCCACAATGACACAATCATACATGCAAAGTAAGCAAATATAAGTGTAATTGATATTCAGTCAAAAAAAGAAACACATTAACAAAGCTTTAGACAAGGTCCCCCAAATCAGGCTCACTTTCCAAATCTCTTCATCTCATATTCTTTATATTTATTATTATTCTTTCTTTCTTTTTTATTTCCAGTTTTTTTGTCTTTTGCACACTGGTTGAATGCCAAAGTTAGTACGGTCTTTCATTGATTCTACAATACTTATTATTCTATTACGGAATTATTGAGTATACCCACAAGAAAATGAATCTTAGGGTTGTGTATGGTGACATACATTGTATGTACTTTAATCATAAATTTATTCTGAACTTCTAACTTTGCTCGAAAATCAGGGGAAGCAAGTGGATTGGATTCAGAATTGGTTCAGTGGTGGGAAGTAGAGAGTAATGGTTGAGCTTGTTTCTCAGACAGGAGGCCTGTGTTTAGTGATGTGCCACTGGAATAACTGCTGGGACATTTGTTATTTTTATTAATACAATTGATTTGGATGTAAATCTATAAATCATATTTAGTAAGTGTGCGGATGATACTAAAATAAGTGGTGTTGTAGATGTGTAGAAGACTATTAAAAACTGTGGGGGTGGGAGTGGTACCTTGATCAACTAGGTACATGGGCTAAGGATTTACAGGTGCCTTTCAATCCAGAATAATGTGTGGTATTGCATTTTGGGAGATCAAGCCAGGGTAGAACGTGTACAGTGAATGGTAGGACCCTAGGGAGTGTTATGGGACAGAGGAACCTTGGATTGCAAGTGCATAGTTCAGTGAAAGCAGCATTCTAGCTAGACAGGGTAGTGGAGAAGCACTTGGCAGGCTGACCTTCATCAGTCAGGCCACTGAGTACAGCAGCCGGGAAATTATAATGCAGTTACTTAAGATGTTGGGGAGGCCACACTCAGAGTATTGCATATGTTTTTGACACCCCATTATAGGAAAGATGATATTAACTTAGAAGGAATGCAGGAAAAAATTGCCAGGATGTTGCTTGAATTTGGCCACCTGAGGAACAAGGAGATATAACATAGACTAGGACATTATTCCCTGGAATGCAGGAGTTTGAGGCTTATATAAATGGAGGTATCTAAAATCCTGATGGGTATAGTCAGGGTGAGAGCACATAGTCTTTTTTTCCAGAGGTGGTGGGGGTCTGCTAAAAAGCAGAGGACATTGGGGATAGCTTCTTCACTTAAAGGGTGGTGTGTATTTGGAATGAACTGCCAGAATTAGTGGCTAGGACAGACATATTAGCAACATTTAAAAGCCATCAAGATAAGTGCATGAATAAAAGAGGTTTAGAAGGCTATGGGCCAAGTACTGTATATGCAGATAGGGATAGCTCAGTGGGCAACACAATTAGCATGGATGAGTTGGGCCAATCAACTGGTACATATTTCCCCATACTGTATGACTCTATGGCACTGACTATATGACATTTTTGAGCTTTTAAAATCTTGTGTAGATATTGATGAACATGTAATGCCCTGGTTCACATCTTTACTGTTATGCTGTATGTATTACATTTAGCAGCTCTGTAAGAGCTCTCTGTTCTGCTTTCAGCCTGTTTGGGTTATTGCTGAAGATAAAGGATGATGTGGACTGTGTGCCATCCAATTAGTGGGAGGTTTTCTTGGTGAGGGACAATAAGGTTGGGCTTGAGGCTTTTATTTGAGAAGAGATGAAGAAAGAGGATACTGGGGAGAGCCGGTCATAGCATACGATCCAGTGAGAGACCCGTTTGTTCGAGATGGATTGTGAGCAATGTTCGGAAGGTGGTGTGTGATTTCACGTTGACCGAGGGCCCAGTGTGTGAGTGACAGAGAAGTTGAAGTGAGCTCCAACTTGTGCACATTTGACTGTTTAGTTAGAATGGGCCCTTTTCTTTTTGTTATTCTTTACTAACCCTTCAGTTAAGAGTCATGAATATAATTCCTTTAATCTTACGCAGTGTACTGTCTGTTATTTCCTGGCATTAATTTGTAACAGGGTAGCAAATCACACAGCATCCACATAAACCGGGGTTTGGGGTGGGATTGAGCGCACCTGAATCTCAGGTTTGGCGGGGCCGGAGATTGCCTTTCCTAGACATACACAGCTGAAGAAACCAAGGTAGCTTCATGCAGAGGTATGTTGGAGTCCGAGTTACAGCTCACTGAACGTGGCTGCACAAGTCAACAGGGTGTTAAAGAAGGCAAATGGCATGCTTACCTTTATTAGCTGAGGCATGAGTTCAAGTCACTTCCTGACTGGAAGTTACGTAGCAGCTTAAAAAGAAACTCTGGTTAGCCTGCAACCAGGGCAGGAGTTCCCAAACTTTTTAATGCCATGGACCCCTACCATTAACTGAGGGGTCTGTGAACCCCAGATTGGGAACCCCTGAACGCTTAGCTCTAGTTATCCCATGTGGATAATGTGGAGGTTATGGAGAGGGTGTAAATGAAGTTTTAAAAGTGCCAACCATTCTACTTACCAAGAGAGCTCTCCTCTGATACTGACTACAGTTTACATACCACCAAAGGTCGATGTTAAGAATGCAATCAAATTGAGAGGAGCGATAAGCAAACAAGAAACAGCCTACCCCAACACCTTTCAAATTATTGCCAGGGACTTCAGTCAGGTTTGCTTAAAGAAATCTCTGCCCAATTATCATCAATGTATCACCCACAGGAGTCCCAGTGCACTCAAACTGCCATACCGCCATAACAATTCCTATTCGATCCTTTGACCGTATTCTTGGAAACCTGATAATCTGGCTGTCATCATCCTACCTGCATACACGCAGAGGCTAAAGAGAAAATCTCCAGCAGTAAGCACAATGCAGAGTATCACCTACAGGCCTGCTTCGAGTAGTGGACTGGGTCATGTTTAAGGATTCATCTGAATGATGACGAATATCTCCCCACCAAAGGCATTTTGAGTCTTCCCTAACCAGATACCCTGAATGAACCAAGAGATCTACAATCTGATGAGGGCCAGATCAATGGCTTCCAGGTTTGGCAATCAAGTAAAGCACAAGAGATGACAGTACGACCTCCAGAAATCCATCTCACATGTAAAGTGGCAATTCCAGACCAAAGTGGAATCACAGAGAGATGTTGGACAGCTGTGGCAGGGCCTGAATGCTTCACCTCCTACCAAGTAAACCCAAGTGACATTGGTAATTACAAGGATTCACTCCCAGATGAGATCAATGCTTTTTATGCTTGCTCTGACCGACAAAACTTTGAGGAACCTTCATGAACTCCCACAGCCCCAGACGACCTTGGGATTTCAGTTTCTGAGGCTGACATGAGAGTATTCTTCAGGAGGGTGAACCCACGGAAAGCATCTGATTCAGATGGGGTACCTGGCTAAGTGTTGAAGACCTGTGCTGATCAGCTGGTCGGAGTGCTCACTAACATCTCGCTTTGGCAGTCTACGGTACACTCCTGCTTCAAGCAGGCTCCAATTATTCCGGTGCACAAGAAGAGCATGTTAACCTGCCTCAGTGACTACCATCCAGTGGTACTTACATCCACTGTGATGAAGTGCTTTGAGAGGTTGGTGATGAAACATTTCAACTCCTGCCTGGGAAGCAACTTGGATCCATTCCAGTTTGCCCTCCATTGCAACAGGTCAACAGCAGATGCTGTTTCATTGGCTCTTCATTCAACCCTGGAACCTCCGGACAGTGAAGATACTTATACCAGGATGCTCAGCATTCAATACGATCATCCCCTCCAAACTAATCAAAAGCTCCAAGGTCTTGGCCTCAATACCTCCTCGTGCAACTGGTGTCCCAGGAAAGCAGCGTCCATCATCAAGGACCCCCAACATGCCAGTCATGCTCTCTTCTTGCTGCCGCCATCAGGAAGGAGATCTGGGAGCCTCAGGAGCAACACCACCAGGCTCAGGAACAGTTATTACCCCTCAGCCATCATGCTCTTGAACCAAAGGCGACAACTTCACTCACTCCAACACTGAACTATTCCTACAACCTATGGACTCACTTTTAAGGACACTTCATCTCATGTTCTTGATATCTATTGCTTATTTATTCAATACTATTGTTTTTTCCTTTTGTACTTACACAGCTTACTTTCTTTTGCATGTGGGCTGTTTGTCCATCTTCTGTGCATTTTTTCCTTGATTCTATATTTCTTTGTATATACTCTGAATGGTCACAAGAAAATGAATCTCAGGGTTGTATATGGTGACATATATGTACTTCGGTAAATTTACTTTGAACATTTGGACCAAAGCAACTGTCCTGTGCTGTAATATTCTATGTTCTGTATTCTATTTTCTTTGTTCTATGTTCATCAGCTCCACGTACCATCATAGAGAAAGACCCTGTTTGTACTGTATCAGGTGGATACAAGAAGGTCCAAACTGCATGTTAACTTAAGAATATTTTCCTTCTGGGTTATGGAAGTGTAATAAGTAGTCCTGCCCTAATTTGTTTAGCAGCCTACTGAGCTGCCCCAATTATTGCCATGGAAACATCAAAAACAAGTTGTCTTTTGGGTATGGTGAGGGCTGGGGAGTGGTGCTGAGCATTCAAAGGATCTGATTGGTTATACGTTTTGATTGGATAATCAAACACTCTGGAAGCTTGGCAGAAAGTTATCAACTTGTACTGATTTGTCAGGCTTCCATCACTTCCAATACCAAGCAGGCACCCTGGACATCTGAAACAATCTAACCCAATAAGCTACTGAGTCATTTCCAAAGCACAATAGGATTGAACAAATGCCATGCAAAATTTTGGAAGCTTTCTCCAAAGCCAAGACAGTTTTTAAAAAAGGCAGCTCTCCTACATGAACCAACAGTCATGTTCCCTTACTGTGCACATTTATCAACAGGATATAAAATGTATTTTGCCAGGGCCTAGCACACAGATTTCATTCTTCTCCAAATTAGTAAGAGATTTTGTTTTGTTGACTTATTACACATCCAGAAAACTGTAGGGCTGGAGAGGAGAATGGCAGGATTTGAAGGAGTGGGGTTTAGGGTGTAGGTTATTCTTAGTGGACTGTGTAATCTTGTCTTTTTTCCTGTGTTATGATCCCAGCCCCCTCCTTCCTGAGAATTGCAAGATCGTTATTAATTTGGGTCTTGGACCCAGGAAATGAGAGAGAATCCTCAGAAAGACAACACAACGGATTTGACCCTTGTTTCTTGGAGACACCTTTGTGGATTGCGACCCTATGCTACGTGCCAGCTATCAGGGCTACGTGTACACCCTCGGGCAATGTGGGGTGGGGATTGTATCACCCCACCTTGATTGACATCTACAACCCTGCAAGTCAAGATAAAAGAGGGGCTGCAGGGGGCATTCCCCTAGCGACGCACCAGAAGGAGACACCATCGCTCATCGCTCCCGTGATAACGGGAAGCTATTTGGAAGCCACGTGTGGTCCGTTTCCCCTGGCCTGGGGAACAGGTGGCTGATAACACCGAAAAGGACTTCGAACTGACAACGGGGAACCCACGTTCCCAATTCAACGGTTTGCGTCCAAAAAGACTGGCAAGTTTCTTTTCTCACCAAAAATCTCTCTCTGTCTCCAACAAGTGAAACCCAGCGGTCCCCAAAAGGCTAAAGCCTGCATGAGCTCGAGAGACTTTTATATTTCCATCGGACAATATTTTACCCCTAGACAAAGTGATAGAGCTACTTCTTATTGATGATTATTACTATACCCGCGCTTTAGATTGAGTATTGACGACGTATATTATCTGAATGTTTGTATTAACCTTACTTTTGTGCCCCTTTATAAATAAAAACGTTTAAAAATAGTACCCTCAGACTTCAACGGACCTCTCTATCTTTGCTGGTAAGTGACCCAGTTACGGGGTTCGTAACACCTGGAAGTTGTAACAATCATGGAAAACAAAGTCAGGGTTTAGCTATAGAGAGTGTACAACACACACATGTACAAAAATACTTGCAACTAAGCTGGGCTGGAATGTTTGATTGCTGTAATGGTTCAGCTTTCCCCCATCCCCCAAGATATGCTGCACGTCTGATCAATAAGAATACTGCTGAATGGTGACATCCTTAAAAGCCATGTCATACATATCACCGGACAGTAGCCATCAAACAGAAACTACTACCTCATTTTCTCCCATGAAAGTAGTGGGTTAAACTTCTACTTCAGAACAATGAGTCCAACACTGGCAGTTTAACTTCTAGTGAGGGAGGTCCAAACTGGTGGAGCTGCCACCTTATTTGATGAGCTCTTAAAAGGAGATTCATCTTCTCTTGAGCATGCTTGTAAAAGATGCAATGCTAATGCTTTAAATGAAAGTTATCTGTAAAGACTTAACGATATTTATCACTCATTCAGTGTTGTTGAATCTGATGATTTTGCACAATCTTGCTCTGTGCCACTTTGCTGCTGTCTTCCCCATGTTACAACATTTCAGAAAAATAATGTAATTTGACCATCCTGAGGGCAAAAAACAGAAACATTCCTTATAATCTTATCCCGGCAATTTGCATTTCCCGTCCTTTAAGTTATTTTCAGTCCATGTGCTTTTTAATGAATTCTGGAGGAGCTACCAGCAATTGGGATTGTTAATCCAGCCAAAGCTAGAAAGTACCCAGCTATTTCTTTATTAACTCCTAACAGTGGTTGACCTGTAGCCTGCCATGGAGGCTCTGCAAATACATGGCACATTTTCTGTTAAGTGAATTTGGTCAATGCTCAGGTGTAATTTAGAATGTCACAAATTAGGAAGAACCCAATACCTCAACATAGACCATAAAACATTACAGCACCTTACAGGCCCTTTGGCTCATGATGTTGTGCCAACCTTTAACCTACTCTAATAACAATCCAACCCTTCCCTCTGACAGAGCATTCCATTCTTCTCTCATCCATGTGTCTATATAAGAGTCCCCTAAATGTCCTTAATGTATCTGCCTCTACCACCATCCCTGGAATCACTTTCCATGCACCCACCAGTCTTTGTGTAAGAAACTCACTTCTGACATTCCCCAAAATATTCGTCCAATCTCCTTAAAATTATGCTCCCTTTTATTAGCCATTTTCACCCTGGAAAAAAGTCTCTAGCTGTCCACTCGATCTATGCCTCTTATCATCTTGTACACCTCTATCAGGTCACCTATCATCCTCCTTCAAAGAGAAAAGCCTTTGCTCACTCAACCTATCCATATATCAGAATCAGGTTTAATATCACTGTCATATGTCATGAAATTTAACTTTACAGCAGCAGTACAATGAAATACATGATTGATAAATAAATAAATAAATATACAGAGAGAGAGAGAGAGAGAGAGAGAGAGAGAGAGAGAGAGAGAGAGAACTGTATTACACTATATATTAAATCATTAAGTTAAAAAGGAGCAGAAATAAAAAAGTAGTGAGGTGGTGCTCAAGGGTTCAATGTCCATTTAGGAATCGGATGGCAGAGGGAAGAAGCTGTTCCTGAATTGCTGAGTCCTGGGTGGTGGGGGTCCTTAATGATGAATGCTGCCTTCCTAACCCAACGTTTCTTGAAGATATCTTGGATACTATGGAGACTATTACCTATGACGGAACTGACTAATTTTACAAGTTTCTGCAACTTACTTTGATACCCCGACACCAGACGGTGATGCCAGTCACACCAGACAGTCAGAATGCTCTCCAGGGTATATTTCTAGAAGTTTTTGAGTGTTTTAGATGACAAACCAAATCTCCTCAAACTACTAATACAGTATAGCTGCTGTCTTGCCTTCTTTATAGCTGCATCAATACGTTAGATCCTCAGTGATCTTGACACCCAGGAACTGGAAACTGCTCATTCTCTCCACTTCTGATCCCTCTATGAGGATTGGTTTGTGTTCCCTTGTCTTACCTGTCCTGAAGTCCACAGTCAGCTCTTTGGTCTTGCTGATGTTGAGTGGAAGGTTGTTGTTGTGACACCACTCAACCAGCTGGTATGTTTCACTCCTGTACGCCCTTTCGTCACTATCTGAAACTCTGCCAACAATCGTATCATCAGCATATTTATAAATGACATTTGAGCTAATGCTTAGCTACGACATGCTCCCCAATTCAGGTGATATCCTGGTAAATCTCCTCTGTACCATCTCTAAAGCTTCCACATCCTTCCTATAATGAGGAGTCCAGAACTGAACACAATATTCTGTGTGGTCTAACCAGAATTTTATTGAGCTGCAATATTACCTTGTAGCTGTTGATCTCAACTTTGCCTCCACAGAAGCAGGTTGAGGAATTTCTGTGAAGACAAAGGGATGATAAATGTTTAAGGTCAAAATCTTGACTCTGAAATGTTAGTCATTCTTTTCTCTCTAAACTTCTGAGTTCTCCTGCAGTTGCTACTTTGCTTCGTGTTCTGGCATCTGTAGTTGCTGTCTTGTGATAGTATATTTTTTTAAGATTTCAGTTTAATTTTCATATTTGTGATTAAAGTTCAGGATTTTGAAACTAACCATAAAGCTCTTTTACAATATAAATTTAGCATCAGTGCAAAGTGCTCCAATTCTACTCCACACTTACCCCTCTTCTCCTCATCCCCTCCACTACCATTCCCCTACCCCCAACATGAAACAGTGTTCAACGTTGTCCTAGAGAAAAGTGATAATGAAATAACGTTGGAAATATTCAGCAGGCTACGGATAAAGATGACAGTGGAGACAAATGAACTTTCATTGTCCAGAGGGAATGGAAAGAAGCACATCAGTATGTGTGACCATCAAAGAGGAAAGAGCTTGGACTTAAATATTGCTGACTTGCATCTCATGTAAGTGCTGAAGACCTAATTATATGTTGATATGGTTTCAGCATTCGATGAAATATAATGACCTTGTCATGCTAAAATACATAAGTCTGTCAACAATTTAGGAACAGTTTCTTCCCTTCACCGTCTGACTTCTCAATAGCCCACATACTCACGAACACTATCTTGCAATCTGTAGTAATTTTGTAGTCTTTGTACTGTACTGCTGCCACAGAATGACACATTTCATATGCCATATTTGCCAGATGCATTTTACATTGAATGCACGACTTGCAGTATTCTTCGACCTCCGGTTTCATTCGGGGCCAGGAAAACTGGTCTCTGAGCAATCCATAGGTCTCTTCAGCCCACAGATGTCCAGAATCATCATGAAGTGACTTCAACACAATCCTCCGATACTTCTCAGGCAGAACCAGCTGGCAACGCTGAGGGTGGTCTGGGGGTGACGTGACCCGGGATAGGACTTGGTTCTTTAATTCCAACCGAGGCTATTCCCTCAGAAATGGAGGCACTGCCGTGTGTTTTGATTTCACTACCTGACCCATGTCTCCCCTTTCAACCGCTCACCAAATGATACTGATGCCCAGGTCGTCTCGCTGAGCAGCTGGCTCTTCCCCAGAACTCAATTCTGGCAGCTGATTAGTCTTCGGAGTCATCAGGTTACAGTAACCTTGGGGAACGGCATCATCAGAAGCTCCCAATTGATCCACCACTCGATCCTGCCGCTGCTTTCCCTCTGCCTTCACGGTGATGGCAAACTGACACATGGCCTTCACCCTCGGGGCAGGAATAGTCTTCCACTCCTCGTCCCTGTCCAGTCCCTCATGCATCCGTCAGGACAAAGCATCAGCATCAGTGTTCCTGTTCCCCGGCCGGTACTTCAGGCTGAAATCATAGGCAGACAATGCCACCAAACACCGATGGCCTGTGGCATCCAGTTTCGCCGAGGTCAGGATATAAGTTAGGGGGTTGTAGACCGTCCTCACCTCAAACTTGGCCCCATAGAGGTAGTCACTCAGCTTATCCACCACCACCCATTTCAATGCCAGAAATTCTAACTTGTGTGTGGGATAGTTTTTCTCAGAGGGTGACAGACTCCTGCTGACAAACGCAACGGATCTCAACCCAGTGCCCTAATCCTGATACAGGACGCCCTCTAAACCCTCTTGGCTGGCATCTGTGTGCAGTACATACGGCAATCGGGGGGAGGGGGGGTCCACAAAAGCCAGCACTGGTGCCTGGGTCAGCAGCTCCTTTGGCGACTGAAATGCCTCCTGTTGTGCTTGAAATTCTGCCCTGTGTTCGTTTAGGAAGAGAGACAACCGACACCTGATTATAGTGAAACGTGGCTTTAATGCAGAATTCATAACTGGCACAGCGAATCCACGGAGTCGCTGGAGAAGGCGCGTTCCGACTTCCCCTTACAATCTGCTCTTATTTATACCCCTTTTCCCCCCAGCACAACCCCCCGCTACATATTAGGTAATATCGGGCACTTATGTCCATCTTATTGGCCCGATGCCATACACTCACGAGTTACCTGTTTCTTTTGTTTACTGAATCGCGAGACACTAGTAGTTTCGGTGTAGCGGAATCCCCAGTTTCGCTTCCCCCCTCCCTCGCATTCCGGCCTCCTAATATTACCTGAGCCACTCCTGACCTGTAATGGCAGTCTCGAATTAACCCTAACATTAACCCTAACACTCCTCACATTTCACATCCCACCTGGGTCCAAAGGGCTTCAATCAGCTAAGATACTCTCCATTCTCCTATCCATTTTCCCCCTCCTTTTCTTCCCCAAG